>NW_027663655.1:0-332178 GCF_964034855.1 Anser brachyrhynchus | reverse complement strand
TGCATCCCCACTGGTGCCAGTGCACTTTCTGGAGTCACTGCACTGCATAACCACTGTTGACAGTGCACTCTCTGGAGACACTGCACTGCAACCCCACTGGTGCCAGTGCACTCTCTGGACTCCATACACTGCATCCCCACTGGTTCCAGTGCACTCTCTGGACTCACTGCACTGCATCCCCAGTGGTGCCAGTGAACTCTCTGGACTCACTGCTCTGCATCCCCACTGGTGCCAGTGCACTCTCTGGACTCACTGCACTGCATCCCCACTGGTGCCAGTGCACTCTCTAGAGTCGCTGCACTGCATCCCCACTGGTGCCAGTGCACTTTCTGGAGTCACTGCACTGCATCCCCACTGGTGCCAGTGCACTTTCTGGAGTCACTGCACTGCATAACCACTGTTGACAGTGCACTCTCTGGACTCACTGCACTGCAACCCCACTGGTGCCAGTGCACTCTCTGGACTCCATACACTGCATCCCCACTGGTTCCAGTGCACTCTCTGGACTCACTGCACTGCATTCCCACTGGTGCCAGTGCACTCTCTGGACTCACTGCACTGCAACCCCACTGGTGCCAGTGCACTCTCTGGACTCACTGCACTGCATCCCCAGTGGTGCCAGTGCACTCTCTGGACTGACTGCACTGCATCCCCACTGGTGCCAGTGCACTCTCTGGACTCACTGCACTGCATACCCAGTAGTGCCAGTGCACTTTATGGAGTGACTGCACTGCATCCCTAGTGGAGCCAGTGCACTCTCTGGACTCACTGCACTGCATCCCCACTGGTGCCAGTGCACTCTCTGGACTCACTGCACTGCATCCCCACTGGTGCCAGTGCAGTCTATGGAGTCACTGCACTGCATCCCCAGTGGTGCCAGTGAACTGTCTGGACTCACTGCAGTGCATCCCCACTGGTGCCAGTGCACTCTCTGGAGTCACTGCACTGCATCCCCACTGGTGCCAGTGAACTCTCTGGACTCACTGCACTGCATCCCCACTGGTGCCAGTGCACTCTCTGGACTCACTGCACTGCATCCCCAGTAGTGCCAGTGCACTTTCTGGACTCACTGCACTGCATCCCTAGTGGTGCCAGTGCACTCTCTGGACTCACTGCACTGCATCCCCACTAGTGACAGTGCACTCTCTGGACTCACTGCACTGCATCCCCACTGGTGCCAGTGAACTCTCTGGACTCACTGCACTGCATCCCCAGTGGTGCCAGTGCACTCTCTGGACTCACTGCAGTGCATCCCCAGTGGTGCCAGTGCACTGTCTGGACTCACTGCACTGCATCCCGACTGGTGCCAGTGCACTCTCTGGAGTCACTGCACTGCATTCCCACTGGTGCCAGTGCACTCTCAGGACTCACTGCACTGCATCCCCACTGGTGCCAGTGCACTCTCTGGACTCACTGCAATGCATCCCCAGTGGTGCCAGTGCACTCTCTGGAGTCACTGCACTGCAACCCCACTGGTGCCAGTGCACTCTCTGGAGTCACTGCACTGCATCCCCAGTGATGCCAGTGCACTCTCTGGACTCACTGCACTGCATCCCCACTGGTGCCAGTGCACTCTCTGGAGACACTGCAGTGCATCCCCACTGGTGCCAGTGCACTCTCTGGAGTCACTGCTTTGCATCCCCACTGGTGCCATTGCACTCTCTGGACTGACTGCACTGCATCCCCACTGGTGCCAGTGCACTCTCTGCACTCACTGCACTGCATACCCACTGGTGCCAGTGCACTCTCTGGAGTCACTGCACTGCATCCCCACTGGTGCCAGTGCACTCTCTGGAGTCACTGCAGTGCATCCCCAGTGGTGCCAGTGCACTCTCTGGACTCACTGCACTGCATCCCCACTGGTGCCAGTGCACTCTCTGGAGTCACTGCACTGCATCCCCACTGGTGCCAGTGCACTCTCTGGAGTCACTGCACTGCATCCCCAGTGGTGCCAGTGCACTCTCTGGACTCACTGCACTGCATCCCCAGTGGTGACAGTGCACTCTCTGGACTCACTGCACTGCATCCCCACTGGTGCCAGTGCACTCTCTGGACTCACTGCAGTGCATCCCCAGTGGTGCCAGTGCACTGTCTGGACTCACTGCACTGCATCCCGACTGGTGCCAGTACACTCTCTGGAGTCACTGCACTGCATCCCCACTGGTGCCAGTGCACTCTCAGGACTCACTGCACTGCATCCCCACTGGTGCCAGTGCACTCTCTGGACTCACTGCAATGCATTCCCAGTGGTGCCAGTGCACTCTCTGGACTCACTGCACTGCAACCCCAGTGGTGCCAGTGCACTCTCTGGAGTCACTGCACTGCATCCCCAGTGATGCCAGTGCACTCTCTGGACTCACTGCACTGCATCCCCACTGGTGCCAGTGCACTCTCTGGAGACACTGCAGTGCATCCCCAGTGTTGCCAGTGCACTCTCTGGAGTCACTGCTTTGCATCCCCACTGGTGCCAGTGAACTCTCTGGACTGACTGCACTGCATCCCCACTGGTGCCAGTGCACTCTCTGCACTCACTGCACTGCATACCCACTGGTGCCAGTGCACTCTCTGGAGTCACTGCACTGCAACCCCACTGGTGCCAGTGCACTCTCTGGACTCACTACACTGCATCCCCAGTGGTGCCAGTGCACTCTCTGGACTCACTGCACTGCATCTCCACTGGTGCCAGTGCACTCTCTGGACTCACTGCACTGCATCCCCAGTAGTGCCAGTGCACTTTCTGGACTCACTGCAGTGCATCCCCACTGGTGCCAGTGAACTCTCTGGACTCACTGCACTGCATTCCCAGTGGTGCCAGTGCACTCTCTGGACTCACTGCACTGCATCCCCACTGGTGCCAGTGCACTTTCTGGACTCACTGCAGTGCATCCCTAGTGGTGCCAGTGAACTCTCTGGACTCACTGCACTGAATCCCCGGTGGTGCCAGTGCACTCTCTGGACTAACTGCACTGCATCCCCACTGGTGCCAGTGCACTCTCTGGAGTCACTGCAGTGCATCCCCACTGGTGCCAGTGCACTCTCTGGACTCACTGCACTGCATCCCCACTGGTGCCAGTGCACTCTAAGGACTCACTACACTGCACTGCATCCCCAGTGGTGCCAGTGAACTCTCTGGACTCACTGCACTGCATCCCCAGTGGTGCCAGTGAACTCTCTGGACTCACTGCACTGCATCCCCAGTGGTGCCAGTGCACTCTCTGGACTCACTGCACTGCATCCCCACTGGTGCCAGTGCACTCTCTGGACTCACTGCACTACATCCCCACTGGTGCCAGTGCACTCTCTGGACTCACTGCACTGCATCCCCAAGAGTGCCAGTGCACTCTCTGGAGTCACTGCTTTGCATCCCCACTGGTGCCAGTGCACTCTCTGGACTCACTGCACTACATCCCCACTGGTGCCAGTGCACTCTCTGGACTCACTGCACTGCATCCCCACTGGTGCCAGTGCACTCTCTGGACTCACTGCACTGCATCCCCACTGCTGCCAGAGCACTCTCTGGAGTCACTGCACTGCATCCCCACTGGTGCCAGTGCACTCTCTGGACTCACTGCACTGCATCACCACTGCTGCCAGTGCACTCTCTAGACTCACTGCACTGCATCCCCACTGGTGCCAGTGCACTCTCTGGACTCACTGCACTGCAACCCCACTGGTGCCAGTGCACTCTCTGGACTCACTGCACTGCATCCCCACTGGTGCCAGTGCACTCTCTGGAGTCAGTGCACTGCATCCCCACTGGTGCCAATGCACTCTCTGGACTCACTGCACTGCATCACAAGTGGTGCCAGTGCACTCTCTGGAGACACTGCAGTGCATCCGCACTGGTTCCAGTGCACTCTCTCAACTCACTGCACTGCATTCCCACTGGTGCCAGTGCACTCTCTGGACTCACTGCTTTGCATTCCCACTGGTGCCATTGCACTCTCTGGACTCACTGCACTGCATCCCCACTGGTGCCAGTGCACTCTCTGGACTCACTGCACTGCATCCCCACTGGTGCCAGTGCACTCTCTGGACTCACTGCACTGCATCCCCAATGGTGCCAGTGCACTCTCTGGACTCACTGCACTGCATCTCCAGTAGTGCCAGTGCACTTTCTGGAGTCACTGCACTGCATCCCCAGTGGTGCCAGTGCACTCTCTGGACTCACTGCACTGCATTCCCACTGGTGCCAGTGCACTCTCTGGACTCACTGCTTTGCATCCCCACTGGTGCCAGTGCACTCTCTGGACTCACTGCACTGCATCCCCACTGGTGCCAGTGCACTCTCTGGAATCACTGCACTACATCCCCACTGGTGCCAGTGCACTCTCTGGACTCACTGCACTGCATCCCTAGTGGTGCCAGTGCACTCTCTGGAGTCACTGCTTTGCATCCCCACTGGTGCCAGTGCACTCTCTGGACTCACTGCACTACATCCCCACTGGTGCCAGTGCACTCTCTGGACTCACTGCACTGCATTCCCAGTGGTGCCAGTGCACTCTCTGGACTCACTGCACTGCATCCCCACTGGTGCCAGTGCACTTTCTGGAGTCACTGCACTGCATCCCTAGTGGTGCCAGTGAACTCTCTGGACTCACTGCACTGAATCCCCGGTGGTGCCAGTGCACTCTCTGGACTCACTGCACTGCATCCCCACTGGTGCCAGTGCACTCTCTGGAGTCACTGCAGTGCATCCCCACTGGTGCCAGTGCACTCTCTGGACTCACTGCACTGCATTCCCAGTGGTGCCAGTGCACTCTCTGGACTCACTGCACTGCATCCCCACTGGTGCCAGTGCACTTTCTGGAGTCACTGCACTGCATCCCTAGTGGTGCCAGTGAACTCTCTGGACTCACTGCACTGAATCCCCACTGGTGCCAGTGCACTCTCTGGACTCACTGCACTGCATCCCCACTGGTGCCAGTGCACTCTCTGGAGTCACTGCAGTGCATCCCCACTGGTGCCAGTGCACTCTCTGGACTCACTGCACTGCATCCCCACTGGTGCCAGTGCACTCTAAGGACTCACTACACTGCACTGCATCCCCAGTGGTGCCAGTGAACTCTCTGGACTCACTGCACTGCATCCCCAGCGGTGCCAATGAACTCTCTGGACTCACTGCACTGCATCCCCAGTGGTGCCAGTGCACTCTCTGGACTCACTGCACTGCATCCCCAGTGGTGCCAGTGCACTCTCTGGACTCACTGCACTGCATCCCCACTGGTGCCAGTGCACTCTCTGGACTCACTGCACTGCATCCCCACTGGTGCCAGTGCACTCTCTGGACTCACTGCACTGCATCCCCACTGCTGCCAGAGCACTCTCTGGAGTCACTGCACTGCATCCCCACTGGTGCCAGTGCACTCTCTGGACTCACTGCACTGCATCACCACTGGTGCCAGTGCACTCTCTGGACTCACTGCACTGCATCCCCACTGCTGCCAGAGCACTCTCTGCAGTCACTGCACTGCATCCCTAGTGGTGCCAGTGCACTCTCTGGACTCACTGCACTGCATCACCACTGCTGCAAGTGCACTCTCTAGACTCACTGCACTGCATCCCCACTGGTGCCAGTGCACTCTCTGGACTCACTGCACTGCAACCCCACTGGTGCCAGTGCACTGTCTGGACTCACTGCACTGCATCCCGACTGGTGCCAGTGCACTCTCTGGAGTCAGTGCACTGCATCCCCACTGGTGCCAATGCACTCTCTGGACTCACTGCACTGCATCCCCAGTGGTGCCAGTGCACTCTCTGGAGACACTGCAGTGCATCCGCACTGGTTCCAGTGCACTCTCTCAACTCACTGCACTGCATTCCCACTGGTGCCAGTGCACTCTCTGGACTCACTGCTTTGCATTCCCACTGGTGCCATTGCACTCTCTGGACTCACTGCACTGCATCCCCACTGGTGCCAGTGCACTCTCTGGACTCACTGCACTGCATCCCCACTGGTGCCAGTGCACTCTCTGGACTCACTGCACTGCATCCCCACTGGTGCCAGTGCACTCTCTGGACTCACTGCACTGCATCTCCAGTAGTGCCAGTGCACTTTCTGGAGTCACTGCACTGCATCCCCAGTGGTGCCAGTGCACTCTCTGGACTCACTGCACTGCATTCCCACTGGTGCCAGTGCACTCTCTGGACTCACTGCTTTGCATCCCCACTGGTGCCATTGCACTCTCCGGACTCACTGCAGTGCATCCCCACTGGTGCCACTGCATTCTCTGGACTCACTGCACTACATCCCCACTGGTGCCAGTGCACTCTCTGGACTCACTGCTTTGCATCCCCACTGGTGCCAGTGCACTCTCTGGAGTCACTGCTTTGCATCCCCACTGGTGCCAGTGCACTCTCTGGACTCACTGCACTACATCCCCACTGGTGCCAGTGCACTCTCTGGACTCACTACACTGCATCCCCACTGGTGCCAGTGCACTCTCTGGACTCACTGCACTGCATCCCCAGCAGTGCCAGTGCACTTTCTGGAGTCACTTCACTGCATCCCTAGTGGTGCCAGTGCACTCTCTGGAGTCACTGCACTGCATCCCCAGTGGTGCCAGTGCACTCTCTGGACTCACTGCACTGCCTCCCCACTGGTGCCAGTGCACTCTCTGGGCTCACTGCTCTGCATCCCCACTGGTGCCAGTGCACTGTCTGGACTCACTGCAGTGCATCCCCACTGGTGCCAGTGCACTCCCTGGACTCACTGCACTGCATCCCCACTGGTGCCAGTGCACTCTCTGGAGTCACTGCACTGCATCCCCAGTGGTGCCAGTGCACTCTCTGGACTCACTGCACTGCATCCCCAGTGGTGCCAGTGCACTCTCTGGACTCACTGCACTGCATCCCCACTGGTGCCAGTGCACTCTCTGGAGTCACTGCACGACATCCCCACTGGTGCCAGTGCACTCTCTGGAGTCACTGCAATGCATCCCCAGTGGTGCCAGTGCACTCTCTGGACTCACTGCACTGCATCCCCACTGGTGCCAGTGCACTCTCTGGAGTCACTGCACTGCATCCCCAGTGATGCCAGTGCACTCTCTGGACTCACTGCACTGCATCCCCAGTGGTGCCAGTGCACTCTATGGAGACACTGCAGTGCATCCTCAGTGGTGCCAGTGCACTCTCTGGTGTCACTGCTTTGCATCCCCACTGGTGCCAGTGCACTCTCTGGACTGACTGCACTGCATCCCCACTGGTGCCAGTGCACTCTCTGGACTCACTGCACTGCATCCCCAAGAGTGCCAGTGCACTTTCTGGAGTCACTGCACTGCATCCCTAGTGGTGCCAGTGCACTCTCTGGACTCACTGCACTGAATCCCCGGTGGTGCCAGTGCACTCTCTGGACTCACTGCACTGCATCCCCGGTGGTGCAAGTGCACTCTCTGGACTCACTGCACTGCATCCCCACTGCTGCCAGAGCACTCTCTGGAGTCACTGCACTGCATCCCCACTGGTGCCAGTGCACTCTCTGGAGTCACTGCACTGCATCCCCACTGGTGCCAGTGCACTCTCTAGACTCACTACACTGCATCCCCACTGGTGCCAGTGGACTCTCTGGACTCACTGCACTGCATCCCCACTGGTGCCAGTGCACTCTCTGGAGTCACTGCACTTCATCCCCAGTGGTGCCAGTGCACTCTCTGGACTCACTGCACTGCATCCCCACTGCTGCCAGTGCACTCTCTGGACTCACTGCACTGCATCCCCAGTGGTGCCAGTGCACTCTCTGGACTCACTGCACTGCATCCCCAGTGGTGCCAGTGCACTCTCTGGAGTCACTGCTTTGCATCCCCACTAGTGCCAGTGCACTCTCTGGACTCACTGCACTACATCCCCACTGGTGCCAGTACACTCTCTGGACTCACTGCACTGCACTCCCACTGGTGCAAGTGCACTCTCTGGACTCACTGCACTGCATCCCCACTGCTGCCAGAGCACTCTCTGGAGTCACTGCACTGCATCCCCACTGGTGCCAGTGCACTCTCTGGAGTCACTGCACTGCATCCCCACTGGTGCCAGTGCACTCTCTAGACTCACTGCACTGCATCCCCACTGCTGCCAGTGCACTCTCTGGACTCACTGCACTGCATCCCCACTGGTGCCAGTGCACTCTCTGGACTCACTGCACTGCATCCCCACTGGTGCCAGTGGACTCTCTGGACTCACTGCACTGCATCCCCACTGGTGCCAGTGCACTCTCTGGAGTCACTGCACTGCATCCCCAGTGGTGCCAGTGCACTCTCTGGACTCACTGCACTGCATCCCCACTGCTGCCAGTGCACTCTCTGGACTCACTGCACTGCATCCCCAGTGGTGCCAGTGCACTCTCTGGACTCACTGCACTGCAACCCCAGTGGTGCCAGTGCACTCTCTGGACTCACTGCACTGCAACCCCACTGGTGCCAGTGCACTCTCTGGACTCACTACACTGCATCCCCACTGGTGCCAGTGCACTCTCTGGACTCACTGCACTGCATCCCCAGTGGTGCCAGTGCACTGTCTGGACTCACTGCACTGCATCCCCACTGGTGCCAGTACACTCTAAGGACTCACTACACTGCACTGCATCCCCAGTGGTGCCAGTGAACTCTCTGGACTCACTGCACTGCATCCCTAGTGGTGCCAGTGCACTCTCTGGACTCACTGCACTGCATCCCCAGGGGTGCCAGTGCACTCTCTGGACTCACTGCACTGCATCCCCACTGGTGCCAGTGCACTCTCTGGACTCACTGCACTATATCCCCACTGGTGCCAGTGCACTCTCTGCACTCACTGCACTGCATCCCCACTGGTGTCAGTGCACTCTCTGGAGTCACTGCTTTGCATACCCACTAGTGCCAGTGCACTCTCTGGACTCACTGCACTACATCCCCACTGGTGCCAGTGCACTCTCTGGACTCACTGCACTGCATCCCCACTGGTGCAACTGCACTCTCTGGACTCACTGCACTGCATCCCCACTGGTGCCAGTGCACTCTCTGGGCTCACTGCACTGCATCCCCACTGGTGCCAGTGGACTCTCTGGACTCACTGCACTGCATCCCTAGTGGTGCCAGTGCACTCTCTAGACTCACTGCACTGCATCCCCACTGCTGCCAGTGCACTCTCTGGACTCACTGCACTGCATCCCCACTGGTGCCAGTGCACTCTCTGGACTAACTGCACTGCATCCCCACTGCTGCCAGTGCACTCTCTGGACTCACTGCACTGCATCCCCACTGGTGCCACTGCACTCTCTGGAGACTCTGCAGTGCATCCCCACTGGTTCCAGTGCACTCTCTCAACTCACTGCACTGCATTCCCACTGGTGCCAGTGCACTCTCTGGACTCACTGCTTTGCATCCCCACTGGTGCCACTGCACTCTCTGGACTCACTGCACTGCATCCCCACTGCTGCCAGTGCACTCTCTGGACTCACTGCACTGCATCTCCACTGGTGCCACTGCACTCTCTGGAGACTCTGCAGTGCATCCCCACTGGTTCCAGTGCACTCTCTCAACTCACTGCACTGCATTCCCACTGGTGCCAGTGCACTCTCTGGACTCACTGCTTTGCATCCCCACTGGTGCCACTGCACTCTCTGGACTCACTGCACTGCATCCCCACTGGTGCCAGTGCACTCTCTGGAGTCACTGCTTTGCATCCCCACTGGTGCCAGTGCACTCTCTGGACTCACTGCACTACATCCCCAAAGGTGCCAGTGCACTCTCTGGACTCACTGCACTGCATCCCCACTGCTGCCAGAGCACTCTCTGGAGTCACTGCACTGCATCCCCACTGGTGCCAGTGCACTCTCTGGAGTCACTGCACTGCATCCCCACTGGTGCCAGTGCACTCTCTGGAGTCACTGCACTGCATCCCCACTGGTGCCAGTGCACTCTCTGGACTCACTGCACTGCATCCCCTCTGGTGCCAGTGCACTCTCTGGACTCACTGCTTTGCATCCCCACTGGTGCCATTGCACTCTCTGGACTGACTGCACTGCATCCCCAGTGGTGCCAGTGCACTCTCTGGACTCACTGCACTGCATCCCCAGTGTTGCCAGTGCACTCTCTGGGCTCAACGCACTGCATCCCCACTGGTGCCAGTGGACTCTCTGGACTCACTGCACTGCATCCCCAGTGGTGCCAGTGCACTCTCTGGACTCACTGCACTGCATCCCCACTGCTGCCACTGCACTCTCTGGACTCACTGCACTGCATCCCCACTGCTGCCAGTGCACTCTCTGGACTCACTGCACTGCATCCCCACTGGTGCCAGTGCACTCTCTGGACTCACTGCACTGCAACCCCACTGGTGCCAGTGCACTCTCTGGACTCAATACACTGCATCCCCACTGGTGCCAGTGCACTCTCTGGACTCACTGCACTGCATCCCGACTGGTGCCAGTGCACTCTCTGGACTCACTGCACTACATCCCGACTGGTGCCAGTGCACTCTCTGGACTCACTGCACTGCATCTCCAGTAGTGCCAGTGCACTTTCTCGAGTCACTGCACTGCATCCCTAGTGGTGCCAGTGCACTCTCTGGACTCACTGCACTGCATCCCCAGTGGTGCCACGGCACTCTCTGGACTCACTGCACTGCATCACCACTGGTGCCAGTGCACTCTCAGGAGTCACTGCACTGCATCCCCACTGGTGCCAGTGCACTGTCTGGACTCACTGCAGTGCATCCCCACTGGTGCCAGTGCACTCTCTGGAGTCACTGCACTGCATCCCCACTGGTGCCAGTGAACTCTCTGGACTCACTGCACTGCATCCCCACTGGTGCCAGTGCACTCTCTGGACTCACTGCACTGCATCCCCAGTAGTGCCAGTGCACTTTCTGGACTCACTGCACTGCATCCCCACTGGTGCCAGTGCAGTCTCTGGAGTCACTGCAGTGCATCCCCAGTGGTGCCAGTGCACTCTCTGGACTCACTGCACTGCATCCCCACTGGTGCCAGTGAACTCTCTGGACTCACTGCACTGCATCCCCACTGGTGCCAGTGCACTCTCTGGACTCATTGCACTGCACGCCCACTGGTGCCAGTGCACTCTCGGGACTCACTGCACTGCATCCCCACTGGTGCCAGTGCACTCTCTGCACTCACTGCACTGCATCCCCACTGGTGCCAGTGCACTCTCTGGACTCACTGCACTGCATCCCCACTGGTGCCAGTGCACTCTCTAGAGTCACTACACTGAATCCCCACTGGTGCCAGTTCACTCTCTAGAGTCACTGCACTGATCCGCAGTGGTGCCAGTGCACTCTCTGGACTCACTGCACTGCATCCCCACTGGTACCAGTGCACTCTCTGGACTCACTGCACTGCATCCCCACTGGTGCCAGTGCACTCTTTGGAGTCACTGCAATGCATCCCCAGTGGTGCCAGTGCACTCTCTGGAGACACTGCAGTGCATCCCCACTGGTGCCAGTGCACTCTCTGGACTCACTACACTGCATCCCCACTGGTGCCAGTGCACTCTCTGGACTCACTGCACTGCATCCCCACTGGTGCCAGTGCACTCTCTGGACTCACTGCACTGCATCCCCAGTAGTGCCAGTGCACTTTCTGGAGTCACTGCACTGCATCCCTAGTGGTGCCAGTGAACTCTCTGGACTCACTTCACTGAATCCCCGATGGTGCCAGTGCACTCTAAGGACTCACTACACTGCACTGAATCCCCAGTGGTGCCAGTGAACTCTCTGGACTCACTGCACTGCATCCCCACTGGTGCCAGTGCACTCTCTGGACTCACTGCACTGCATCCCCACTGGTGCCAGTGCACTCTCTGGACTCACTGCACTGCATCCCCAGTAGTGCCAGTGCACTCTCTGGACTCACTGCACTGCATCCCCAGTGGTGCCAGTGCACTCTCTGGACTCACTGCACTGCATCCCCAGTGGTGCCAGTGCACTCTCTGGACTCACTGCACTGCATCCCCACTGCTGCCAGTGCACTCTCTGGACTCACTGCACTGCATCCCCACTGGTGCCAGTGCACTCTCTGGACTCACTGCACTGCATCCCCACTGGTGCCAGTGCACTCTCTGGACTCACTGCACTGAATCCCCACTGCTCACAGTGCACTCTCTAGAGTCACTGCACTCCAACCCCACTGGTGCCAGTGCACTCTATGGAGTCACTGCACTTATCCCCACTAGTGCCAGTGCACTCTCTGGACTCACTGCACTGCATCCCCCCTGGTGCCAGTGCACTCTCTGGACTCACTGCACTGCATCCCCAGTGGTGCCAGTGCACTCTCTGGACTCACTGCACTGCATCCCCACAGATGCCAGTGCACTCTCTGGACTCACTGCACTGCATCCCCACTGGTGCCAGTGCACTATCTGAACTCACTGCACTGCATCCCCATTGGTACCAGTGCACTCTCCGGAGACACTGCAGTGCATCCCCAGTTGTTGCTAGTGCACTCTCTGGAGTCACTGCACTGCATTCCCACTGGTGCCAGTGCACTCTCTGGAGTCACTGCTTTGCATCCCCACTGGTGCCAGTTCACTCTCTAGAGTCACTGCACTGATCCGCAGTGGTGCCAGTGCACTCTCTGGACTCACTGCACTGCATCCCCACTGGTACCAGTGCACTCTCTGGACTCACTGCACTGCATCCCCACTGGTGCCAGTGCACTCTCTGGAGTCACTGCACTGCATCACAAGTGGTGCCAGTGCACTCTCTGGACTCACTGCACTGCATCCCGACTGGTGCCAGTGCACTCTCTGGACTCACTGCTCTGCATCCCCACTGGTGCCAGTGCACTTTCTGGAGTCACTGCACTGCATAACCACTGTTGACAGTGCACTCTCTGGACTCACTACACTGCATCCCCACTGGTGCCAATGCACTCTCTGGACTCACTGCACTGCATCCCCAGTGGTGCCAGTGCACTCTCTGGACTCACTGCACTGCATCCCCACTGGTGCCAGTGAACTCTCTAGAGTCGCTGCACTGCATCCCCACTGGTGCCAGTGCACTTTCTGGAGTCACTGCACTGCATGCCAAGCGGTGCCAGTGAACTCTCTGGACTCACTGCACTGCATCCCCACGTGGTGCCAGTGCACTCTCTGGACTCACTGCACTGCATCCCCACTGGTGCCAGTGCACTCTCTGGACTCACTTCACTGCATCACTACTGGTGCCAGTGCACTCTCTGGAGTCACTGCACTGCATCCCCACTGGTGCCAGTACACTCTCTGGACTCACTGCACTGCATCCCCACTGGTGCCAGTGCACTCTCTGGACTCACTGCACTGCATCCCCACTGGTGCCAATGCACTCTCTGGACTCACTGCACTGCATAACCACTGCTGCCAGTGCACTCTCTGGAGACACTGCAGTGCATTCCCACTGGTTCCAGTGCACTCTCTCAACTCACTGCACTGCATTCCCACTGGTGGCAGTGCACTCTCTGGACTCACTGCTTTGCATCCCCACTGGTGCCATTGCACTGTCTGGACTGACTGCACTGCATCCCCACTTGTGCCAGTGCACTCTCTGTACTCACTGCACTGCATCCCCACTGGTGCCAGTGCACTCTCTGGGCTCGCTGAACTGCATCCCCACTGGTGCCAGTGGACTCTCTGGACTCACTGCACTGCATCCCCACTGGTGCCAGTGCACTCTCTGGACTCACTGCACTGCATCCCCAGTGGTGCCACGGCACTCTCTGGACTCACTGCACTGCATCCCCACTGCTGCCAGTGCACTCTCTGGAGTCACTGCACTGCATCCCCACTGGTGCCAGTGCACTGTCTGGACTCACTGCACTGCATCCCCACTGGTGCCAGTGCACTCTCTGGAGTCACTGCACTGCATCCCCACTGGTGCCAGTGAACTCTCTGGACTCACTGCACTGCATGCCCACTGGTGCCAGTGCACTCTCTGGACTCACTGCACTGCATCCCCAGTAGTGCCAGTGAACTCTCTGGACTCACTGCACTGCATCCCCACTGGTGCCAGTGCACTCTCTGGACTCATTGCACTGCACGCCCACTGGTGCCAGTGCACTCTCGGGACTCACTGCACTGCATCCCCACTGGTGCCAGTGCACTCTCTGCACTCACTGCACTGCATCCCCACTGGTGCCAGTGCACTCTCTGGACTCACTGCACTGCATCCCCACTGGTGCCAGTGCACTCTCTAGAGTCACTGCACTGCATCCCCACTGGTGCCAGTTCACTCTCTAGAGTCACTGCACTGATCCGCAGTGGTGCCAGTGCACTCTCTGGACTCACTGCACTGCATCCCCACTGGTACCAGTGCACTCTCTGGACTCACTGCACTGCATCCCCACTGGTGCCAGTGCACTCTCTGGAGTCACTGCAATGCATCCCCACTGGTGCCAGTGCACTCTCTGGAGACACTGCAGTGCATCCCCACTGGTGCCTGTGCACTCTCTGGACTCACTGCACTGCAACCCCACTGGTGCCAGTGCACTCTCTGGACTCACTACACTGCATCCCCACTGGTGCCAGTGCACACTCTGGACTCACTGCACTGCATCTCCACTGGTGCCAGTGCACTCTCTGGACTCACTGCACTGCATCCCCAGTAGTGCCAGTGCACTTTCTGGAGTCACTGCACTGCATCTCCAGTAGTGCCAGTGCACTTTCTGGAGTCACTGCACTGCATCCCTAGTGGTGCCAGTGCACTCTCTGGACTCACTGCACTGCATCCCCACTGGTGCCAGTGCACTCTCTGGACTCACTGCACTGCATCCCCAGTGGTGCCAGTGCACTCTCTGGAGTCACTGCACTGCATCCCCACTGGTGCCAGTGCACTCTCTGGACTCACTGCAGTGCATCCCCACTGGTGCCAGTGCACTCTCTGGAGTCACTGCACTGCATCCCCACTGGTGCCAGTGCACTGTCTGGACTCACTGCACTGCATCCCCACTGGTGCCAGTGCACTCTCTGGAGTCACTGCACTGCATCCCCACTGGTGCCAGTGAACTCTCTGGAGTCACTGCACTGCATGCCCACTGCTGCCAGTGCACTCTCTGGACTCACTGCACTGCATCCCCAGTAGTGCCAGTGAACTCTCTGGACTCACTGCACTGCATCCCCACTGCTGCCAGTGCACTCTCTGGACTCATTGCACTGCACGCCCACTGGTGCCAGTGCACTCTCGGGACTCACTGCACTGCATCCCCAGTGGTGCCAGTGCACTCTCTGGACTCACTGCACTGCATCCCCACTGCTGCCAGTGCACTCTCTGGACTCACTGCACTGCATCCCCACTGGTGCCAGTGCACTCTCTGGACTCACTGCACTGCATCCCCACTGGTGCCAGTTCACTCTCTAGAGTCACTGCACTGATCCGCAGTGGTGCCAGTGCACTCTCTGGACTCACTGCACTGTATCCCCACTGGTACCAGTGCACTCTCTGGACTCACTGCACTGCATCCCCACTGGTGCCAGTGCACTCTCTAGAGTCACTGCACTGAATCCCCAGTGGTGCCAGTGCACTCTCTGGAGACACTGCAGTGCATCCCCACTGGTGCCTGTGCACTCTCTGGACTCACTGCACTGCAACCCCACTGGTGCCAGTGCACTCTCTGGACTCACTACACTGCATCCCCACTGGTACCAGTGCACTCTCTGGACTCACTCCACTGCATCCCCACTGGTGCCAGTGCACTCTCTGGACTCACTACACTGCATCCCCACTGGTGCCAGTGCACTCTCTGGAGTCACTGCACTGCATCCGCACTGGTGCCAGTGAACTCTCTGGAGTCACTGCACTGCATGCCCACTGGTGCCAGTGCACTCTCTGGACTCACTGCACTGCATCCCCAGTAGTGCCAGTGAACTCTCTGGACTCACTGCACTGCATCCCCACTGCTGCCAGTGCACTCTCTGGACTCATTGCACTGCACGCCCACTGGTGCCAGTGCACTCTCGGGACTCACTGCACTGCATCCCCAGTGGTGCCAGTGCACTCTCTGCACTCACTGCACTGCATCCCCACTGGTGCCAGTGCACTCTCTGGACTCACTGCACTGCATCCCCACTGGTGCCAGTGCACTCTCTAGAGTCACTGCACTGAATCCCCACTGGTGCCAGTTCACTCTCTAGAGTCACTGCACTGATCCGCAGTGGTGCCAGTGCACTCTCTGGACTCACTGCACTGCATCCCCACTGGTACCAGTGCACTCTCTGGACTCACTGCACTGCATCCCCACTGGTGCCAGTGCACTCTCTGGAGTCACTGGAATGCATCCCCAGTGGTGCCAGTGCACTCTCTGGAGACACTGCAGTGCATCCCCACTGGTGCCTGTGCACTCTCTGGACTCACTGCACTGCAACCCCACTGGTGCCAGTGCACTCTCTGGACTCACTACACTGCATCCCCACTGGTGCCAGTGCACACTCTGGACTCACTGCACTGCATCTCCACTGGTGCCAGTGCACTCTCTGGACTCACTGCACTGCATCCCCAGTAGTGCCAGTGCACTTTCTGGAGTCACTGCACTGCATCTCCAGTAGTGCCAGTGCACTTTCTGGAGTCACTGCACTGCATCCCTAGTGGTGCCAGTGCACTCTCTGGACTCACTGCACTGCATCCCCAGTGGTGCCACGGCACTCTCTGGACTCACTGCACTGCATCCCCACTGGTGCCAGTGCACTCTCAGGAGTCACTGCACTGCATCCCCAGTGGTGCCAGGGCACTCTCTGGACTCACTGCACTGCATCCCCACTGGTGCCAGTGCACTCTCTGGAGTCACTGCACTGCATCCCCACTGGTGCCAGTGCACTCTCTGGACTCACTGCAGTGCATCCCCACTGGTGCCAGTGCACTCTCCGGAGTCACTGCACTGCATCCCCACTGGTGCCAGTGAACTCTCTGGACTCACTGCACTGCATCACCACTGGTGCCAGTGCACTCTCTGGACTCATTGCACTGCACGCCCACTGGTGCCAGTGCACTCTCGGGACTCACTGCACTGCATCCCCACTGGTGCCAGTGCAGTCTCTGCACTCACTGCACTGCATCCCCACTGGTGCCAGTGCACTCTCTGGACTCACTGCACTGCATTCCCACTGGTGCCAGTGCACTCTCTAGAGTCACTGCACTGATCCGCAGTGGTGCCAGTGCACTCTCTGGACTCACTGCACTGCATCCCCACTGGTACCAGTGCACTCTCTGGACTCACTGCACTGCATCCCCACTGGTGCCAGTGCACTCTCTGGACTCACTGCACTGCATCCCCACTGGTGCCAATGCACTCTCTGGACTCACTGCACTGCATAACCACTGCTGCCAGTGCACTCTCTGGAGACACTGCAGTGCATCCGCACTGGTTCCAGTGCACTCTCTCAACTCACTGCACTGCATTCCCACTGGTGCCAGTGCACTCTCTGGACTCACTGCTTTGCATCCCCACTGGTGCCATTGCACTGTCTGGACTCACTGCACTGCATCCCCACTTGTGCCAGTGCACTCTCTGTACTCACTGCACTGCATCCCCACTGGTGCCAGTGCACTCTCTGGGCTCACTGAACTGCATCCCCACTGGTGCCAGTGGACTCTCTGGACTCACTGCACTGCATCCCCACTGGTGCCAGTGCACTCTCTGGAGTCACTGCACTGCATCCCCAGTGGTGCCAGTGCACTCTCTGGACTCACTGCACTGCATCCCCACAGATGCCAGTGCACTCTCTGGACTCACTGCACTGCATCCCCACTGGTGCCAGTGCACTCTCTGGACTCACTGCACTGCATCCCCAGTGGTGCCAGTGCACTCTCTGGACTCACTGCACAGCATCCCGACTGGTGCCAGTGCACTCTCTGGACTCACTGCACTGCATCTCCAGTAGTGCCAGTGCACTCTCTGGACTCACTGCACTGCATCCCGACTGGTGCCAGTGCACTCTCTGGACTCACTGCACTGCATCCCGACTGGTGCCAGTGCACTCTCTGGACTCACTGCACTGCATCTCCAGTAGTGCCAGTGCACTTTCTGGAGTCACTGCACTGCATCCCTAGTGGTGCCAGTGCACTCTCTGGACTCACTGCACTGCATCCCCAGTGGTGCCACGGCACTCTCTGGACTCACTGCACTGCATCCCCACTGGTGCCAGTGCACTCTCTGGAGTCACTGCACTGCATCCCCACTGGTGCCAGTGCACTGTCTGGACTCACTGCACTGCATCCCCAGTGGTGCCAGTGCACTCTCTGGAGTCACTGCACTGCATCCCCACTGGTGCCAGTGAACTCTCTGGACTCACTGCACTGCATGCCCACTGGTGCCAGTGCACTCTCTGGACTCACTCCACTGCATCCCCAGTAGTGCCAGTGAACTCTCTGGACTCACTGCACTGCATCCCCACTGGTGCCAGTGCACTCTCTGGACTCATTGCACTGCACGCCCACTGGTGCCAGTGCACTCTCGGGACTCACTGCACTGCATCCCCACTGATGCCAGTGCACTCTCTGCACTCACTGCACTGCATCCCCACGGGTGCCAGTGCACTCTCTGGACTCACTGCACTGCATCCCCACTGGTGCCAGTGCACTCTCTAGAGTCACTGCACTGAATCCCCACTGGTGCCAGTTCACTCTCTAGCGTCACTGCACTGATCCGCAGTGGTGCCAGTGCACTCTCTGGACTCACTGCACTGCATCCCCACTGGTACCAGTGCACTCTCTGGACTCACTGCACTGCATCCCCACTGGTGCCAGTGCACTCTCTGGAGTCACTGCAATGCATCCCCAGTGGTGCCAGTGCACTCTCTGGAGACACTGCAGTGCATCCCCACTGGTGCCTGTGCACTCTCTGGACTCACTGCACTGCAACCCCACTGGTGCCAGTGCACTCTCTGGAGTCACTGCACTGCATCCGCACTGGTGCCAGTGAACTCTCTGGAGTCACTGCACTGCATGCCCACTGGTGCCAGTGCACTCTCTGGACTCACTGCACTGCATCCCCAGTAGTGCCAGTGAACTCTCTGGACTCACTGCACTGCATCCCCACTGCTGCCAGTGCACTCTCTGGACTCATTGCACTGCACGCCCACTGGTGCCAGTGCACTCTCGGGACTCACTGCACTGCATCCCCAGTGGTGCCAGTGCACTCTCTGCACTCACTGCACTGCATCCCCACTGGTGCCAGTGCACTCTCTGGACTCACTGCACTGCATCCCCACTGGTGCCAGTGCACTCTCTAGAGTCACTGCACTGAATCCCCACTGGTGCCAGTTCACTCTCTAGAGTCACTGCACTGATCCGCAGTGGTGCCAGTGCACTCTCTGGACTCACTGCACTGCATCCCCACTGGTACCAGTGCACTCTCTGGACTCACTGCACTGCATCCCCACTGGTGCCAGTGCACTCTCTGGAGTCACTGGAATGCATCCCCAGTGGTGCCAGTGCACTCTCTGGAGACACTGCAGTGCATCCCCACTGGTGCCTGTGCACTCTCTGGACTCACTGCACTGCAACCCCACTGGTGCCAGTGCACTCTCTGGACTCACTACACTGCATCCCCACTGGTGCCAGTGCACACTCTGGACTCACTGCACTGCATCTCCACTGGTGCCAGTGCACTCTCTGGACTCACTGCACTGCATCCCCAGTAGTGCCAGTGCACTTTCTGGAGTCACTGCACTGCATCTCCAGTAGTGCCAGTGCACTTTCTGGAGTCACTGCACTGCATCCCTAGTGGTGCCAGTGCACTCTCTGGACTCACTGCACTGCATCCCCAGTGGTGCCACGGCACTCTCTGGACTCACTGCACTGCATCCCCACTGGTGCCAGTGCACTCTCAGGAGTCACTGCACTGCATCCCCAGTGGTGCCAGGGCACTCTCTGGACTCACTGCACTGCATCCCCACTGGTGCCAGTGCACTCTCTGGACTCACTGCAGTGCATCCCCACTGGTGCCAGTGCACTCTCCGGAGTCACTGCACTGCATCCCCACTGGTGCCAGTGAACTCTCTGGACTCACTGCACTGCATCCCCACTGGTGCCAGTGCACTCTCTGGACTCATTGCACTGCACGCCCACTGGTGCCAGTGCACTCTCGGGACTCACTGCACTGCATCCCCACTGGTGCCAGTGCAGTCTCTGCACTCACTGCACTGCATCCCCACTGGTGCCAGTGCACTCTCTGGACTCACTGCACTGCATTCCCACTGGTGCCAGTGCACTCTCTAGAGTCACTGCACTGATCCGCAGTGGTGCCAGTGCACTCTCTGGACTCACTGCACTGCATCCCCACTGGTACCAGTGCACTCTCTGGACTCACTGCACTGCATCCCCACTGGTGCCAGTGCACTCTCTGGACTCACTGCACTGCATCCCCACTGGTGCCAATGCACTCTCTGGACTCACTGCACTGCATAACCACTGCTGCCAGTGCACTCTCTGGAGACACTGCAGTGCATCCGCACTGGTTCCAGTGCACTCTCTCAACTCACTGCACTGCATTCCCACTGGTGCCAGTGCACTCTCTGGACTCACTGCTTTGCATCCCCACTGGTGCCATTGCACTGTCTGGACTCACTGCACTGCATCCCCACTTGTGCCAGTGCACTCTCTGTACTCACTGCACTGCATCCCCACTGGTGCCAGTGCACTCTCTGGGCTCACTGAACTGCATCCCCACTGGTGCCAGTGGACTCTCTGGACTCACTGCACTGCATCCCCACTGGTGCCAGTGCACTCTCTGGAGTCACTGCACTGCATCCCCAGTGGTGCCAGTGCACTCTCTGGACTCACTGCACTGCATCCCCACAGATGCCAGTGCACTCTCTGGACTCACTGCACTGCATCCCCACTGGTGCCAGTGCACTCTCTGGACTCACTGCACTGCATCCCCAGTGGTGCCAGTGCACTCTCTGGACTCACTGCACAGCATCCCGACTGGTGCCAGTGCACTCTCTGGACTCACTGCACTGCATCTCCAGTAGTGCCAGTGCACTCTCTGGACTCACTGCACTGCATCCCGACTGGTGCCAGTGCACTCTCTGGACTCACTGCACTGCATCCCGACTGGTGCCAGTGCACTCTCTGGACTCACTGCACTGCATCTCCAGTAGTGCCAGTGCACTTTCTGGAGTCACTGCACTGCATCCCTAGTGGTGCCAGTGCACTCTCTGGACTCACTGCACTGCATCCCCAGTGGTGCCACGGCACTCTCTGGACTCACTGCACTGCATCCCCACTGGTGCCAGTGCACTCTCTGGAGTCACTGCACTGCATCCCCACTGGTGCCAGTGCACTGTCTGGACTCACTGCACTGCATCCCCAGTGGTGCCAGTGCACTCTCTGGAGTCACTGCACTGCATCCCCACTGGTGCCAGTGAACTCTCTGGACTCACTGCACTGCATGCCCACTGGTGCCAGTGCACTCTCTGGACTCACTCCACTGCATCCCCAGTAGTGCCAGTGAACTCTCTGGACTCACTGCACTGCATCCCCACTGGTGCCAGTGCACTCTCTGGACTCATTGCACTGCACGCCCACTGGTGCCAGTGCACTCTCGGGACTCACTGCACTGCATCCCCACTGATGCCAGTGCACTCTCTGCACTCACTGCACTGCATCCCCACGGGTGCCAGTGCACTCTCTGGACTCACTGCACTGCATCCCCACTGGTGCCAGTGCACTCTCTAGAGTCACTGCACTGAATCCCCACTGGTGCCAGTTCACTCTCTAGCGTCACTGCACTGATCCGCAGTGGTGCCAGTGCACTCTCTGGACTCACTGCACTGCATCCCCACTGGTACCAGTGCACTCTCTGGACTCACTGCACTGCATCCCCACTGGTGCCAGTGCACTCTCTGGAGTCACTGCAATGCATCCCCAGTGGTGCCAGTGCACTCTCTGGAGACACTGCAGTGCATCCCCACTGGTGCCTGTGCACTCTCTGGACTCACTGCACTGCAACCCCACTGGTGCCAGTGCACTCTCTGGAGTCACTGCACTGCATCCGCACTGGTGCCAGTGAACTCTCTGGAGTCACTGCACTGCATGCCCACTGGTGCCAGTGCACTCTCTGGACTCACTGCACTGCATCCCCAGTAGTGCCAGTGAACTCTCTGGACTCACTGCACTGCATCCCCACTGCTGCCAGTGCACTCTCTGGACTCATTGCACTGCACGCCCACTGGTGCCAGTGCACTCTCGGGACTCACTGCACTGCATCCCCAGTGGTGCCAGTGCACTCTCTGCACTCACTGCACTGCATCCCCACTGGTGCCAGTGCACTCTCTGGACTCACTGCACTGCATCCCCACTGGTGCCAGTGCACTCTCTAGAGTCACTGCACTGAATCCCCACTGGTGCCAGTTCACTCTCTAGAGTCACTGCACTGATCCGCAGTGGTGCCAGTGCACTCTCTGGACTCACTGCACTGCATCCCCACTGGTACCAGTGCACTCTCTGGACTCACTGCACTGCATCCCCACTGGTGCCAGTGCACTCTCTGGAGTCACTGGAATGCATCCCCAGTGGTGCCAGTGCACTCTCTGGAGACACTGCAGTGCATCCCCACTGGTGCCTGTGCACTCTCTGGACTCACTGCACTGCAACCCCACTGGTGCCAGTGCACTCTCTGGACTCACTACACTGCATCCCCACTGGTGCCAGTGCACACTCTGGACTCACTGCACTGCATCTCCACTGGTGCCAGTGCACTCTCTGGACTCACTGCACTGCATCCCCAGTAGTGCCAGTGCACTTTCTGGAGTCACTGCACTGCATCTCCAGTAGTGCCAGTGCACTTTCTGGAGTCACTGCACTGCATCCCTAGTGGTGCCAGTGCACTCTCTGGACTCACTGCACTGCATCCCCAGTGGTGCCACGGCACTCTCTGGACTCACTGCACTGCATCCCCACTGGTGCCAGTGCACTCTCTGGAGTCACTGCACTGCATCCCCAGTGGTGCCAGGGCACTCTCTGGACTCACTGCACTGCATCCCCACTGGTGCCAGTGCACTCTCTGGAGTCACTGCACTGCATCCCCACTGGTGCCAGTGCACTCTCTGGACTCACTGCAGTGCATCCCCACTGGTGCCAGTGCACTCTCCGGAGTCACTGCACTGCATCCCCACTGGTGCCAGTGAACTCTCTGGACTCACTGCACTGCATCCCCACTGGTGCCAGTGCACTCTCTGGACTCATTGCACTGCACGCCCACTGGTGCCAGTGCACTCTCGGGACTCACTGCACTGCATCCCCACTGGTGCCAGTGCAGTCTCTGCACTCACTGCACTGCATCCCCACTGGTGCCAGTGCACTCTCTGGACTCACTGCACTGCATTCCCACTGGTGCCAGTGCACTCTCTAGAGTCACTGCACTGATCCGCAGTGGTGCCAGTGCACTCTCTGGACTCACTGCACTGCATCCCCACTGGTACCAGTGCACTCTCTGGACTCACTGCACTGCATCCCCACTGGTGCCAGTGCACTCTCTGGACTCACTGCACTGCATCCCCACTGGTGCCAATGCACTCTCTGGACTCACTGCACTGCATAACCACTGCTGCCAGTGCACTCTCTGGAGACACTGCAGTGCATCCGCACTGGTTCCAGTGCACTCTCTCAACTCACTGCACTGCATTCCCACTGGTGCCAGTGCACTCTCTGGACTCACTGCTTTGCATCCCCACTGGTGCCATTGCACTGTCTGGACTGACTGCACTGCATCCCCACTTGTGCCAGTGCACTCTCTGTACTCACTGCACTGCATCCCCACTGGTGCCAGTGCACTCTCTGGGCTCACTGAACTGCATCCCCACTGGTGCCAGTGGACTCTCTGGACTCACTGCACTGCATCCCCACTGGTGCCAGTGCACTCTCTGGAGTCACTGCACTGCATCCCCAGTGGTGCCAGTGCACTCTCTGGACTCACTGCACTGCATCCCCACAGATGCCAGTGCACTCTCTGGACTCACTGCACTGCATCCCCACTGGTGCCAGTGCACTCTCTGGACTCACTGCACTGCATCCCCAGTGGTGCCAGTGCACTCTCTGGACTCACTGCACAGCATCCCGACTGGTGCCAGTGCACTCTCTGGACTCACTGCACTGCATCTCCAGTAGTGCCAGTGCACTCTCTGGACTCACTGCACTGCATCCCGACTGGTGCCAGTGCACTCTCTGGACTCACTGCACTGCATCCCGACTGGTGCCAGTGCACTCTCTGGACTCACTGCACTGCATCTCCAGTAGTGCCAGTGCACTTTCTGGAGTCACTGCACTGCATCCCTAGTGGTGCCAGTGCACTCTCTGGACTCACTGCACTGCATCCCCAGTGGTGCCACGGCACTCTCTGGACTCACTGCACTGCATCCCCACTGGTGCCAGTGCACTCTCTGGAGTCACTGCACTGCATCCCCACTGGTGCCAGTGCACTGTCTGGACTCACTGCACTGCATCCCCAGTGGTGCCAGTGCACTCTCTGGAGTCACTGCACTGCATCCCCACTGGTGCCAGTGAACTCTCTGGACTCACTGCACTGCATGCCCACTGGTGCCAGTGCACTCTCTGGACTCACTCCACTGCATCCCCAGTAGTGCCAGTGAACTCTCTGGACTCACTGCACTGCATCCCCACTGGTGCCAGTGCACTCTCTGGACTCATTGCACTGCACGCCCACTGGTGCCAGTGCACTCTCGGGACTCACTGCACTGCATCCCCACTGATGCCAGTGCACTCTCTGCACTCACTGCACTGCATCCCCACGGGTGCCAGTGCACTCTCTGGACTCACTGCACTGCATCCCCACTGGTGCCAGTGCACTCTCTAGAGTCACTGCACTGAATCCCCACTGGTGCCAGTTCACTCTCTAGCGTCACTGCACTGATCCGCAGTGGTGCCAGTGCACTCTCTGGACTCACTGCACTGCATCCCCACTGGTACCAGTGCACTCTCTGGACTCACTGCACTGCATCCCCACTGGTGCCAGTGCACTCTCTGGAGTCACTGCAATGCATCCCCAGTGGTGCCAGTGCACTCTCTGGAGACACTGCAGTGCATCCCCACTGGTGCCTGTGCACTCTCTGGACTCACTGCACTGCAACCCCACTGGTGCCAGTGCACTCTCTGGACTCACTACACTGCATCCCCACTGGTGCCAGTGCACTCTCTGGACTCACTGCACTGCATCTCCACTGGTGCCAGTGCACTCTCTGGACTCACTGCACTGCATCCCCAGTAGTGCCAGTGCACTTTCTGGAGTCACTGCACTGCATCTCCAGTCTTGCCAGTGCACTTTCTGGAGTCACTGCACTGCATCCCTAGTGGTGCCAGTGCACTCTCTGGACTCACTGCACTGCATCCCCAGTGGTGCCACGGCACTCTCTGGACTCACTGCACTGCATCCCCACTGGTGCCAGTGCACTCTCCGGAGTCACTGCACTGCATCCCCACTGGTGCCAGTGCACTCTCTGGACTCACTGCAGTGCATCCCCACTGGTGCCAGTGCACTCTCTGGAGTCACTGCACTGCATCCCCACTGGTGCCAGTGCACTGTCTGGACTCACTGCACTGCATCCCCACTGGTGCCAGTGCACTTTCTGGAGTCACTGCACTGCATCCCCACTGGTGCCAGTGAACTCTCTGGACTCACTGCACTGCATGCCCACTGCTGCCAGTGCACTCTCTGGACTCACTGCACTGCATCCCCAGTAGTGCCAGTGAACTCTCTGGACTCACTGCACTGCATCCCCACTGGTGCCAGTGCACTCTCTGGACTCATTGCACTGCACGTCCACTGGTGCCAGTGCACTCTCGGGACTCACTGCACTGCATCCCCACTGGTGCCAGTGCACTCTCTGCACTCACTGCACTGCATCCCCACTGCTGCCAGTGCACTCTCTGGACTCACTGCACTGCATCCCCACTGGTGCCAGTGCACTCTCTAGAGTCACTGCACTGCATCCCCACTGGTGCCAGTTCACTCTCTAGAGTCACTGCACTGATCCGCAGTGGTGCCAGTGCACTCTCTGGACTCACTGCACTGCATCCCCACTGGTACCAGTGCACTCTCTGGACTCACTGCACTGCATCCCCACTGGTGCCAGTGCACTCTCTGGAGTCACTGCAATGCATCCCCAGTGGTGCCAGTGCACTCTCTGGACTCACTGCACTGCATACCCACTGGTGCCAGTGCACTCTCTGCACTCACTGCACTGCAACCCCACTGGTGCCAGTGCACTCTCTGGACTCACTACACTGCATCCCCACTGGTGCCAGTGCACTCTCTGGACTCACTGCACTGCATCTCCACTGGTGCCAGTGCACTCTCTGGACTCACTGCACTGCATCCCCAGTAGTGCCAGTGCACTTTCTGGAGTCACTGCACTGCATCTCCAGTAGTGCCAGTGCACTTTCTGGAGTCACTGCACTGCATCCCTAGTGGTGCCAGTGCACTCTCTGGACTCACTGCACTGCATCCCCAGTGGTGCCACGGCACTCTCTGGACTCACTGCACTGCATCCCCAGTGGTGCCAGTGCACTCTCTGGAGTCACTGCACTGCATCCCCACTGGTGCCAGTGCACTCTCTGGACTCACTGCACTGCATCCCCACTGGTGCCTGTGCACTCTCTGGAGTCACTGCACTGCATCCCCACTGGTGCCAGTGCACTGTCTGGACTCACTGCAGTGCATCCCCACTGGTGCCAGTGCACTCTCTGGACTCACTGCACTGCATCCCCACTGGTGCCAGTGAACTCTCTGGACTCACTGCACTGCATCCCCACTGGTGCCAGTGCACTCTCTGGACTCACTGCACTGCATCCCCAGTAGTGCCAGTGAACTCTCTGGACTCACTGCACTGCATCCCCACTGGTGCCAGTGCACTCTCTGGACTCATTGCACTGCACGCCCACTGGTGCCAGTGCACTCTCGGGACTCACTGCACTGCATCCCCACTGGTGCCAGTGCACTCTCTGCACTCACTGCACTGCATCCCCACTGGTGCCAGTGCACTCTCTGGACTCACTGCACTGCATCCCGACTGGTGCCAGTGCACTCTCTGGACTCACTGCACTGCATCCCCACTGGTACCAGTGCACTCTCTGGACTCACTGCACTGCATCCCCACTGGTGCCAGTGCACTCTCTGGAGTCACTGCAATGCATCCCCAGTGGTGCCAGTGCACTCTCTGGAGACACTGCAGTGCATCCCCACTGGTGCCAGTGCACTCTCTGGACTCACTGCACTGCAAACCCACTGGTGCCAGTGCACTCTCTGGACTCACTACACTGCATCCCCACTGGTGCCAGTGCACTCTCTGGACTCACTGCACTGCATCCCCAGTGGTGCCAGTGCACTCTCTGGACTCACTGCACTGCATCCCGACTGGTGCCAGTACACACTCTGGACTCACTGCACTGCATCTCCAGTAGTGCCAGTGCACTTTCTGGAGTCACTGCACTGCATCCCTAGTGGTGCCAGTGCACTCTCTGGACTCACTGCACTGCATCCCCAGTGGTGCCATGGCACTCTCTGGACTCACTGCAGTGCATCCCCAGTGGTGCCAGTGCACTCTCTGGAGTCACTGCACTGCATCCCTGGTGGTGCCAGTGAACTCTCTGGACTCACTGCACTGCATCCCCACTGGTGCCAGTGCACTCTCTGGACTCACTGCACTGCATCCCCAGTAGTGCCAGTGCACTTTCTGGACTCACTGCACTGCATCCCTAGTGGTGCCAGTGCACTCTCTGGAGTCACTGCACTGCATCCCCACTGGTGCCAGTGCTCTCTCTGGACTCACTGCACTGCATCCCCACTGGTGCCAGTGAACTCTCTGGAGTCATTGCACTGCATCCCCACTGGTGCCAGTGCACTCTCTGGACTCATTGCACTGCACGCCCACTGGTGCCAGTGCACTCTCTGGACTCACTGCACTGCATCCCCACTGGTGCCAGTGCACTCTCTGCACTCACTGCACTGCATCCCCACTGGTGCCAGTGCACTCTCTGGACTCACTGCACTGCATCCCCAGTAGTACCACTGCACTCTCTAGACTCACTGCACTGCATCCCCACTGGTGCCAGTTCACTCTCTAGAGTCACTGCACTGATCCACAGTGGTGCCAGTGCACTCTCTGGACTCACTGCACTGCATCCCCACTGGTGCCAGTGCACTCTCTGGACTCACTGCAATGCATTCCCAGTGGTGCCAGTGCACTCTCTGGAGTCACTGCACTGCAACCCCAGTGGTGCCAGTGCACTCTCTGGAGTCACTGCACTGCATCCCCAGTGATGCCAGTGCACTCTCTGGACTCACTGCACTGCATCCCCACTGGTGCCAGTGCACTCTCTGGAGACACTGCAGTGCATCCCCAGTGTTGCCAGTGCACTCTCTGGAGTCACTGCTTTGCATCCCCACTGGTGCCAGTGAACTCTCTGGACTGACTGCACTGCATCCCCACTGGTGCCAGTGCACTCTCTGCACTCACTGCACTGCATACCCACTGGTGCCAGTGCACTCTCTGGAGTCACTGCACTGCAACCCCACTGGTGCCAGTGCACTCTCTGGACTCACTACACTGCATCCCCAGTGGTGCCAGTGCACTCTCTGGACTCACTGCACTGCATCTCCACTGGTGCCAGTGCACTCTCTGGACTCACTGCACTGCATCCCCAGTAGTGCCAGTGCACTTTCTGGACTCACTGCAGTGCATCCCCACTGGTGCCAGTGAACTCTCTGGACTCACTGCACTGCATTCCCAGTGGTGCCAGTGCACTCTCTGGACTCACTGCACTGCATCCCCACTGGTGCCAGTGCACTTTCTGGACTCACTGCAGTGCATCCCTAGTGGTGCCAGTGAACTCTCTGGACTCACTGCACTGAATCCCCGGTGGTGCCAGTGCACTCTCTGGACTAACTGCACTGCATCCCCACTGGTGCCAGTGCACTCTCTGGAGTCACTGCAGTGCATCCCCACTGGTGCCAGTGCACTCTCTGGACTCACTGCACTGCATCCCCACTGGTGCCAGTGCACTCTAAGGACTCACTACACTGCACTGCATCCCCAGTGGTGCCAGTGAACTCTCTGGACTCACTGCACTGCATCCCCAGTGGTGCCAGTGAACTCTCTGGACTCACTGCACTGCATCCCCAGTGGTGCCAGTGCACTCTCTGGACTCACTGCACTGCATCCCCACTGGTGCCAGTGCACTCTCTGGACTCACTGCACTACATCCCCACTGGTGCCAGTGCACTCTCTGGACTCACTGCACTGCATCCCCAAGAGTGCCAGTGCACTCTCTGGAGTCACTGCTTTGCATCCCCACTGGTGCCAGTGCACTCTCTGGACTCACTGCACTACATCCCCACTGGTGCCAGTGCACTCTCTGGACTCACTGCACTGCATCCCCACTGGTGCCAGTGCACTCTCTGGACTCACTGCACTGCATCCCCACTGCTGCCAGAGCACTCTCTGGAGTCACTGCACTGCATCCCCACTGGTGCCAGTGCACTCTCTGGACTCACTGCACTGCATCACCACTGCTGCCAGTGCACTCTCTAGACTCACTGCACTGCATCCCCACTGGTGCCAGTGCACTCTCTGGACTCACTGCACTGCAACCCCACTGGTGCCAGTGCACTCTCTGGACTCACTGCACTGCATCCCCACTGGTGCCAGTGCACTCTCTGGAGTCAGTGCACTGCATCCCCACTGGTGCCAATGCACTCTCTGGACTCACTGCACTGCATCACAAGTGGTGCCAGTGCACTCTCTGGAGACACTGCAGTGCATCCGCACTGGTTCCAGTGCACTCTCTCAACTCACTGCACTGCATTCCCACTGGTGCCAGTGCACTCTCTGGACTCACTGCTTTGCATTCCCACTGGTGCCATTGCACTCTCTGGACTCACTGCACTGCATCCCCACTGGTGCCAGTGCACTCTCTGGACTCACTGCACTGCATCCCCACTGGTGCCAGTGCACTCTCTGGACTCACTGCACTGCATCCCCAATGGTGCCAGTGCACTCTCTGGACTCACTGCACTGCATCTCCAGTAGTGCCAGTGCACTTTCTGGAGTCACTGCACTGCATCCCCAGTGGTGCCAGTGCACTCTCTGGACTCACTGCACTGCATTCCCACTGGTGCCAGTGCACTCTCTGGACTCACTGCTTTGCATCCCCACTGGTGCCAGTGCACTCTCTGGACTCACTGCACTGCATCCCCACTGGTGCCAGTGCACTCTCTGGAATCACTGCACTACATCCCCACTGGTGCCAGTGCACTCTCTGGACTCACTGCACTGCATCCCTAGTGGTGCCAGTGCACTCTCTGGAGTCACTGCTTTGCATCCCCACTGGTGCCAGTGCACTCTCTGGACTCACTGCACTACATCCCCACTGGTGCCAGTGCACTCTCTGGACTCACTGCACTGCATTCCCAGTGGTGCCAGTGCACTCTCTGGACTCACTGCACTGCATCCCCACTGGTGCCAGTGCACTTTCTGGAGTCACTGCACTGCATCCCTAGTGGTGCCAGTGAACTCTCTGGACTCACTGCACTGAATCCCCGGTGGTGCCAGTGCACTCTCTGGACTCACTGCACTGCATCCCCACTGGTGCCAGTGCACTCTCTGGAGTCACTGCAGTGCATCCCCACTGGTGCCAGTGCACTCTCTGGACTCACTGCACTGCATTCCCAGTGGTGCCAGTGCACTCTCTGGACTCACTGCACTGCATCCCCACTGGTGCCAGTGCACTTTCTGCACTCACTGCACTGCATCCCTAGTGGTGCCAGTGAACTCTCTGGACTCACTGCACTGAAACCCCGGTGGTGCCAGTGCACTCTCTGGACTCACTGCACTGCATCCCCACTGGTGCCAGTGCACTCTCTGGAGTCACTGCAGTGCATCCCCACTGGTGCCAGTGCACTCTCTGGACTCACTGCACTGCATCCCCACTGGTGCCAGTGCACTCTAAGGACTCACTACACTGCACTGCATCCCCAGTGGTGCCAGTGAACTCTCTGGACTCACTGCACTGCATCCCCAGCGGTGCCAATGAACTCTCTGGACTCACTGCACTGCATCCCCAGTGGTGCCAGTGCACTCTCTGGACTCACTGCACTGCATCCCCACTGGTGCCAGTGCACTCTCTGGACTCACTGCTCTGCATCCCCACTGGTGCCAGTGCACTCTCTGGACTCACTGCACTGCATCCCCACTGGTGCCAGTGCACTCTCTGGACTCACTGCACTGCATCCCCACTGCTGCCAGAGCACTCTCTGGAGTCACTGCACTGCATCCCCACTGGTGCCAGTGCACTCTCTGGACTCACTGCACTGCATCACCACTGGTGCCAGTGCACTCTCTGGACTCACTGCACTGCATCCCCACTGCTGCCAGAGCACTCTCTGCAGTCACTGCACTGCATCCCTAGTGGTGCCAGTGCACTCTCTGGACTCACTGCACTGCATCACCACTGCTGCAAGTGCACTCTCTAGACTCACTGCACTGCATCCCCACTGGTGCCAGTGCACTCTCTGGACTCACTGCACTGCAACCCCACTGGTGCCAGTGCACTCTCTGGACTCACTGCACTGCATCCCCACTGGTGCCAGTGCACTCTCTGGAGTCAGTGCACTGCATCCCCACTGGTGCCAATGCACTCTCTGGACTCACTGCACTGCATCCCCAGTGGTGCCAGTGCACTCTCTGGAGACACTGCAGTGCATCCGCACTGGTTCCAGTGCACTCTCTCAACTCACTGCACTGCATTCCCACTGGGCCAGTGCACTCTCTGGACTCACTGCTTTGCATTCCCACTGGTGCCATTGCACTCTCTGGACTCACTGCACTGCATCCCCACTGGTGCCAGTGCACTCTCTGGACTCACTGCACTGCATCCCCACTGGTGCCAGTGCACTCTCTGGACTCACTGCACTGCATCCCCACTGGTGCCAGTGCACTCTCTGGACTCACTGCACTGCATCTCCAGTAGTGCCAGTGCACTTTCTGGAGTCACTGCACTGCATCCCCAGTGGTGCCAGTGCACTCTCTGGACTCACTGCACTGCATTCCCACTGGTGCCAGTGCACTCTCTGGACTCACTGCTTTGCATCCCCACTGGTGCCATTGCACTCTCCGGACTCACTGCAGTGCATCCCCACTGGTGCCACTGCATTCTCTGGACTCACTGCACTACATCCCCACTGGTGCCAGTGCACTCTCTGGACTCACTGCTTTGCATCCCCACTGGTGCCAGTGCACTCTCTGGAGTCACTGCTTTGCATCCCCACTGGTGCCAGTGCACTCTCTGGACTCACTGCACTACATCCCCACTGGTGCCAGTGCACTCTCTGGACTCACTACACTGCATCCCCACTGGTGCCAGTGCACTCTCTGGACTCACTGCACTGCATCCCCAGCAGTGCCAGTGCACTTTCTGGAGTCACTTCACTGCATCCCTAGTGGTGCCAGTGCACTCTCTGGAGTCACTGCACTGCATCCCCAGTGGTGCCAGTGCACTCTCTGGACTCACTGCACTGCCTCCCCACTGGTGCCAGTGCACTCTCTGGGCTCACTGCTCTGCATCCCCACTGGTGCCAGTGCACTGTCTGGACTCACTGCAGTGCATCCCCACTGGTGCCAGTGCACTCCCTGGACTCACTGCACTGCATCCCCACTGGTGCCAGTGCACTCTCTGGAGTCACTGCACTGCATCCCCAGTGGTGCCAGTGCACTCTCTGGAGTCACTGCACTGCATCCCCAGTGGTGCCAGTGCACTCTCTGGACTCACTGCACTGCATCCCCACTGGTGCCAGTGCACTCTCTGGAGTCACTGCACGACATCCCCACTGGTGCCAGTGCACTCTCTGGAGTCACTGCAATGCATCCCCAGTGGTGCCAGTGCACTCTCTGGACTCACTGCACTGCATCCCCACTGGTGCCAGTGCACTCTCTGGAGTCACTGCACTGCATCCCCAGTGATGCCAGTGCACTCTCTGGACTCACTGCACTGCATCCCCAGTGGTGCCAGTGCACTCTATGGAGACACTGCAGTGCATCCTCAGTGGTGCCAGTGCACTCTCTGGTGTCACTGCTTTGCATCCCCACTGGTGCCAGTGCACTCTCTGGACTGACTGCACTGCATCCCCACTGGTGCCAGTGCACTCTCTGGACTCACTGCACTGCATCCCCAAGAGTGCCAGTGCACTTTCTGGAGTCACTGCACTGCATCCCTAGTGGTGCCAGTGCACTCTCTGGACTCACTGCACTGAATCCCCGGTGGTGCCAGTGCACTCTCTGGACTCACTGCACTGCATCCCCAGTGGTGCCAGTGCACTCTCTGGACTCACTGCACTGCAACCCCACTGGTGCCAGTACACTCTAAGGACTCACTACACTGCACTGCATCCCCAGTGGTGCCAGTGAACTCTCTGGACTCACTGCACTGCATCCCCAGTGGTGCCAGTGCACTCTCTGGACTCACTGCACTGCATCCCCAGTGGTGCCAGTGCACTCTCTGGAGTCACTGCTTTGCATCCCCACTAGTGCCAGTGCACTCTCTGGACTCACTGCACTACATCCCCACTGGTGCCAGTACACTCTCTGGACTCACTGCACTGCATCCCCACTGGTGCAAGTGCACTTTCTGGACTCACTGCACTGCATCCCCACTGCTGCCAGAGCACTCTCTGGAGTCACTGCACTGCATCCCGACTGGTGCCAGTGCACTCTCTGGAGTCACTGCACTGCATCCCCACTGGTGCCAGTGCACTCTCTAGACTCACTGCACTGCATCCCCACTGCTGCCAGTGCACTCTCTGGACTCACTGCACTGCATCCCCACTGGTGCCAGTGCACTCTCTGGACTCACTGCACTGCATCCCCACTGGTGCCAGTGCACTCTCTGGACTCACTGCACTGCATCCCCAGTGGTGCCAGTGCACTCTCTGGGTTCACTACACTGCATCCCCACTGGTGCCAGTGGACTCTCTGGACTCACTGCACTGCATCCCCACTGGTGCCAGTGCACTCTCTGGAGTCACTGCACTTCATCCCCAGTGGTGCCAGTGCACTCTCTGGACTCACTGCACTGCATCCCCACTGCTGCCAGTGCACTCTCTGGACTCACTGCACTGCATCCCCAGTGGTGCCAGTGCACTCTCTGGACTCACTGCACTGCATCCCCAGTGGTGCCAGTGCACTCTCTGGAGTCACTGCTTTGCATCCCCACTAGTGCCAGTGCACTCTCTGGACTCACTGCACTACATCCCCACTGGTGCCAGTACACTCTCTGGACTCACTGCACTGCATCCCCACTGGTGCAAGTGCACTCTCTGGACTCACTGCACTGCATCCCCACTGCTGCCAGAGCACTCTCTGGAGTCACTGCACTGCATCCCCACTGGTGCCAGTGCACTCTCTGGAGTCACTGCACTGCATCCCCACTGGTGCCAGTGCACTCTCTAGACTCACTGCACTGCATCCCCACTGCTGCCAGTGCACTCTCTGGACTCACTGCACTGCATCCCCACTGGTGCCAGTGCACTCTCTGGACTCACTGCACTGCATCCCCACTGGTGCCAGTGCACTCTCTGGACTCACTGCACTGCATCCCCAGTGGTGCCAGTGCACTCTCTGGGTTCACTACACTGCATCCCCACTGGTGCCAGTGGACTCTCTGGACTCACTGCACTGCATCCCCACTGGTGCCAGTGCACTCTCTGGAGTCACTGCACTTCATCCCCAGTGGTGCCAGTGCACTCTCTGGACTCACTGCACTGCATCCCCACTGCTGCCAGTGCACTCTCTGGACTCACTGCACTGCATCCCCAGTGGTGCCAGTGCACTCTCTGGACTCACTGCACTGCAACCCCAGTGGTGCCAGTGCACTCTCTGGACTCACTGCACTGCAACCCCACTGGTGCCAGTGCACTCTCTGGACTCACTACACTGCATCCCCACTGGTGCCAGTGCACTCTCTGGACTCACTGCACTGCATCCCCAGTGGTGCCAGTGCACTGTCTGGACTCACTGCACTGCATCCCCACTGGTGCCAGTACACTCTAAGGACTCACTACACTGCACTGCATCCCCAGTGGTGCCAGTGAACTCTCTGGACTCACTGCACTGCATCCCTAGTGGTGCCAGTGCACTCTCTGGACTCACTGCACTGCATCCCCACTGGTGCCAGTGCACTCTCTGCACTCACTGCACTGCATCCCCACTGGTGCCAGTGCACTCTCTGGACTCACTGCACTACATCCCCACTGGTGCCAGTGCACTCTCTGCACTCACTGCACTGCATCCCCACTGGTGTCAGTGCACTCTCTGGAGTCACTGCTTTGCATACCCACTAGTGCCAGTGCACTCTCTGGACTCACTGCACTACATCCCCACTGGTGCCAGTGCACTCTCTGGACTCACTGCACTGCATCCCCACTGGTGCAACTGCACTCTCTGGACTCACTGCACTGCATCCCCACTGGTGCCAGTGCACTCTCTGGGCTCACTGCACTGCATCCCCACTGGTGCCAGTGGACTCTCTGGACTCACTGCACTGCATCCCTAGTGGTGCCAGTGCACTCTCTAGACTCACTGCACTGCATCCCCACTGCTGCCAGTGCACTCTCTGGACTCACTGCACTGCATCCCCACTGGTGCCAGTGCACTCTCTGGACTAACTGCACTGCATCCCCACTGCTGCCAGTGCACTCTCTGGACTCACTGCACTGCATCCCCACTGGTGCCACTGCACTCTCTGGAGACTCTGCAGTGCATCCCCACTGGTTCCAGTGCACTCTCTCAACTCACTGCACTGCATTCCCACTGGTGCCAGTGCACTCTCTGGACTCACTGCTTTGCATCCCCACTGGTGCCACTGCACTCTCTGGACTCACTGCACTGCATCCCCACTGCTGCCAGTGCACTCTCTGGACTCACTGCACTGCATCTCCACTGGTGCCACTGCACTCTCTGGAGACTCTGCAGTGCATCCCCACTGGTTCCAGTGCACTCTCTCAACTCACTGCACTGCATTCCCACTGGTGCCAGTGCACTCTCTGGACTCACTGCTTTGCATCCCCACTGGTGCCACTGCACTCTCTGGACTCACTGCACTGCATCCCCACTGGTGCCAGTGCACTCTCTGGAGTCACTGCTTTGCATCCCCACTGGTGCCAGTGCACTCTCTGGACTCACTGCACTACATCCCCAAAGGTGCCAGTGCACTCTCTGGACTCACTGCACTGCATCCCCACTGCTGCCAGAGCACTCTCTGGAGTCACTGCACTGCATCCCCACTGGTGCCAGTGCACTCTCTGGAGTCACTGCACTGCATCCCCACTGGTGCCAGTGCACTCTCTGGAGTCACTGCACTGCATCCCCACTGGTGCCAGTGCACTCTCTGGACTCACTGCACTGCATCCCCTCTGGTGCCAGTGCACTCTCTGGACTCACTGCACTGCATCCCCACTGGTGCCATTGCACTCTCTGGACTGACTGCACTGCATCCCCAGTGGTGCCAGTGCACTCTCTGGACTCACTGCACTGCATCCCCAGTGTTGCCAGTGCACTCTCTGGGCTCAACGCACTGCATCCCCACTGGTGCCAGTGGACTCTCTGGACTCACTGCACTGCATCCCCAGTGGTGCCAGTGCACTCTCTGGACTCACTGCACTGCATCCCCACTGCTGCCACTGCACTCTCTGGACTCACTGCACTGCATCCCCACTGCTGCCAGTGCACTCTCTGGACTCACTGCACTGCATCCCCACTGGTGCCAGTGCACTCTCTGGACTCACTGCACTGCAACCCCACTGGTGCCAGTGCACTCTCTGGACTCAATACACTGCATCCCCACTGGTGCCAGTGCACTCTCTGGACTCACTGCACTGCATCCCGACTGGTGCCAGTGCACTCTCTGGACTCACTGCACTACATCCCGACTGGTGCCAGTGCACTCTCTGGACTCACTGCACTGCATCTCCAGTAGTGCCAGTGCACTTTCTCGAGTCACTGCACTGCATCCCTAGTGGTGCCAGTGCACTCTCTGGACTCACTGCACTGCATCCCCAGTGGTGCCACGGCACTCTCTGGACTCACTGCACTGCATCACCACTGGTGCCAGTGCACTCTCAGGAGTCACTGCACTGCATCCCCACTGGTGCCAGTGCACTGTCTGGACTCACTGCAGTGCATCCCCACTGGTGCCAGTGCACTCTCTGGAGTCACTGCACTGCATCCCCACTGGTGCCAGTGAACTCTCTGGACTCACTGCACTGCATCCCCACTGGTGCCAGTGCACTCTCTGGACTCACTGCACTGCATCCCCAGTAGTGCCAGTGCACTTTCTGGACTCACTGCACTGCATCCCCACTGGTGCCAGTGCAGTCTCTGGAGTCACTGCAGTGCATCCCCAGTGGTGCCAGTGCACTCTCTGGACTCACTGCACTGCATCCCCACTGGTGCCAGTGAACTCTCTGGACTCACTGCACTGCATCCCCACTGGTGCCAGTGCACTCTCTGGACTCATTGCACTGCACGCCCACTGGTGCCAGTGCACTCTCGGGACTCACTGCACTGCATCCCCACTGGTGCCAGTGCACTCTCTGCACTCACTGCACTGCATCCCCACTGGTGCCAGTGCACTCTCTGGACTCACTGCACTGCATCCCCACTGGTGCCAGTGCACTCTCTAGAGTCACTACACTGAATCCCCACTGGTGCCAGTTCACTCTCTAGAGTCACTGCACTGATCCGCAGTGGTGCCAGTGCACTCTCTGGACTCACTGCACTGCATCCCCACTGGTACCAGTGCACTCTCTGGACTCACTGCACTGCATCCCCACTGGTGCCAGTGCACTCTTTGGAGTCACTGCAATGCATCCCCAGTGGTGCCAGTGCACTCTCTGGAGACACTGCAGTGCATCCCCACTGGTGCCAGTGCACTCTCTGGACTCACTACACTGCATCCCCACTGGTGCCAGTGCACTCTCTGGACTCACTGCACTGCATCCCCACTGGTGCCAGTGCACTCTCTGGACTCACTGCACTGCATCCCCAGTAGTGCCAGTGCACTTTCTGGAGTCACTGCACTGCATCCCTAGTGGTGCCAGTGAACTCTCTGGACTCACTTCACTGAATCCCCGATGGTGCCAGTGCACTCTAAGGACTCACTACACTGCACTGCATCCCCAGTGGTGCCAGTGAACTCTCTGGACTCACTGCACTGCATCCCCACTGGTGCCAGTGCACTCTCTGGACTCACTGCACTGCATCCCCACTGGTGCCAGTGCACTCTCTGGACTCACTGCACTGCATCCCCAGTAGTGCCAGTGCACTCTCTGGACTCACTGCACTGCATCCCCAGTGGTGCCAGTGCACTCTCTGGACTCACTGCACTGCATCCCCAGTGGTGCCAGTGCACTCTCTGGACTCACTGCACTGCATCCCCACTGCTGCCAGTGCACTCTCTGGACTCACTGCACTGCATCCCCACTGGTGCCAGTGCACTCTCTGGACTCACTGCACTGCATCCCCACTGGTGCCAGTGCACTCTCTGGACTCACTGCACTGAATCCCCACTGCTCACAGTGCACTCTCTAGAGTCACTGCACTCCAACCCCACTGGTGCCAGTGCACTCTATGGAGTCACTGCACTTATCCCCACTAGTGCCAGTGCACTCTCTGGACTCACTGCACTGCATCCCCCCTGGTGCCAGTGCACTCTCTGGACTCACTGCACTGCATCCCCAGTGGTGCCAGTGCACTCTCTGGACTCACTGCACTGCATCCCCACAGATGCCAGTGCACTCTCTGGACTCACTGCACTGCATCCCCACTGGTGCCAGTGCACTATCTGAACTCACTGCACTGCATCCCCATTGGTACCAGTGCACTCTCCGGAGACACTGCAGTGCATCCCCAGTTGTTGCTAGTGCACTCTCTGGAGTCACTGCACTGCATTCCCACTGGTGCCAGTGCACTCTCTGGAGTCACTGCTTTGCATCCCCACTGGTGCCAGTTCACTCTCTAGAGTCACTGCACTGATCCGCAGTGGTGCCAGTGCACTCTCTGGACTCACTGCACTGCATCCCCACTGGTACCAGTGCACTCTCTGGACTCACTGCACTGCATCCCCACTGGTGCCAGTGCACTCTCTGGAGTCACTGCACTGCATCACAAGTGGTGCCAGTGCACTCTCTGGACTCACTGCACTGCATCCCGACTGGTGCCAGTGCACTCTCTGGACTCACTGCTCTGCATCCCCACTGGTGCCAGTGCACTTTCTGGAGTCACTGCACTGCATAACCACTGTTGACAGTGCACTCTCTGGACTCACTACACTGCATCCCCACTGGTGCCAATGCACTCTCTGGACTCACTGCACTGCATCCCCAGTGGTGCCAGTGCACTCTCTGGACTCACTGCACTGCATCCCCACTGGTGCCAGTGAACTCTCTAGAGTCACTGCACTGCATCCCCACTGGTGCCAGTGCACTTTCTGGAGTCACTGCACTGCATGCCAAGCGGTGCCAGTGAACTCTCTGGACTCACTGCACTGCATCCCCACGTGGTGCCAGTGCACTCTCTGGACTCACTGCACTGCATCCCCACTGGTGCCAGTGCACTCTCTGGACTCACTTCACTGCATCCCTACTGGTGCCAGTGCACTCTCTGGAGTCACTGCACTGCATCCCCACTGGTGCCAGTACACTCTCTGGACTCACTGCACTGCATCCCCACTGGTGCCAGTGCACTCTCTGGACTCACTGCACTGCATCCCCACTGGTGCCAATGCACTCTCTGGACTCACTGCACTGCATAACCACTGCTGCCAGTGCACTCTCTGGAGACACTGCAGTGCATTCCCACTGGTGCCAGTGCACTCTCTGGGCTCGCTGAACTGCATCCCCACTGGTGCCAGTGGACTCTCTGGACTCACTGCACTGCATCCCCACTGGTGCCAGTGCACTCTCTGGACTCACTGCACTGCATCCCCAGTGGTGCCACGGCACTCTCTGGACTCACTGCACTGCATCCCCACTGCTGCCAGTGCACTCTCTGGAGTCACTGCACTGCATCCCCACTGGTGCCAGTGCACTGTCTGGACTCACTGCACTGCATCCCCACTGGTGCCAGTGCACTCTCTGGAGTCACTGCACTGCATCCCCACTGGTGCCAGTGAACTCTCTGGACTCACTGCACTGCATGCCCACTGGTGCCAGTGCACTCTCTGGACTCACTGCACTGCATCCCCAGTAGTGCCAGTGAACTCTCTGGACTCACTGCACTGCATCCCCACTGGTGCCAGTGCACTCTCTGGACTCATTGCACTGCACGCCCACTGGTGCCAGTGCACTCTCGGGACTCACTGCACTGCATCCCCACTGGTGCCAGTGCACTCTCTGCACTCACTGCACTGCATCCCCACTGGTGCCAGTGCACTCTCTGGACTCACTGCACTGCATCCCCACTGGTGCCAGTGCACTCTCTAGAGTCACTGCACTGCATCCCCACTGGTGCCAGTTCACTCTCTAGAGTCACTGCACTGATCCGCAGTGGTGCCAGTGCACTCTCTGGACTCACTGCACTGCATCCCCACTGGTACCAGTGCACTCTCTGGACTCACTGCACTGCATCCCCACTGGTGCCAGTGCACTCTCTGGAGTCACTGCAATGCATCCCCACTGGTGCCAGTGCACTCTCTGGAGACACTGCAGTGCATCCCCACTGGTGCCTGTGCACTCTCTGGACTCACTGCACTGCAACCCCACTGGTGCCAGTGCACTCTCTGGACTCACTACACTGCATCCCCACTGGTGCCAGTGCACACTCTGGACTCACTGCACTGCATCTCCACTGGTGCCAGTGCACTCTCTGGACTCACTGCACTGCATCCCCAGTAGTGCCAGTGCACTTTCTGGAGTCACTGCACTGCATCTCCAGTAGTGCCAGTGCACTTTCTGGAGTCACTGCACTGCATCCCTAGTGGTGCCAGTGCACTCTCTGGACTCACTGCACTGCATCCCCACTGGTGCCAGTGCACTCTCTGGACTCACTGCACTGCATCCCCAGTGGTGCCAGTGCACTCTCTGGAGTCACTGCACTGCATCCCCACTGGTGCCAGTGCACTCTCTGGACTCACTGCAGTGCATCCCCACTGGTGCCAGTGCACTCTCTGGAGTCACTGCACTGCATCCCCACTGGTGCCAGTGCACTGTCTGGACTCACTGCACTGCATCCCCACTGGTGCCAGTGCACTCTCTGGAGTCACTGCACTGCATCCCCACTGGTGCCAGTGAACTCTCTGGAGTCACTGCACTGCATGCCCACTGCTGCCAGTGCACTCTCTGGACTCACTGCACTGCATCCCCAGTAGTGCCAGTGAACTCTCTGGACTCACTGCACTGCATCCCCACTGCTGCCAGTGCACTCTCTGGACTCATTGCACTGCACGCCCACTGGTGCCAGTGCACTCTCGGGACTCACTGCACTGCATCCCCAGTGGTGCCAGTGCACTCTCTGGACTCACTGCACTGCATCCCCACTGGTGCCAGTGCACTCTCTGGACTCACTGCACTGCATCCCCACTGGTGCCAGTGCACTCTCTGGACTCACTGCACTGCATCCCCACTGGTGCCAGTTCACTCTCTAGAGTCACTGCACTGATCCGCAGTGGTGCCAGTGCACTCTCTGGACTCACTGCACTGTATCCCCACTGGTACCAGTGCACTCTCTGGACTCACTGCACTGCATCCCCACTGGTGCCAGTGCACTCTCTAGAGTCACTGCACTGAATCCCCAGTGGTGCCAGTGCACTCTCTGGAGACACTGCAGTGCATCCCCACTGGTGCCTGTGCACTCTCTGGACTCACTGCACTGCAACCCCACTGGTGCCAGTGCACTCTCTGGACTCACTACACTGCATCCCCACTGGTACCAGTGCACTCTCTGGACTCACTCCACTGCATCCCCACTGGTGCCAGTGCACTCTCTGGACTCACTACACTGCATCCCCACTGGTGCCAGTGCACTCTCTGGAGTCACTGCACTGCATCCGCACTGGTGCCAGTGAACTCTCTGGAGTCACTGCACTGCATGCCCACTGCTGCCAGTGCACTCTCTGGACTCACTGCACTGCATCCCCAGTAGTGCCAGTGAACTCTCTGGACTCACTGCACTGCATCCCCACTGCTGCCAGTGCACTCTCTGGACTCATTGCACTGCACGCCCACTGGTGCCAGTGCACTCTCGGGACTCACTGCACTGCATCCCCAGTGGTGCCAGTGCACTCTCTGCACTCACTGCACTGCATCCCCACTGGTGCCAGTGCACTCTCTGGACTCACTGCACTGCATCCCCACTGGTGCCAGTGCACTCTCTAGAGTCACTGCACTGAATCCCCACTGGTGCCAGTTCACTCTCTAGAGTCACTGCACTGATCCGCAGTGGTGCCAGTGCACTCTCTGGACTCACTGCACTGCATCCCCACTGGTACCAGTGCACTCTCTGGACTCACTGCACTGCATCCCCACTGGTGCCAGTGCACTCTCTAGAGTCACTGCAATGCATCCCCAGTGGTGCCAGTGCACTCTCTGGAGACACTGCAGTGCATCCCCACTGGTGCCTGTGCACTCTCTGGACTCACTGCACTGCAACCCCACTGGTGCCAGTGCACTCTCTGGACTCACTACACTGCATCCCCACTGGTGCCAGTGCACACTCTGGACTCACTGCACTGCATCTCCACTGGTGCCAGTGCACTCTCTGGACTCACTGCACTGCATCCCCAGTAGTGCCAGTGCACTTTCTGGAGTCACTGCACTGCATCTCCAGTAGTGCCAGTGCACTTTCTGGAGTCACTGCACTGCATCCCTAGTGGTGCCAGTGCACTCTCTGGACTCACTGCACTGCATCCCAGTGGTGCCACGGCACTCTCTGGACTCACTGCACTGCATCCCCACTGGTGCCAGTGCACTCTCTGGAGTCACTGCACTGCATCCCCAGTGGTGCCAGGGCACTCTCTGGACTCACTGCACTGCATCCCCACTGGTGCCAGTGCACTCTCTGGAGTCACTGCACTGCATCCCCACTGGTGCCAGTGCACTCTCTGGACTCACTGCAGTGCATCCCCACTGGTGCCAGTGCACTCTCCGGAGTCACTGCACTGCATCCCCACTGGTGCCAGTGAACTCTCTGGACTCACTGCACTGCATCCCCACTGGTGCCAGTGCACTCTCTGGACTCATTGCACTGCACGCCCACTGGTGCCAGTGCACTCTCGGGACTCACTGCACTGCATCCCCACTGGTGCCAGTGCAGTCTCTGCACTCACTGCACTGCATCCCCACTGGTGCCAGTGCACTCTCTGGACTCACTGCACTGCATTCCCACTGGTGCCAGTGCACTCTCTAGAGTCACTGCACTGATCCGCAGTGGTGCCAGTGCACTCTCTGGACTCACTGCACTGCATCCCCACTGGTACCAGTGCACTCTCTGGACTCACTGCACTGCATCCCCACTGGTGCCAGTGCACTCTCTGGACTCACTGCACTGCATCCCCACTGGTGCCAATGCACTCTCTGGACTCACTGCACTGCATAACCACTGCTGCCAGTGCACTCTCTGGAGACACTGCAGTGCATCCGCACTGGTTCCAGTGCACTCTCTCAACTCACTGCACTGCATTCCCACTGGTGCCAGTGCACTCTCTGGACTCACTGCTTTGCATCCCCACTGGTGCCATTGCACTGTCTGGACTGACTGCACTGCATCCCCACTTGTGCCAGTGCACTCTCTGTACTCACTGCACTGCATCCCCACTGGTGCCAGTGCACTCTCTGGGCTCACTGAACTGCATCCCCACTGGTGCCAGTGGACTCTCTGGACTCACTGCACTGCATCCCCACTGGTGCCAGTGCACTCTCTGGAGTCACTGCACTGCATCCCCAGTGGTGCCAGTGCACTCTCTGGACTCACTGCACTGCATCCCCACAGATGCCAGTGCACTCTCTGGACTCACTGCACTGCATCCCCACTGGTGCCAGTGCACTCTCTGGACTCACTGCACTGCATCCCCAGTGGTGCCAGTGCACTCTCTGGACTCACTGCACTGCATCCCGACTGGTGCCAGTGCACTCTCTGGACTCACTGCACTGCATCTCCAGTAGTGCCAGTGCACTCTCTGGACTCACTGCACTGCATCCCGACTGGTGCCAGTGCACTCTCTGGACTCACTGCACTGCATCCCGACTGGTGCCAGTGCACTCTCTGGACTCACTGCACTGCATCTCCAGTAGTGCCAGTGCACTTTCTGGAGTCACTGCACTGCATCCCTAGTGGTGCCAGTGCACTCTCTGGACTCACTGCACTGCATCCCCAGTGGTGCCACGGCACTCTCTGGACTCACTGCACTGCATCCCCACTGGTGCCAGTGCACTCTCTGGAGTCACTGCACTGCATCCCCACTGGTGCCAGTGCACTGTCTGGACTCACTGCACTGCATCCCCAGTGGTGCCAGTGCACTCTCTGGAGTCACTGCACTGCATCCCCACTGGTGCCAGTGAACTCTCTGGACTCACTGCACTGCATGCCCACTGGTGCCAGTGCACTCTCTGGACTCACTGCACTGCATCCCCAGTAGTGCCAGTGAACTCTCTGGACTCACTGCACTGCATCCCCACTGGTGCCAGTGCACTCTCTGGACTCATTGCACTGCACGCCCACTGGTGCCAGTGCACTCTCGGGACTCACTGCACTGCATCCCCACTGGTGCCAGTGCACTCTCTGCACTCACTGCACTGCATCCCCACGGGTGCCAGTGCACTCTCTGGACTCACTGCACTGCATCCCCACTGGTGCCAGTGCACTCTCTAGAGTCACTGCACTGAATCCCCACTGGTGCCAGTTCACTCTCTAGCGTCACTGCACTGATCCGCAGTGGTGCCAGTGCACTCTCTGGACTCACTGCACTGCATCCCCACTGGTACCAGTGCACTCTCTGGACTCACTGCACTGCATCCCCACTGGTGCCAGTGCACTCTCTGGAGTCACTGCAATGCATCCCCAGTGGTGCCAGTGCACTCTCTGGAGACACTGCAGTGCATCCCCACTGGTGCCTGTGCACTCTCTGGACTCACTGCACTGCAACCCCACTGGTGCCAGTGCACTCTCTGGACTCACTACACTGCATCCCCACTGGTGCCAGTGCACTCTCTGGACTCACTGCACTGCATCTCCACTGGTGCCAGTGCACTCTCTGGACTCACTGCACTGCATCCCCAGTAGTGCCAGTGCACTTTCTGGAGTCACTGCACTGCATCTCCAGTCTTGCCAGTGCACTTTCTGGAGTCACTGCACTGCATCCCTAGTGGTGCCAGTGCACTCTCTGGACTCACTGCACTGCATCCCCAGTGGTGCCACGGCACTCTCTGGACTCACTGCACTGCATCCCCACTGGTGCCAGTGCACTCTCCGGAGTCACTGCACTGCATCCCCACTGGTGCCAGTGCACTCTCTGGACTCACTGCAGTGCATCCCCACTGGTGCCAGTGCACTCTCTGGAGTCACTGCACTGCATCCCCACTGGTGCCAGTGCACTGTCTGGACTCACTGCACTGCATCCCCACTGGTGCCAGTGCACTTTCTGGAGTCACTGCACTGCATCCCCACTGGTGCCAGTGAACTCTCTGGACTCACTGCACTGCATGCCCACTGCTGCCAGTGCACTCTCTGGACTCACTGCACTGCATCCCCAGTAGTGCCAGTGAACTCTCTGGACTCACTGCACTGCATCCCCACTGGTGCCAGTGCACTCTCTGGACTCATTGCACTGCACGTCCACTGGTGCCAGTGCACTCTCGGGACTCACTGCACTGCATCCCCACTGGTGCCAGTGCACTCTCTGCACTCACTGCACTGCATCCCCACTGCTGCCAGTGCACTCTCTGGACTCACTGCACTGCATCCCCACTGGTGCCAGTGCACTCTCTAGAGTCACTGCACTGCATCCCCACTGGTGCCAGTTCACTCTCTAGAGTCACTGCACTGATCCGCAGTGGTGCCAGTGCACTCTCTGGACTCACTGCACTGCATCCCCACTGGTACCAGTGCACTCTCTGGACTCACTGCACTGCATCCCCACTGGTGCCAGTGCACTCTCTGGAGTCACTGCAATGCATCCCCAGTGGTGCCAGTGCACTCTCTGGACTCACTGCACTGCATACCCACTGGTGCCAGTGCACTCTCTGCACTCACTGCACTGCAACCCCACTGGTGCCAGTGCACTCTCTGGACTCACTACACTGCATCCCCACTGGTGCCAGTGCACTCTCTCAACTCACTGCACTGCATTCCCACTGGTGCCAGTGCACTCTCTGGACTCACTGCTTTGCATCCCCACTGGTGCCATTGCACTGTCTGGACTGACTGCACTGCATCCCCACTTGTGCCAGTGCACTCTCTGTACTCACTGCACTGCATCCCCACTGGTGCCAGTGCACTCTCTGGGCTCACTGAACTGCATCCCCACTGGTGCCAGTGGACTCTCTGGACTCACTGCACTGCATCCCCACTGGTGCCAGTGCACTCTCTGGAGTCACTGCACTGCATCCCCAGTGGTGCCAGTGCACTCTCTGGACTCACTGCACTGCATCCCCACAGATGCCAGTGCACTCTCTGGACTCACTGCACTGCATCCCCACTGGTGCCAGTGCACTCTCTGGACTCACTGCACTGCATCCCCAGTGGTGCCAGTGCACTCTCTGGACTCACTGCACTGCATCCCGACTGGTGCCAGTGCACTCTCTGGACTCACTGCACTGCATCTCCAGTAGTGCCAGTGCACTCTCTGGACTCACTGCACTGCATCCCGACTGGTGCCAGTGCACTCTCTGGACTCACTGCACTGCATCCCGACTGGTGCCAGTGCACTCTCTGGACTCACTGCACTGCATCTCCAGTAGTGCCAGTGCACTTTCTGGAGTCACTGCACTGCATCCCTAGTGGTGCCAGTGCACTCTCTGGACTCACTGCACTGCATCCCCAGTGGTGCCACGGCACTCTCTGGACTCACTGCACTGCATCCCCACTGGTGCCAGTGCACTCTCTGGAGTCACTGCACTGCATCCCCACTGGTGCCAGTGCACTGTCTGGACTCACTGCACTGCATCCCCAGTGGTGCCAGTGCACTCTCTGGAGTCACTGCACTGCATCCCCACTGGTGCCAGTGAACTCTCTGGACTCACTGCACTGCATGCCCACTGGTGCCAGTGCACTCTCTGGACTCACTGCACTGCATCCCCAGTAGTGCCAGTGAACTCTCTGGACTCACTGCACTGCATCCCCACTGGTGCCAGTGCACTCTCTGGACTCATTGCACTGCACGCCCACTGGTGCCAGTGCACTCTCGGGACTCACTGCACTGCATCCCCACTGGTGCCAGTGCACTCTCTGCACTCACTGCACTGCATCCCCACGGGTGCCAGTGCACTCTCTGGACTCACTGCACTGCATCCCCACTGGTGCCAGTGCACTCTCTAGAGTCACTGCACTGAATCCCCACTGGTGCCAGTTCACTCTCTAGCGTCACTGCACTGATCCGCAGTGGTGCCAGTGCACTCTCTGGACTCACTGCACTGCATCCCCACTGGTACCAGTGCACTCTCTGGACTCACTGCACTGCATCCCCACTGGTGCCAGTGCACTCTCTGGAGTCACTGCAATGCATCCCCAGTGGTGCCAGTGCACTCTCTGGAGACACTGCAGTGCATCCCCACTGGTGCCTGTGCACTCTCTGGACTCACTGCACTGCAACCCCACTGGTGCCAGTGCACTCTCTGGACTCACTACACTGCATCCCCACTGGTGCCAGTGCACTCTCTGGACTCACTGCACTGCATCTCCACTGGTGCCAGTGCACTCTCTGGACTCACTGCACTGCATCCCCAGTAGTGCCAGTGCACTTTCTGGAGTCACTGCACTGCATCTCCAGTCTTGCCAGTGCACTTTCTGGAGTCACTGCACTGCATCCCTAGTGGTGCCAGTGCACTCTCTGGACTCACTGCACTGCATCCCCAGTGGTGCCACGGCACTCTCTGGACTCACTGCACTGCATCCCCACTGGTGCCAGTGCACTCTCCGGAGTCACTGCACTGCATCCCCACTGGTGCCAGTGCACTCTCTGGACTCACTGCAGTGCATCCCCACTGGTGCCAGTGCACTCTCTGGAGTCACTGCACTGCATCCCCACTGGTGCCAGTGCACTGTCTGGACTCACTGCACTGCATCCCCACTGGTGCCAGTGCACTTTCTGGAGTCACTGCACTGCATCCCCACTGGTGCCAGTGAACTCTCTGGACTCACTGCACTGCATGCCCACTGCTGCCAGTGCACTCTCTGGACTCACTGCACTGCATCCCCAGTAGTGCCAGTGAACTCTCTGGACTCACTGCACTGCATCCCCACTGGTGCCAGTGCACTCTCTGGACTCATTGCACTGCACGTCCACTGGTGCCAGTGCACTCTCGGGACTCACTGCACTGCATCCCCACTGGTGCCAGTGCACTCTCTGCACTCACTGCACTGCATCCCCACTGCTGCCAGTGCACTCTCTGGACTCACTGCACTGCATCCCCACTGGTGCCAGTGCACTCTCTAGAGTCACTGCACTGCATCCCCACTGGTGCCAGTTCACTCTCTAGAGTCACTGCACTGATCCGCAGTGGTGCCAGTGCACTCTCTGGACTCACTGCACTGCATCCCCACTGGTACCAGTGCACTCTCTGGACTCACTGCACTGCATCCCCACTGGTGCCAGTGCACTCTCTGGAGTCACTGCAATGCATCCCCAGTGGTGCCAGTGCACTCTCTGGACTCACTGCACTGCATACCCACTGGTGCCAGTGCACTCTCTGCACTCACTGCACTGCAACCCCACTGGTGCCAGTGCACTCTCTGGACTCACTACACTGCATCCCCACTGGTGCCAGTGCACTCTCTGGACTCACTGCACTGCATCTCCACTGGTGCCAGTGCACTCTCTGGACTCACTGCACTGCATCCCCAGTAGTGCCAGTGCACTTTCTGGAGTCACTGCACTGCATCTCCAGTAGTGCCAGTGCACTTTCTGGAGTCACTGCACTGCATCCCTAGTGGTGCCAGTGCACTCTCTGGACTCACTGCACTGCATCCCCAGTGGTGCCACGGCACTCTCTGGACTCACTGCACTGCATCCCCAGTGGTGCCAGTGCACTCTCTGGAGTCACTGCACTGCATCCCCACTGGTGCCAGTGCACTCTCTGGACTCACTGCACTGCATCCCCACTGGTGCCAGTGCACTCTCTGGAGTCACTGCACTGCATCCCCACTGGTGCCAGTGCACTGTCTGGACTCACTGCAGTGCATCCCCACTGGTGCCAGTGCACTCTCTGGACTCACTGCACTGCATCCCCACTGGTGCCAGTGAACTCTCTGGACTCACTGCACTGCATCCCCACTGGTGCCAGTGCACTCTCTGGACTCACTGCACTGCATCCCCAGTAGTGCCAGTGAACTCTCTGGACTCACTGCACTGCATCCCCACTGGTGCCAGTGCACTCTCTGGACTCATTGCACTGCACGCCCACTGGTGCCAGTGCACTCTCGGGACTCACTGCACTGCATCCCCACTGGTGCCAGTGCACTCTCTGCACTCACTGCACTGCATCCCCACTGGTGCCAGTGCACTCTCTGGACTCACTGCACTGCATTCCCACTGGTGCCAGTGCACTCTCTAGAGTCACTGCACTGATCCGCAGTGGTGCCAGTGCACTCTCTGGACTCACTGCACTGCATCCCCACTGGTACCAGTGCACTCTCTGGACTCACTGCACTGCATCCCCACTGGTGCCAGTGCACTCTCTGGAGTCACTGCAATGCATCCCCAGTGGTGCCAGTGCACTCTCTGGAGACACTGCAGTGCATCCCCACTGGTGCCAGTGCACTCTCTGGACTCACTGCACTGCAAACCCACTGGTGCCAGTGCACTCTCTGGACTCACTACACTGCATCCCCACTGGTGCCAGTGCACTCTCTGGACTCACTGCACTGCATCCCCAGTGGTGCCAGTGCACTCTCTGGACTCACTGCACTGCATCCCGACTGGTGCCAGTGCACTCTCTGGACTCACTGCACTGCATCTCCAGTAGTGCCAGTGCACTTTCTGGAGTCACTGCACTGCATCCCTAGTGGTGCCAGTGCACTCTCTGGACTCACTGCACTGCATCCCCAGTGGTGCCATGGCACTCTCTGGACTCACTGCAGTGCATCCCCAGTGGTGCCAGTGCACTCTCTGGAGTCACTGCACTGCATCCCTGGTGGTGCCAGTGAACTCTCTGGACTCACTGCACTGCATCCCCACTGGTGCCAGTGCACTCTCTGGACTCACTGCACTGCATCCCCAGTAGTGCCAGTGCACTTTCTGGACTCACTGCACTGCATCCCTAGTGGTGCCAGTGCACTCTCTGGAGTCACTGCACTGCATCCCCACTGGTGCCAGTGCTCTCTCTGGACTCACTGCACTGCATCCCCACTGGTGCCAGTGAACTCTCTGGAGTCATTGCACTGCATCCCCACTGGTGCCAGTGCACTCTCTGGACTCATTGCACTGCACGCCCACTGGTGCCAGTGCACTCTCTGGACTCACTGCACTGCATCCCCACTGGTGCCAGTGCACTCTCTGCACTCACTGCACTGCATCCCCACTGGTGCCAGTGCACTCTCTGGACTCACTGCACTGCATCCCCAGTAGTACCACTGCACTCTCTAGACTCACTGCACTGCATCCCCACTGGTGCCAGTTCACTCTCTAGAGTCACTGCACTGATCCACAGTGGTGCCAGTGCACTCTCTGGACTCACTGCACTGCATCCCCACTGGTACCAGTGCACTCTCTGGACTCACTGCACTGCATCCCCACTGGTGCCAGTGCACTCTCTGGAGTCACTGCAATGCATCCCCAGTGGTGCCAGTGCATTCTCTGGAGACACTGCAGTGCATCCCCACTGGTGCCAGTGCACTCTCTGGACTCACTGCACTGCAACCCCACTGGTGCCAGTGCACTCTCTGGACTCACTACACTGCATCCCCACTGGTGCCAGTGCACTCTCAGGACTCACTGCACTGCATCTCCACTGGTGCCAGTGCACTCTCTGGACTCACTGCACTGCATCCCCAGTAGTGCCAGTGCACTTTCTGGAGTCACTGCACCGCATCCCAAGTGGTGCCAGTGACCTCTCTGGACTCACTGCACTGCATCCCCAGTGGTGCCAGTGCACTCTCTGGACTCACTGCACTGCATCCCCAGTGGTGCCAGGGCACTCTCTGGACTCACTGCACTGCATCCCCAGTGGTGCCAGTGAACTCTCTGGACTCACTGCACTGCATCCCCAGTGGTGCCAGTGCACTCTCTGGACTCACTTCACTGCATACCTACTTGCGCCAGTGCACTCTCTGGAGTCACTGCACTGCATCCCCACTGGTGCCAGTACACTCTCTGGACTCACTGCACTGCATCCCCAGTAGTGCCAGTGCACTTTCTGGAGTCACTGCACTGCATCCCTAGTGGTGCCAGTGAACTCTCTGGACTCACTGCACTGCATCCCCACTGGTGCCAGTGCACTCTCTGCACTCACTGCACTGCATCCCCACTGGTGCCAGTGCACTCTCTGGACTCACTGCACTGCATCCCCACTGGTGCCAGTGCACTCTCTAGAGTCACTGCACTGAATCCCCACTGGTGCCAGTTCACTCTCTAGAGTCACTGCACTGATCCGCAGTGGTGCCAGTGCACTCTGTGGACTCACTGCACTGCATCCCCACTGGTACCAGTGCACTCTCTGGACTCACTGCACTGCATCCCCACTGGTGCCAGTGCACTCTCTGGACTCACTGCACTGCATCCCCAGTGGTGCCAGTGCACTCTCTGGACTCACTGCACTGCATCCCCACTTGTGCCAGTGCACTCTCTGCACTCACTGCTCTGCATCCCCACTGGTGCCAGTGCACTTTCTGGAGTCACTGCACTGCATAACCACTGTTGACAGTGCACTCTCTGGACTCACTGCACTGCATCCCCACTGGTGCCAGTGCACTCTCTGGACTCACTGCACTGCATCCCCACTGGTGCCAGTGCACTCTCTAGAGTCACTGCACTGATCCGCAGTGGTGCCAGTGCACTCTCTGGACTCACTGCACTGCATCCCCACTGGTACCAGTGCACTCTCTGGACTCACTGCACTGCATCCCCACTGGTGCCAGTGCACTCTCTGGACTCACTGCACTACATCCCCAGTGGTGCCAGTGCACTCTCTGGACTCACTGCACTGCATCCCCACTTGTGCCAGTGCACTCTCTGCACTCACTGCTCTGCATCCCCACTGGTGCCAGTGCACTTTCTGGAGTCACTGCACTGCATAACCACTGTTGACAGTGCACTCTCTGGACTCACTGCACTGCATCCCCACTGGTGCCAGTGCACTCTCTGGACTCACTGCACTGCATCCCCACTGGTGCCAGTGCACTCTCTAGAGTCGCTGCACTGCATCCCCACTGGTGCCAGTGCACTTTCTGGAGTCACTGCACTGCATCCCAAGTGGTGCCAGTGAACTCTCTGGACTCACTGCACTGCATCCCCACTGGTGCCAGTGCACTCTCTGGACTCACTGCACTGCATCCCCAGTGGTGCCAGTGAACTCTCTGGACTCACTGCACTGCATCCCCAGTGGTGCCAGTGCACTCTCTGGACTCACTTCACTGCATCCCTACTGGTGCCAGTGCACTCTCTGGAGTCACTGCACTGCATCCCCACTGGTGCCAGTACACTCTCTGTACTCTCTGCACTGCATCCCCAGTAGTGCCAGTGCACTTTCTGGAGTCACTGCACTGCATCCCTAGTGGTGCCAGTGAACTCTCTGGACTCACTGCACTGAATCCCCGGTGGTGCCAGTGCACTCTCTGGACTCACTGCACTGCATCCCCACTGGTGCCAGTGCACTCTCTGGACTCACTGCACTGCATCCCCACTGGTGCCAGTGCACTCTCTAGAGTCACTGCACTGAATCCCCACTGGTGCCAGTTCACTCGCTAGAGTCACTGCACTGATCCGCAGTGGTGCCAGTGCACTCTCTGGACTCACTGCACTGCATCCCCACTGGTACCAGCGCACTCTCTGGACTCACTGCACTGCATCCCCACTGGTGCCAGTGCACTCTCTGGAGTCACTGCACTGCATCCCCAGTGGTGCCAGTGCACTCTCTGGACTCACTGCACTGCATCCCCACTGGTGCCAGTGCAGTCTAAGGACTCACTGCACTACATCCCCACTGGTGCCAGTGCACTCTCTGGACTCACTGCACTACATCCCCACTGGTGCCAATGCACTCTCTGGACTCACTGCAGTGCATCCCCACTGGTGCCAGTGCACTCTCTGGACTCACTGCTTTGCATCCCCACTGGTGCCAGTGCACTCTCTGGACTCACTGCACTGCATGCCCACTGCTGCCAGTGCACTCTCTGGAGTCACTGCACTGCATCCCCACTGGTGCCAGTGAACTCTCTGGACTCACTGCACTGCATCCCCACTGGTGCCAGTGCACTCTCTGCACTCACTGCTCTGCAACCCCACTGGTGCCAGTGCACTCTCTGGACTCACTGCACTGCATCCCCACTGGTGCCAGTGCACTCGCTGGAGTCACTGCACTGCATCCCCACTGGAGCCAGTGCACTCTCTGGAGTCACTGCACTGCATCCCCACTGGTGCCAATGCACTCTCTGGACTCACTGCACTGCATCCCCAGTGGTGCCAGTGCACTCTCTGGAGACACTGCAGTGCATCCCCACTGGTTCCTGTGCACTCTCTCAACTCACTGCACTGCATTCCCACTGGTGCCAGTGCACTCTCTGGACTCACTGCTTTGCATCCCCACTGGCGCCATTGCACTCTCTGGACTCACTGCACTGCATCCCCACTGGTGCCAGTGCACTCTCTGCACTCACTGCACTGCATCCCCACTGGTGCCAGTGCACTCTCTGGACTCACTGCACTGCAACCCCACTGGTGCCAGTGCACTCTCTGGACTCACTACACTGCATCCCCAGTGGTGCCAGTGCACTCTCTGGACTCACTGCACTGCATCCCCACTGGTGCCAGTGCATTCTCTGGACTCAGTGCACTGCATCCCCACTGGTGCCAGTGCACTCTCTGGACTCACTGCACTGCATCCCCACTGGTGCCAGTGCACTCTCTGGACTCACTGCACTGCATCCCCAGTGGTGCCAGTGCACTCTCTGGAGTCACTGCACTGCATCCCCAGTGGTGCCAGTACACTCTCTGGACTCACTGCACTGCATCCCCAGTGGTGCCAGTGCACTCTCTGGACTCACTGCACTGCATCCCCAGTGGTGCCAGTGCACTCTCTGGACTCACTGCACTGCATCCCCACTGCTGCCAGTGCACTCTCTGGAGTCACTGCACTGCATCCCCAGTGGTGCCAGTGCACTCTCTGGACTCACTGCACTGCATCCCCACTGCTGTGAGTGCACTCTCTGGAGTCACTGCACTACATCCCCACTGGTGCCAGTGCACTCTCTGGACTCACTGCACTGCATCTCCACTGGTGCCAGTGCACTCTCCGGAGTCACTGCACTGCATCCCCACTGGTGCCAGTGAACTCTCTGGACTCACTGCACTGCATCCCCAGTGGTGCCAGTGCACTCTCTGGACTCACTGCACTGCATCCCCACTGGTGCCAGTGCACTCTCTAGAGTCACTGCACTCCAACCCCACTGGTGCCAGTGCACTCTCTAGAGTCACTGCACTGATCCGCAGTGGTGCCAGTGCACTCTCTGGACTCACTGCACTGCATCCCCACTGGTCCCAGTGCACTCTCTGGACTCACTGCACTGCATCCCCAGTGGTGCCAGTGCACTCTCTGGACTTACTGCACTGCATCCCCACTGGTGCCAGTGCACTCTCTGGACTCACTGCACTGCATCCCCACTGGTGCCAGTGAACTCTCTGGACTCACTGCACTGCATCCCCACTGGTGCCAATGCACTCTCTGGACTCACTGCACTGCATCCCCACTGGTGCCAGTGCACTATAAGAACTCACTGCACTGCATGCCCACTGGTGCCAGTGCACTCTCTGGAGTCACTGCAGTGCATCCCCACTGGTGCTAGTGCACTCTCTGGAGTCACTGCACTGCATCCCCACTGGTGCCAGTGCACTCTCTGCACTCACTGCACTGCAACCCCAGTGGTGCCAGTGCACTCTCTGGACTCACTACACTGCATCCCCACTGGTGCCAGTGCACTCTCTGGACTCACTGCACTGCATCTCCACTGGTGCCAGTGCACTCTCTGGACTCACTGCACTGCATCCCCAGTAGTGCCAGTGCACTTTCTGGAGTCACTGCACCGCATCCCAAGTGGTGCCAGTGCACTCTCTGGACTCACTGCACTGCATCCCCACTGGTGCCAGTGCACTCTCTGCACTCACTGCTCTGCATCCCCACTGGTGCCAGTGCACTTTCTGGAGTCACTGCACTGCATAACCACTGTTGACAGTGCACTCTCTGGACTCACTATACTGCATCCCCACTGGTGCCAATGCACTCTCTGGACTCACTGCACTGCATCCCCAGTGGTGCCAGTGCACTCTCTGGACTCACTGCACTGCATCCCCACTGGTGCCAGTGCACTCTCTAGAGTCGCTGCACTGCATCCCCACTGGTGCCAGTGCACTCCCTGGAGTCACTGCACTGCATCCCAAGTGGTGCCAATGAACTCTCTGGACTCACTGCACTGCATCCCCACTGGTGCCAGTGCACTCTCTGGACTCACTGCACTGCATCCCCAGTGGTGCCTGTGAACTCTCTGGACTCACTGCACTGCATCCCCAGTGGTGCCAGTGCACTCTCTGGACTCACTTCACTGCATACCTACTTGCGCCAGTGCACTCTCTGGAGTCACTGCACTGCATCCCCAGTGGTGCCAGTACACTCTCTGGACTCACTGCACTGCATCCCCAGTAGTGCCAGTGCACTTTCTGGAGTCACTGCACTGCATCCCTAGTGGTGCCAGTGAACTCTCTGGACTCACTGCACTGCATCCCCACTGGTGCCAGTGCACTCTCTGCACTCACTGCACTGCATCCCCACTGGTGCCAGTGCACTCTCTGGACTCACTGCACTGCATCCCCACTGGTGCCAGTGCACTCTCTAGAGTCACTGCACTGAATCCCCACTGGTGCCAGTTCACTCTCTAGAGTCACTGCACTGATCCGCAGTGGTGCCAGTGCACTCTCTGGACTCACTGCACTGCATCCCCACTGGTACCAGTGCACTCTCTGGACTCACTGCCCTGCATCCCCAGTGGTGCCAGTGCACTCTCTGGACTCACTGCACTGCATCCCCAGTGGTGCCAGTGCACTCTCTGGAGACACTGCAGTGTATCCCCACTGGTTCCTGTGCACTCTCTCAACTCACTGCACTGCATTCCCACTGGTGCCAGTGCACTCTCTGGACTCACTGCTTTGCATCCCCACTGGCGCCATTGCACTCTCTGGACTCACTGCACTGCATCCCCACTGGTGCCAGTGCACTCTCTGCACTCACTGCACTGCATCCCCAGTGGTGCCAGTGCACTCTCTGGACTCACTGCACTGCAACCCCACTGGTGCCAGTGCACTCTCTGGACTCACTACACTGCATCCCCACTGGTGCCAGTGCACTCTCTGGACTCACTGCACTGCATCCCCACTGGTGCCAGTGCACTCTCTGGACTCACTGCACTGCATCCCCAGTGGTGCCAGTGCACTTTCTGGAGTCACTGCACTGCATCCCCAGTGGTGCCAGTACACTCTCTGGACTCACTGCACTGCATCCCCAGTGGTGCCAGTGCACTCTCTGGACTCACTGCACTGCATCCCCAGTGGTGCCAGTGCACTCTCTGGACTCACTGCACTGCATCCCCACTGCTGCCAGTGCACTCTCTGGAGTCACTGCACTGCATCCCCAGTGGTGCCAGTGCACTCTATGGAGTCACTGCACTGCATCCCCAAAGGTGCCAGTGCACTCTCTGGAGTCACTGCACTGCATCCCCACTGGTGCCAGTGCACTCTCTGGACTCACTGCACTGCATCCCCAGTGGTGCCAGTGCACTCTCCGGAGTCACTGCACTGCATCGCCAGAGGTGCCAGTGAACTCTCTGGACTCACTGCACTGCATCCCCACTGGTGCCAGTGCACTCTCTGGACTCACTGCACTGCATCCCCACTGGTGCCAGTGCACTCTCTAGAGTCACTGCACTCCAACCCCACTGGTGCCAGTGCACTCTCTAGAGTCACTGCACTGATCCGCAGTGGTGCCAGTGCACTCTCTGGACTCACTGCACTGCATCCCCACTGGTCCCAGTGCACTCTCTGGACTCACTGCACTGCATCCCCAGTGGTGCCAGTGCACTCTCTGGACTCACTGCACTGCATCCCCACTGGTGCCAGTGCACTCTCTGGACTCACTGCACTGCATCCCCACTGGTGCCAGTGCACTCTCTGGACTCACTGCACTGCATCCCCACTGGTGCCAATGCACTCTCTGGACTCACTGCACTGCATCCCCACTGGTGCCAGTGCACTATAAGAACTCACTGCACTGCATGCCCACTGGTGCCAGTGCACTCTCTGGAGTCACTGCAGTGCATCCCCACTGGTGCTAGTGCACTCTCTGGAGTCACTGCACTGCATCCCCACTGGTGCCAGTGCACTCTCTGCACTCACTGCACTGCAACCCCAGTGGTGCCAGTGCACTCTCTGGACTCACTGCACTGCATCCCCACTGGTGCCAGTGCACTCTCTGGACTCACTGCACTGCATCCCCACTGGTACCAGTGAACTCTCTGGACTCACTGCACTGCATCCCCACTGCTGCCAGTGCACTCTCTGGACTCACTGCACTGCATTCCCACTGGCGCCAGTGCACTCTCTGGACTCACTGCACTGCATCCCCAGTGGTGCCAGTGCACTCTCTGCACTCACTGCACTGCATCCCCAGTGGTGCCAGTGCACTCTCTGGACTCACTGCACTGCATCCCCAGTGGTGCCAGTGCACTCTCTGGAGTCACGGTGGTGCATTCCCGGTGGTGCCAGTACACTCTCTGGAGTCGCCGGGTTGCGTCCCCAGGTGCGCTTGTGCACTCTCTGGAGTCACCGGGGTGCGTCCCCAGGGGAGCCGGTGCACTCTCGGAGTCGCCGGGGTGCGTCCCCAGGGGCTCCAGTGCACTCTCTGGAGTCGCCGGGGCGCTTCCCCAGGGTCGCCAGTGCACTCTCTGGAGTCGCCGGGGCGCGTCCCCAGGGTCGCCAGTGCACTCTCCAGAGTCGCCGGGCTGGGTCCCCGGTGGCGCCAGTGCACTCTCTGGAGTCCCCGCGCTGGGTCCCCGGTGGCGCCAGTGCACTCTCTGCAGTCACCGGGGTGCATCCCCACTGGTGCCAGCGCACTCTCTGGAGTCACTGGGGTTCATCCCCAGGGGCGCCAGGGCACTTTCTGGAGTCACGGCGCTGCGTCCCCAGGGGCGCGAGGGCACTCCCTGGAGTCACCGCGATGCGTCCCCAGGGGCGCCAGGGCACTCTCTGGAGTCACCGGGGTGCATCCCAAGGGGCGCCAGTGCACTCTCTGGAGTCACCGGGGTGCGTCCCCGGTGGCGCCAGTGCACTCCCTGGAGTCGCCCGGGAGGGTCCCCAGGGGCGCCATTGCACTCTCTGGAGTCACCCTGGTGGGTCCCCGGTGGCGCCAGTGCACTCTCTGGAGTCACCGGAGTGCGTCCCCGGTGGCGTCAGTGTACTCTCTGGAGTCACCGGGCTGGGTCCCGGGTGGCGCCAGTGCACTCTCTGGAGTCACCGGGGTCGGTCCCCGGTGGTTCCAGTTCACTCTCTGGAGTCACCGGGGTTCATCCCCGGAGGTGCCACTGCACTCTTTTGAGTCTCCGGCGTGCATCCCCAGTGGTGCCAGTGCACTCTCTGGCGTCACCGGGGGTGCATCACCGGTGCTGCCAGTGCACTCTCTGGAGTCACGGTGGTGCATCCCCGGTGGTGCCAGTGCACTCTCTGGAGTCGCCGGGTTGCGTCCCCAGGTGCGCTTGTGCACTCTCTGGAGTCGCCGGGGTGCGTCCCCAGGGGCTCCAGTGCACTATCTGGAGTCGCCGGGGCGCGTCCCCAGGGGCTCCAGGGCACTTTCTGGAGTCGCCGAGGTGCGTCCCCAGGGGCGCCAGGGCACTCTCTGGAGTCACCGGGGTGCGTCCCGAGTGGCGCCAGGGCGCTCTCTGGAGTCACGGCGCTGCGTCCCCAGTGGCGCGAAGGCACTCCCTGGAGTCGCCGGGGTGCGTTCCCAGTGGCGCCAGGGCATGCTCTGGAGTCACCGGGGTGCCTCCCCAGGGGCGCCAGGGCACTCTGTGGAGTCGCCGGTGTGCATTACCAGGGGCGCCAGGGCACTCTCTGGAGTCACCGGGAGGGTCCCCGGTGGTGCCAGTGCACTCTCTGGAGTCACCGGGGTGCGTCTACGGTGGCGCCAGTGCACTCTCTGGAGTAACCTGGGTGGGTCCCCTGTGGCGCCAGTGCACTCTCTGGAGTCACCGGGGTGGGTCCCCGGTGGCGCCAGTGCACTCTCTGGAATCACCGGGGTGGGTCCCGGGTGGCGCCAGTGCACTCTCTGGAGTCACCGGGGTCGGTCCCCGATGGTGCCAGTGCACTCTCTGGAGTCGCCCGGGTGCGTTCCCGGTGGTTCCAGTGCACTCTCTGGAGTCACCGGGGTGGGTCCCGGGTGGCGCCAGTGCACTCTCTGGAGTCGCCGGGGTGGGTCCCCTGTGGCGCCAGTGCACTCTCTGGAATCACCAGGGTGCATCCCCGGTGGTGCCAGTGCACTCTGGAGTCACCGGGGTGCATCCCCAGTGGTGCCAGTGCACTCTCTGGAGTCACCGGGGTGGATCTCCAGTGGTGCCAGTGCACTCTCTGGAGTCACAGGGATGCATCCCCAGTGGTGCCAGTGCACTCTCTGGAGTCACCGGTGTACGTCCCCAGTGGCGCAAGTGCACTCTCTGGAGTCGCCCGGGAGGGTCCCCGGTGGCACCAGTGCACTCTCTGTAGTCACCGGGGTCGGTCCCCGGTGGCGCCAGTGCACTCTCTGGAGTCACAAGGCTGGGTCCCCAGTGGCGCCAGTGCACTCTCTGGAATCACCGGAGTGGGTCCCCAGGGGCGCCAGTGCACTCTCTGGAGTCACCGGGGTGCATCCCCGGTGGTGCCAGTGCACTCTCTGGAGTCACCAGGGTGCATCCCCGGTGGTGCCAGTGCACTCTCTGGAGTCACCGGTGTGCGTCCCCAGGGGCGCCAGTGCACTCTCTGGAGTCACCGGTTGTGCATCCCAGGTGGTGCCAGGGCACTCTGTGGAGTCTCCGGGGGTGCATCCCCTTTGGTGCCAGTGCACTCTCTGGAGTCACGGCGGTGCGTCCCAAGTGGAGCCAGTGCACGCTCTGGTGTCACGGCGGTGCGTCCCCGCTGGTGCCAGTGCACGCTCTGGAGTCACTGGGGTGCGTCCCCAGTGGCACCAGTGCACTCTCCAGAGTCACCGGGCTGGGTCCCCGGTGGCGCCAGTGCACTCTCTGGAGTCACCGGGGTGCATCCCCGGCGGTGCCAGTGCACTCTCTGCAGTCACCGGTGTGCGTCCCCAGGGGCGCCAGTGCACTCTCTGGACTCACCGCGGAGCGTCCCCAGTGGCGCCAGTGCACTCTCTGGAGTCGCCCGGGTGCATCCCCGGTGGCGCCAGGGCACTCTCTGGAGTCACCGGGGTGCGTCCCCAGTGTCGCCAGGGCACTCTCTGGAGTTACGGCGGTGCGTCCCCAGTGGCGCCAGGGCACTCTCTGGAGTCACCGTGGTGCGTCCCCAGTGGCGCCAGTGCACCCTCTGGAGTCACCGGGGTGCGTCCCAAGGGGCGCCAGTGCACTCTCTGGAGTCGCCAGGGTACAACACCGGTGGTGCCAGTGCACTCTTTGGAGTCGCCCGGGTGCATCCCCTGTGGTACCAGTGCACTCTCTGGAGTCACGGCGGTGCGTACCCAATGGCGCCAGTGCACGCTCTGGAGTCACGGCGGTGCGTCCCCAGTGGTGCCAGTGCACTCTCTGGAGTCACCGTTGTACGTCCCCAGTTGCGCAAGTGCACTCTCTGGAATCGCCAGGGAGGGTCCCCGGTGGCGCCAGTGCACTCTCTGTAGTCACCGGGGTCAGTCCCCGGTGGTGCCAGTGCACTCTCTGGAGTCACAAGGCTGGGTCCCCAGTGGCGCCAGTGCACTCTCTGGAATCACCGGAGTGGGTCCCCAGGGGCGCCAGTGCACTCTCTGGAGTCACCGGGGTGGGTCCCCGGTGGCCCCAGTGCACTCTCTGGAATGACCGGGGTGGGTCCCCGGTTTTGCCAGTGCACTCTCTGGAGTCGCCCGGGTGCATCCCCGGTGGTGCCAGTGCACTCTCTGGAGTCACCAGGGTGCATCCCCGGTGGTGCCAGTGCACTCTCTGGAGTCACTGGTGTGCGTCCCCAGGGGCGCCAGTGCACTCTCTGGAGTCACCGGAGTGCGTCCCCAGTGGCACCAGTGCACTCTCCAGAGTCACCGGGCTGGGTCCCCGGTGGCGCCAGTGTACTCTCTGGAGTCACCGGGGTGCATCCCCGGTGGTGCCAGTGCACTCTCTGCAGTCACCGGTGTGCGTCCCCAGGGGCGCCAGTGCACTCTCTGGACTCACCGCGGTGCGTCCCCAGTGGCGCCAGTGCACTCTCTGGAGTCGCCCGGGTGCATCCCCGGTGGCGCCAGGGCACTCTCTGGAGTCACCGGGGTGCGTCCCCAGTGTCGCCAGGGCACTCTCTGGAGTCACAGCGCTGCGTCCCCAGTGGCGCCAGGGCACTCTCTGGAGTCACGGCGCTGCGTCCCCAGTGGCGCCAGGGCACACTCTGGACTCACCGCGGTGCGTCCCCAGTAACGCCAGGGCACTCTCTGGAGTCACCGGGGTGCGTCCCCAGTGGAGCCAGTGCACTCTCTGGAGTCACCGCGGTGCGTCCCCAGTGGCGCCAGTGCACCCTCTGGAGTCACCGGGGTGCGTCCCAAGGGGTGCCAGTGCACTCTCTGGAGTCGCCGGGGTGGGTCCCCAGGGGCACCAGTGCACTCCCTGGAGTCGCCAGGGAGGGTCCCCGGTGGTGCCAGTGCACTCTCTGGAGTCACCTGGGTGGGTCCCCGGTGGCGCCAGTGCACTCTCTGGAGTCACCCGGGTGCATCCCCGGTGATGCCACTGCACTCTTTGGAGTCTCCGGGGTGCATCCCCAGTGGTGCCAGTGCACTCTCTGGAGTCACCGGAGTGCATCTCCGGTGGTGCCAGTGCACTCTCTGGAGTCGCCAGGGGTGCATCCCCGGTGGTGCCAGTGCACTCTCTGGAGTCGCCCGGGTGCATCCCCTGTGGTACCAGTGCACTCTCTGGAGTCACGGCGGTGCGTACCCAATGGCGCCAGTGCACGCTCTGGAGTCACGGCGGTGCGTCCCCAGTGGTGCCAGTGCACTCTCTGGAGTCACCGTTGTACGTCCCCAGTTGCGCAAGTGCACTCTCTGGAGTCGCCAGGGAGGGTCCCCGGTGGCGCCAGTGCACTCTCTGGAGTCACCGGAGTGGGTCTCCTGTGGCGCCAGTGCACTCTCTGGAGCCACCAGGCTGGGTCCCCGGTGGTGCCAGTGGACTCTCTGGAGTCACCGGGGTGGGTCCCCAGTGGTGCAAATGGACTCTCTGGAGTCACCGGGGTGGGTCCCCAGTGGTGCAAATGGACTCTCTGGAGTCACCGGGGTGGGTCTCCAGTGGTGCTAGTAGTGCCAGTGGAGTCACCGGGGTGGGTCCCCAGTTCTGCCAGTGGACTCTCTGGAGTCAGCGGGGTGGGTCCACAGTGATGTAACTGGACTCTCTTTTGTCACCGGGGTGGGTCCCCAGTGGTGCCAGGAGACTCTCTGGAGTCAACAGGGTGGGTCCCTCGTGATGCAACTGGACTCTCTGGAGTCACCTGTGTGGGTCCATCGTGATGCAAGTGGACTCTCTGGAGTCACCTGGGTGGGTCCCCAGTGGTGCAAGTGGACTCTCTGGAGTCACCGGGGTGGGTCCGCAGTGGTGCCAGTCGACTCTCTGGAGTCACCGTGGCCGGTCCCCAGTGGTTCAAGTGGATTCTCTGAAGTCACCGGGGTGGGTCCCAAGTGGTGGCAGTGGACTCTCTGGAGTCACCGTGGTGGGTCCCCAGTGGTGCCAGTGGACTCTCTGGAGTCAACACGGTGGGTCCCCAGTGGTGCCAATGGACTGTCTGGAGTCACCGGGGTGCGTCCCTCGTGACGCAAGTGGACTCTCTGGAGTGACCTGGGTGGGTCCCCAGTGGTGCAAGTGGACTCTCTGGAGCCACCGGGGTGGGTCCCCAGTGGTGCAAGTGGACTCTCTGAAGTCACCGGGGTGGGTCCCCTTTGGTGCTAGTGCACTCTCTTTTGTCACCAGGGTGGGTCCCCCGTGGTGCCAGTGGACTCTCTGGAGTCACCGGGGTGGGTCCCCAGAGGTGCCAGTGGACTCTCTGGAGTAAACGGGGTGGGTACCCTGTGGTGCCAGTGCACTCTCTGGGGTCACATGGGTGGGTCCCCAGTGGTGCAAGTGGACTCTCTGGAGTCACCGGGGTGGGTCCACATAGGTTCCAGATGTCTCTCTGGAGTCACCGGGGTGGGTCCGCAGTGGTGCCTGTAGACTCTCTGGAGTGTCCGGGGTGGGTCCCCAGTGCTGCCAGTGGACTCTCTGGGGTCACCGGGGTGGGTCCCCAGTGGTGCCAGTGGATTCTCTGGAGTCACCGGGAACCACCCCGGTGACCCCAGGCAAGCCCCCGGGCACCTCCGTGGGCCCACCCCGGTTACCCCCGGCAATCCCCCGGGCGTCCCCGAGGACCCATCCCAGTGACCCCCGGCAAGCCCCTGGACGCCCCAGAGGACCTACCCTGGTGACCCCCGGCAAACCCCGGGCGCCCCTGAGGACCTATCCCGGTGACCCCCGGAGGGACCCCGGGCGCCCCCGAGGACCCACACCGGTGACCCCCGGCGGGACCCTGGGCGCCCCGGAGGACCCACCCCGGTGACCCATCGCAAGTCCCCGGGCGCCCCCGAGGACCCAACAAGGTGACCCCCGGAGGGACCCCTGGCGCCTCCGAGGACCCACCCCGGAGACCCCCGACAAGCCCCTGGGTGCCCCCGAGGACCCACCCCGGGGACCCCCGACATGCCCGCGGGCGCCCCCTAGAACCCACCCCGGTAACCACGGGCAAGCCCCCGGGCGCCCCCGAGGACCCACCCCGGTGACCCCCGGCAGGCCCCCGGGAGCCCCCAAGGACCCACCCCGGTGACCCCCGGGGGCACCCCGGGCGCCCCCGAGGACCCACTCCGGTGACCCCCGCCAAGCCCCCGGGCGCCTTAGAGGACCCACCCCGGTGACCCCCTGCAAACCCCCAGCTGCCTCCGAGGACCCACCCCGGTGACCCCCGGCGGGACCCCAGGCGCCCCCGTCGACCCACACCAGTGACCACCGGCAAGCCCCCGGGCGACCCCGAGTACCCTCCCCGGTGACCCCTGGCAAGCCCCCGGGCGCCCCCGAGGACCCACCCCGGTGACCCCCGGCAAGCCCCCGGGCGCCCCCGAGGACCCACCCCGGTGACCCCCGGCAAGCCCCGGGTGCCCCCGAGGACCCACCCCGGTGACCCCCGGTGGGACCCCGGGGGCCCCCGAGGACCCACCCCAGTCACCCCCGGCAAGCCCCCAGGCGCCGCCGAATACCAACCCCGGTGACCCCCGGCGGGACCGCGAGCGCCCCCGAGGACCCACTCCTGCTGACATCTGGTGGGACCCTGGGCACCCCCGAGGACCCACCCCGGTGACCCCCGGCAAGCCCCCGGGCACCTCTGTGGACCCACCCCGGTTACCCCCGGCAATCCCCCGGGCGCCCCCGAGGACCCACCCCGGTGACCCCCGGCAAGCACCCGGACGCCCCAGAGGACCTACCCTGGTGACCCCCGGCAAACCCCAGGCGCCCCTGAGGACCTATCCAGGTGACCCCCGGAGGGACCCCGGGCGCCCCCGAGGACCCACCCCGGTGACCCCCGGCGGGACCCTGGGCGCCCCGGAGGACCCACCCCGGTGACCCATGGCAAGTCCCCGGGCGCCCCCGAGGACCCACCCCGGTGACCCCCGGAGGGACCCCTGGCGCCCCCGAGGACCCACCCCGGTGACCCCCAGAGGGACCCCTGGTGCCCCCGAGGACCCACCCCGGAGACCCCCAACAAGCCCCGGGGCGCCCCCGAGGACATACCCCGGTGACCGCCGACAAGGCCCCGAGAGCCCCCGAGGACCCACCCCGGTGACCCCCGGCAGGCCCCCGGGAGCCCCCAAGGACGCACCCCGGTGACCCCCGGCGGCACCCCAGGAGCCCCGAGGACCCACCCCGGTGACCCCCGGCAAGCCCCCGGGCGCCCCCGAGGACCCAATCCCGGTGACCCCCGGCAAGCCCCCGGGCGCCTCCGAGGACCCTCCCCGGTGACCCCCGCCAAGCCCCCGGGCGCCTCTGAGGACCCACCCCGGTGAGCCCCGCCAAGCCCCAGGTGCCCCCTAGGACCCACTCCGGTAAACCCCGGCGGGACCCTGGGCGCCCCCGAGTACCCTCCCCGGTGACCTATGGCAAGCCCCCGGGCGTCTCCGAGGACCCACCCCGGTGACCCCCGGCGGGACCATGGGCGCCCCCGAGGACCCACCCCGGTGACCCCCGGCAAGCCCCCGGCCGCCTCCAATGACCCACCCCGGTGACCCCCGGCAAGCACCCGGGCACCCCCTTGGATCCACGCTGGTGACCCGCGGCAAGCCCACGTGCGTCCCCGAGGACCCACCCCGGTGACCCCCGGCAAGCCCCCGGGCACCCCCAAGGACCCATACCGGTGACCCCTGGAAAACCCCGGGCGCCCCCTAGGACCCACCCCAGTAACCACGGGCAAGCCCCCGGGCGCCCCCGAGGACCCACCCCGGTGACCCCCGCCGGGACCCCAGGCGCCCCCGAGCACCCACCCCGGTGACCCCCAGCAAGCCCCAGGCGCCCCCGAGTACAAACCCCGGTGACCCCCGGCAAGCCCCCAGGTGCCCCCGAGGACCCACCCCGGTGACCCCTGGCGGGACCCCGGGAGCTCCGGAGCTCCTGTTTTAACCTTCCAGTTTAGGAGGAATGAAATCAAAACAAAAGCATTAATTATTACCTTCCTCTGTAGACGGCGTCACAGTTCTCACCCCTGCCCGGACATTTTCCTTTTCCGGAGCAGGAAAAATCATAGAATCGACGGGAGGAAGAGAAGATCTTGAAGGACCTTCTGTTCAGAGCAAGCAAAACATAAGGAAGTTTACCAAACATAACAAACTATCGCAAAGAACACAGAACTTTAATTATCCGTTACTGTCAAACATACAGTGACCAGAGCATGTAAATAAGAGAGGTGACTAATTTGCCTCTGGTTGCCCTTGCAATTCCCATCTAGAATACCAGCTGGCTGAGAATCATGTTGCTCGATGCCCCCAGCTAAAAATGGAAGTCTCTCCCTCAAGCAGCTCCCAGCCACCATCACCTGCCATTCTGAAGCCAATCAAATTTCACTTCTTTGGCAAATAGTTGGATTCACCAAAGCATAGCCAGCTACCCGGTATTACTGGAAGAATTTCTTTTTTAAAAAAGAACGTCAAACGGGATGAAGGTGAACAGGGTAAGAAAGTAGGGAATATTAACTCACCACCGTGTCTCTTAGTTTTTTCCTTCATTTTCTGCGATTTGATTTCTTCAAGTGTTTTTATTCCAAAATTCAGACCGTCCTCTGAAAACAGAAAACACTTAATGAGACTAAGGCTTAGAGGCACTCACTGAGGACCACAGATCCTCAGGCTTCTTAGTGCTCAGGAACTTTCAGAAGCATTTACAATAAACCCCGTCAACACTCCTCACAACTGAAAGAACCGTAGAATCAATGGCATTTTGCCCCTCCTTTCCCCCTTCAGGGTAAAAATTGTAGTTTTAATTTTAATCCATTGACACGATATTAGATCCCTCTATCGTTAGATATGGCTTTCAACAGTGGTTGCCAGGCTGCACGTGCAGCCATTTAAACTCCATGCTGTGGCCCTGTTTTGTTCTCCAAAAGGAAAGAAAAGCAGTTCAACTTTCTGACCCAATGGGCACATGATGGTATCAGGGAGAAATGAGATCATGGAAATAACCGAGTCCATTCAGCACCCCTACATTCTGTTGTGTTTTTACGCCACATTGCTTTCGAGTTCATTGGCAAGTTCTCCTTCCGATTTATCCTACTACAGGTGCCGGAATACCTTGCTTAGCAGTAGTAGCACTGGCTTTCCGAGTGGAAATCATCCGTAATCCATTTTGGCCTTCCTCAGCTGGTTGCTGGATGGGAGTTTTAGTTTCTTCTCCTGCCTCAGAAAGCTGGTCTGAAGGGGAAAAATCTGTTCAGCTATGCATAGACCAGATTGTTCATGATTATGTAGCTCATGCGATGACACTCCAGTCCATGGCTCATATAAAAAAGCTTTTTTTTTCTTTTTTTTTAATACAGCTACGCTGACCTGATGAACTCGTAAGGAGACTACACTAGGACAAAACATCTCGGACTCTAGATTCTCTCTGCAGCTTTAACTACTACACAACATATTACTCTTCAGACAGAAGAAAAAGGAATTTCCCTCCTACTTTCACATAGAGCTTTACACAACAGACCAGCTAAAGCCAAGAGTGGTTCTAAGCTTTCCTCCAGCATTTCAGGTTCTGTCCACTGACCGCCAGACAAAGCCACCAGCGAGCTGACCAGACTGCCTGCCCTATCGCTAGTCAGACCTCAGCTCATCTGTGATTTATACATTCATTTACAGCACAAAGTCCTTCCAAGAACCAAAGCATGCTCACCATCGTCATCTTCATCATCATCTGCAGCATTGATTACAACTGGAGGGTGTGTAGGGCTTGGGACATTTTCCGAGTTTTCCACTTTCGTCACCCCCCTTAGCTATGGAGAGGCATTGGACTGGACAGAAAGTTTGTTTTGCTGCAGTGACATCTGAGCCACTTTCAAATCATCGTGATTTGATACACTTGGCAGTGTAGCTAGAGGAAGAGGAGGATCATCAGTAACATGGCAGTTTAAAACTTTGGCCACAATGCACGAAGAGCATTGGTAGGTAAGGCAGATAACCTGCACAGGCAATGAATGCAGCATCTCCTTTTGCCCATCCCGCCACTGTTTACACCGTGAACAATGACTTGCCTTCAAACAACAACACATCTCCCTGCCACCCAGCAGAAGATGAAACAACAGAAAGCAAACTGCAAGGCAAATATCACACAAAGCAGAGAGAAGCTGAGCATGAAAGCAGAAAACAAATACCAGCAGTACACCAGCAGGACACTCGGTTTAGCTGACCACCTAGGACTGCAGACCTTTTCCTGCACTCACAAATGAACGGGTACCTGATGTCTCCTACAGTATTGGCACCCACTAAGGAATATTCAAAATTAATTCCTCAATACTTAAAGAAAAAGGACCTAAACTCACTCTAACGAAGACTCCATCGATGTAACGTCCCTTTGCGTGATGAAAAGCACAGTTGGCTTTCTGACAGCCTACTGGCTGCTTCTCCCAGTAGCAGGGAATCTCACTGCGCTTTTTCTGAAGACAGAAAGAAAGACAAGCTCGTGATAACATGCACCTAAGGTTTGCAAAGAGATGCACAGTTCCAGGTCACGACAGCGATAGGGCTGTCACAATACAGTGCTGAAACATCATTCCAAAGGTCAGTTTATCACTCAAGTATAGTATTTCCGGGCATATTCACAAAGTTTGCAGAAGCTGTAACCACTATGCACGTTTAGCTTTGTCATCATTCAGTTTGAGAAGACAGGCACTCTCAGACATCAGTTTAGGGTGGGTTAAACTAATACACCTAGGATTATACTAGGATTATTCAGAGGGAAAAAGAACATCTTAAATTGCCTAGGTTAACTCTATCCAGAACTACTTCTTGGAGACGTCGTTCTTCTGCACCTTTAACTTTCCCCACTGCTTCCTAGCCCAGGCAGCTAGAACAGCATTATCTGAAGGACTCCGGGACACAAGAGACCTGATAGATCATTATCAAGCCTGCTCTCAGGAGGCTAGTACAGCCTGTTTATTACCCCCCTGCTCCAGCAGGTTTTAGCAGTCTAGTTAGCAGTTATTCTGCATCTGTTGAGAAAATACTGTCGGCATCTAATAAAAGAAAATCTTGCTAAGACGTACCTAAGGCATTGATTTTATTTCCCTCTCCTTCCTCCCACCCCCTCTCCTGGTAACAGAAACCAGTGTCATTTCAAAGCAAATGAATCTGTCCTGCAAAAGCACAATCAGCACACCTACGGCACTGAAAAATGCTTTTGTTGATTTATTTTGAGAACACATCTTTAGGCACTCACATCAATTTCCATGTGTCTGAATCATTCAGGCAGACATTCCTGAAACAACGACCCTCCTGCCACAGCGTGCAGACCGTCTCGTTCCCCAGAGCAGCTTCGCAGTGGCGGAAGGAACAGTTGTCTCCCTGTAACCAAAAGGAAACCAACAAGGAAAATATAGTACAGCCTCAAAAACGTCCGTGCTACTGCCTCAGGTTGCTACAATTGAATTCACAATCTAGCTGCTTATCACGTTAACCTTAAAAAAAAGAAACCTTAAAACCCTAACACCTTGTTAGAAACACTCTGTAACCAATACCATAGGCTCAGGCAAGGATCTCAGTGAAGTAGCATTTTTATTCACGATTGCAATGGCAGGCGTCCCACAAGCCACCTACTAGTTCCCTAACACAGTTTATATACATTTTTTTTTTTCCTCTTGATGACCGGGACCCTCCCCTGTTTCCCCATTGACTGGGTAATCCAGGTTCACAATCTATCCGGTGCTTCACAGAAAATACACAGCTGCTGGCCTGTTACAAGTCAATTTTCTTTTTTTCTTGACTGTTTTCCTCTTTGAGGTGGTAATGTTTCTTACACCGTGATTTCTACCCAATTGCTCTAAGGATTCTGGTTGTCTGCATTTTACAAGGTTGTCTGTTAAGCTTTCTTATCACTGTGAGCATATATCAATACCACCTTCCTTCCCTCTAAACGATGTAACTGTGCAAAAATATTTTTATTCCCACAACCTCGATCCCCTTACCTATCCTCTTACCTATCCCCTTACCCTATCCACACCTGGATGCAGACCCCAACTGTCCACAAGCAGCTCCCAACCCCCCCCCCCCCATGAACTGGACCCCACCCCACCCAGATGCAGGCCCCAGGTCCCGGCCCCAGCCCCAACCCCCCAGACGCAGGCCCCAAAGGTGTACAACCAGCTCCCACCACCCCCCTCAAAGGGAGGCCCCAAAGCCCGCCAGAGGACCCTAGAGTGTACAAGCAGCTCCCAACCCCCCCGGCACAGACTCCAACCCCCCCCCCAAACACAGGCCCCAAAGGCATACAAGCAACTCCCCACCCTCCCCAGAGGCAGGCCCCAAAGGTGTACAAACAGCCGCAACCCCCCCCAAGACCCAGACCCTTACAGTGTACAAGCAGCTCCCAACTCCCCCAACGTGGCCACCTACAGCAGACAAGCACCTGTCACCCCCCCCCCCCCCAGCTGCAGACCCCAAAGGTGTAGAAGCAGCTACAAACCCTGCACAAGGCAGGACCCTACAGTGTACAAGCAGCTCCGAAGCACCCCCCAGATGCAAGTCCCAAAGGTGTACAAGCAGCTCCCAACCCCCTCCAGATGCAGATCCCTATATTGTACAAGCAGCTCCCAACACCCCCCCAAATGCAAGCCCCTACTGTGTACAAGCAGCTCAGTGCACTGTGTACAAGCACCACAGGTCACCGGGGTGGGTTCTATGCTGCGCCCGGGGGCCCTCCGGGGGTCACAGGGGTGGGTCCTATGGGGCCCAGAATCTATCAGACTTCAGAATCTATCTGGTTATCACGTTAACCAAAGACCATTCTGCTTCCTCCTCCTACTCTACCCCTTCGTGAAAAAAATGGAAAAAAAAAGCCTGAAAATGGAGTCACTTCTTAAAAAAACACCTGATCATACGTGCAAGGCAATGATCAACTATGGCTACCAGTAACTGCTACAGAATGCAGTATGACGCGTTAAATAGCATGTTCCAGTCACTGTGGGTCTTCGAGTTCACCTACCTGGACAACCTCAGCAAAGTTATCGATCTTCAAAGACTTCCAGTGAACTTCTCCTGGAGGCCGAACCAACACTGAATCCGTGAATTAATGATAAAGGGGTAGGAAGAATTTGCCTCCTCACTTTGCCAAGGGAGCCTCTCATCCACAATTCAAACATAGGATGTGCTTTTAAACAGCTTATAACTAATGGAGGAAGCAAGTCCATTTGAATACTCTCTCAGACTGGAGACAGCCAGGGTTAGTTAGCTCTTCAAAAAATAAAAACCAAAAAAAAAAAACCCAACAAAACAAAACAAAAACAAAAAAAACCAGCGCATTTAGAGATGAACTCGTGATTCAAAGTGGCTGCAAAAATGAGGATCCATCTTCCACAGCCGGACAATTTAACTTTTTTTTTTTTTTTTTAATTTAAAATTCAGTATGTTCCAATCTCTGGTCTTCAAGATTTCTTCACCTATTAAGAAAAGACAAAAACCTTTCCCCGTCTTTATTACCTGTACAGCAAAAAATGCACCAGTGCATATAAATACACAAATGTGCATACGCATACACACATATGTGTTTAGACACACACGAGGAGTGAGTGATAGAAAGTTAGCGAGAGCGACAGTGGAAATCAGAATTTTTGCCTTTTTGATGCAGAGAGCGCGTAAAAACTCTCTCATTTTGAGGGAGCTAGAAAAAAATGGAGGATCTACAAAATATTTTGATGAGTATGCCTTCGAGGCCAATGCTTTATAACATGAATGATCTGGGGGCCAACACACAAATATGCATACATATGTACATGCATACAGGATAAACATATCTATACACACAAGCGTGCACAGTATATGTCGTATGGTATCCATATCGAGAACAACTCGTAGCCCTGATCAGACACGTAGAGTTGCAATCAATTAACAGCAGGAAGACAGCAGACCAAGGATACAGCAAGCTTTGAGAGGCAGGGCAATGCTCACTTTGCCAGTGGCATGGCTGCATGATACCAAGAATTTTGAATTAGTTTGATTTTTTGGAAGCAATTTGTTTTCTTTCTGCGCTGTAGCAAATACCGCAGGTTTGCCATCACGTGCTGTTCCCTAATCCATATATCCGTCATCATCCATTGCTGCAAGATCATGAAAGGTTAGAAAAGATGACTTAGGTCCAATTTAACAGCCAATGATTTTTCAATGACCAGAGCTGCAACAGATTTTATTTAGCCGCAAGCAGGTTTTTTTTTTCTGATGTGAAGTCAGATATTTTGATTTTTTTTTTTTTAAGACACTAAATGTCATAAAACCTGCAACCAGACCAGATAAAGTTCAAATTAGAGTGATTCTGAATCCTTTCATTAAAATGCTGCACATTTCTGTGCAAATTATTTCGGACTCTTCTGGACAAAAGCGGATGAAATAGTTCTTACAAATTAATAATAAAAGGTTGGAACCTTTTACTCACACAAACACTAGTGAATTTTCCAGGAAATATTTTTTTGGCAGGGAATTTTCCCAAATCTAAAGTAAAGAGAGGAAAAGTTGGGTTCTCATATTAGGTATTGGTTTTGACTGCTTGACAAAGGGAATAAAAACAGAAGTTAAGTGCAAGGTTTCCTTCTCTTCTTTAGTATCGACAGGAATCGTCACTTCTGACCTTTAGCACCTTCAGAAACACACTTAGTGCCATGCAGGTTCCTCTGCATCTACTTCTAAAAATTACTGGTGCTCCTTAGCATGGAAGTTGGACTTGAAATCTTTTCCAGACTGAGCTCTTTTGAATGCCCAAGGAGCTCATCATTTTGCTTGTTGCCTTCCATTTTCCTGAAGAGACCCAGAACGCTGTTCAGGATATGAACGGATCTGGTCTAAGGAATGGGAAGAAAGCAAAAACCAAGGATACCTCACAGCCCTAAATGCCATAAAAGCAGTCTCATTTTAAAAAAGATCTCAAAAGCTTTTTTTTTTTTTTTTTTAACTGACATCTGCCAATATGGCGATCCAAGTGCTGAACAGAAACCAACTGAACTAGCCCCTGAAAGCCTGAATAAAAATGAGTAACTCTGGTGCACTCAGCAGGTCTGTAATTGAAGTTGGCAAGATTTTTAGATTTCTTTTTTCTCCAGGGTGCTAGTAAAGTTTTTGCGTTACGAGATTTTGAACTCTTTTTGTACAAAAGAATTACAGATGCACTACAGTCACGGTAGCTGGGGGTCTGGAAATACATGCCAACAAGTATCATAAACCATGCCTTTGCTGAAGGAAGATAAATAGTCCAAAGAAAATCTGTCTGGTTTGTTTTACAGGCTTGTCTTTCTCAGTATGGAACAAACTGACCTCCCTGGTCTAACTTTCCAGTTGGCTATTCTGCCTTTGTCCTGGAGAGAAGAGCAAGAAGGGAACAAAATATTTTTGCACTCCAAAGAATGCATTAGAGAAGGATTATCACACCTACCTAAGGGTACTTTCTTGTTTGTTTATAAAGCATAAAGTATTTCTCTTGGACAGTCTCTGTTGCTGGCCTGTTTTGTGCCTTCCATTTATAATAAAGATATTAAAGATGCTTACCCCGTTTCGGATTTTTTGTTTTGTTTTTTTTTAGAACAGTGTAAGCGGACAGTCGGATGACAAGCAAGAAAGAACACCATAAACTCCTTGCTCTGACCCTGCTTTTTAATCACCCAGCATCGCCCTGGCTGCAAAACAGTCCCCGCTGATTTACCTGCTTGTTAAAGCACCCCACGGGCTGAAAGTGTTGTGTGCTAGGTGTCAAATTATATTTAACGGTGCATAGGTAAACCATTCATCTTCCCATGGTCGAAGCACAGAACAGGCCAAGACGATGTGCTCAGATCTGAGCACGCCACTCTGCAGAGAATCAGTTTCAAGCCTAAGATGTTTCGCCCATCTCCCAGGCCCAGAGCGACAGCGACACCTTTACTCTGAAAGTCTGTGTTCTGCAAAGCCAGGAGGTGACCAATGACTCGACTGAGCGGTCTCCCCCAGCCACAAATGTCACAACCATGAGACACCTGGGACCACTGGAACGAGCTGCGAATAGCCCCGTTCTCCCTCCCAGGAAGAGCTGCTCCATCTTCTGCTCTTCTAAAGAGCCCTTAACATATCAAAGGAAGAGAGAGGTCCACAGAGCGGCTATTTCCTGCTTCCAGAGATCCTGTGCAAGACGGTTCTTGTGCTGCAGTTCCTGAAGAATTTCATGTGCATTAGCAGAACGAGAAAGTAAAGCTCTTAAGCAATTGCTAACCTGTTCTCAGTGCTCACAAGTCCCAAATCACTAATTTTACAGTACATATAAACCATGGCAGCTGGCACCTAGCACTGCACACGTTGGCAGTGTCGTCAGGAGCTAGAAAGTCAGGGGTGAGGGGATTAAGGGAAAACCACACATCAGTTTAGTAACTTGGCTCTCGTAGGATACTTCCTACTGCAGGAGTTTTAGCAAAGCCACTCAGAGGGACCTGCTGGTTAATTAAAATAGGACTTCTGCTGGAGCAGAAGATGGGAACCAACTGCATACTGCCAGTCTGTATCGACTTCCAATAAGACAGCGTTGGAAAAAGGTGCCTTCAACCGTCAGTAGCACAATAGCTCTGGTGATGTGTTAATTAAGGGCACTCTTACAGCTGAGTTTCTTCATAGCAGTATGTAGTTGAGAGTGTCCGAGTTTCCCAGGTAAGATTTATGTTTTCTCCTACCAAGCACCAGCTCAGTATGCAATGCTGTGTTAATAACACCCAAGCATGTAGATGTTAAACTGTAACTGCTTTTAAACCTATTTGTTGGTAAGAAAAGAGCTCAGTACACCACCTTCACAGGGCAAAAATCCACATGGAAGAGCAGAAAAACCCAGAAGAGCTTCCTGAACTTCACGTTACCAACAGCACCATCGGATTTAGATCCTGGCCTGGTGTTGTGGTTTAACCCGGCTGGCAGCTAAACACCACACAGCCGTTCGCTCACCCTCCCCCCTCCCTCTCTGGGATGGGGGAGAGAAACGGGAAAGTGAAGCCGGTGAGTTGAGATAAAGACAGTTTATTAAGACAGGAATATAATAATATAAGGAATATAAGGAATATAATAATAACAATAATAATAATAATAGTGATAATGATAATAGTATTAACAATAATAATGTGTAAGAAACAAGTGATGCACAATGCAATTGCTCACCACCCGCTGACCGATGCCCAGCCTATTCCCGAGCAGCCGGCCCCCCCACCCCGGCCAGCCACCCCTATATATTGTTTAGCATGACGCCAGATGGTATGGAATACCCCTTTGGCCGGTTTGGGTCAGCTGTCCTGGGTCTGTCCCCTCCCAGCTCCTGCTGCACCCCCAGCCTGCTCGCTGGCAGGACAGAGCGAGAAGCCGAAAAGTCCTTGGCCTGGTGTAAACACTGCTCTGCAGCAATTAAAACATCAGCATGTTATCAGCGCTCTTCTCATCCTAATCCAAAACATAGCACCCTACCAGCTACTATGAGCTACTTAACTCTGTCCTAACTGGAACCAGGACACCTGGCATCCAGGATGCACGGCCTGCAAGCACTGCTGCGATGTGGAAGTGCCAAGGCAGGTTTTTGGCCTGCCCTAAAACACTTTTTTTTTTTTTTAACCAACAATACAAAGAGTGTGCCAGGTATGCTGTAATGCCAGTGTGCCAGGTCAATAGAGGATATCCAAACAACAGAGGCGCTTGTCCTAATTTCTGGCGTGAAAACACTTTTACAGCATTCTTTTCACAAAGAAACCCCTCTCTAGCTTCTGCAATGCTCCAGGACCTGCTGCAGCTGCAGCGGCTGCGCTGGTACAACCCGCATCTTTGACAAATCTTTTCAACGGTTCTGCTTTACCTCGGCACAGTTGAGGTCACTCCTCTTCCTCTTCCAGCTGAGGAAGCAGCTTGCGGGCTCTGCCACACGGTCGGTGCAGAAGCGAAAGCTGGGAACACAGCAGTCAAACTCTCACTGCTAACGAAGCCACCAGGGCAGAGGGCTGACACAGACCCACCAGAGGCGAACCGTACCCGCTCTCCCTCCCGGCTGCGAGGCTCGCCACAGCAGCCCCGACCCGAAGCGCTCACAATGCTTTGCTTGGTGATGTCACCGATGAGTCAGAGTCCCCAGATGAGCATCTGCCTTGCCACTCTTTAATGTTGGTGTTGTTTTTTGGTTGGTTGCTTGCTTGCTTTTGAAACTTATGTAGGTTATGGTAAACCTTCAGGTAAACCACAGATCAATGGGGAAGAAGTCCCACACGAGGGAAGGCCGTGCATTTCTTCCAGGCAATGGCGCATGCTTTAACATGCTGCATTCGACAAAGAAGCTCTCTCCATTTTGCGCAGTGGCAACAGGCACGACTGCAACACACGCACGTGTAGGCAGCACCTGCAGGTCCCAAACCGTTAACCAATTTTTAGATAGCACCAATTTTTTATGTAGTGGCTTTCCGTTCATCCATAACCCCTTTTTTCCTTTCTTTGTATCGGGTGGCTCTCCTCCATTGTTCTCTCTGTCATTTTCCTCCCCAGTGTCTGAGCAGGCACTGGGAATCGTTTCCAGAGGAAGGGTACTGCAGAAGCTACAACCTTTACTCTCAGGGAAAAGAGAGTATGTGAAAGAATACATACTTCCTTTCTTTTCCTTTTTTTTTTTTTAAGTCTCTGAAATCAACGCTGCGGCTTGGCAGCAAATAACTATGGGAGTAATGATGATTCCTCATCCTCACTGTAACGTTGTAGTTAATGTCATAAAGAAGCAATTTCCCCAGGCAGTGGCCATTTGAGATGGGAAGGGGCAGTAAGAGGAAGTTTTCCTTAGACTAGCTCTTCCCCCAGAACACCTCGCCATCCAGCAACAAATTCAATTCACCTGCTCCGCCTGATCAGTCAAACGTGCGTCCGACTCCAGGACACGCCACAGTGGTGGTTCTGACGTGCTTTGAGAATCACCTATCCGCAGAATATCTCGGGTTTGTACACTCAAATAACGCAGTCTTTTCGAAATAAGGCCCAGAGCTCACACTCCGAGTGCAGCCTAACAGCACCAGAGGGCCGGTAGGCTAAACATTCCCATCCTGGCAACAGGACTGACCCGGGCAACAGTAAGCATCCCTTCTGCACTTTCATCGTGAACATCAGCATAAGGAAATAGAGACCTCCTCGATCCAAGGTTTAAGAAACAAACACCAAGGTCACCCAAGCGGGTTGTTTTCAGCAAACTAACAGAGAAATTAAGGTGACAACCGCGTGCATCCAGAGTTAGTCAGATCCCGAAGGCAGTTCCTTTGGGAAACGCAGGAGCAGCGCGCCAGATGACGGCTACCTTACAGCGCACCCCTCAGAGGCACTGCTACGAAAGGAAGGCAGAAGGTTGGAACTCAAAATAACTCGCAAGGCGCCCGTTACGGGGGAAGCTTTAATTTCCTCAGCAGAACCTCCCCCCTGAAGGCAGCCCAGGGACTCTTTGCTTCCCTAGGGAGACGGCAGGGACGGGGCAGGGCGGTGGGACGGAGGGACAGAGGGCCAGACGGACGGACAGACAGCCAGATGGATGGATAGACGGCCAGACGGACGGCCAGATGGCCCAAAAGGCCTGAGCAAGGGCTGAGGAGCAGCAGGGTAGGGCAGGGCAAGTGAACGTCTGCTTTGACACTCCTGACGTATTACTTCTCGGAGCGGCAGAACTGCGCTGGGTAGGCCCCACAGCAAGACTCGTATTTCTGTCCTTCCCTTTCAGGAAAGGATCTCCCACTTTGAATTTATTAATTTTCACGATGATGATACACAAATGGAAGTTTTGAAAAACTGAATGCTGATTAACAGATTTGTAGCACAGCCTGTGCATCAAAATTCATTTCTCTCCATTCAGGTAATCTTAGTTTCTGAGTTACAGTTACAGTCAAAATTTTTCTTCTTTGTTTTTTTTTTTTTTCTTTTGTGATCAGAAAATGAGGGGACTGGTTGTCCCAAGTCAGCCAGGGAACTTATCTTTGGTCGATGCACCAAGCAACTCAGCTCTCTTGGGGAAACTTAAATAGAACAGACAGATCTCCAAACGGATAAAAAAAATAAATCAAATGATAAACACCCAACCGACACATCTGATACCCCAGCTTATTGAACAGCACATGGGTTTAATCTACAGGCTCTGTCCAAAGCAGCAAGAAGTGACAGATTTAATCCAAACCAGTTGCCCGCTCTCACTCTCTGATCTGGAGATGTTATTTGACAAGCATGCATAGCAGTAACACTTGTAAACGCTGGGTTACTGCACCACAGCCCCAAATCCCTCACAGGCCCACTAAGATACTCTTACCGATTGATCCACAATAAACACTCCCAAAAAGATTCTCAACAAGCTAAACCCTGTTTAGAAAGAATCTGAGGAACCTGTCACTGCGGCAACAAAGGGCTGCAATTGTATGCAAAATCTCCAACACCCTCCTTAGCACCCTGCTAGCTCAAGGACTGTGTGGGGCTTCCGTGCCCTGAACGAGTCCACCCTGGCCACATAATGCAGATGTAATGGTCAAGAAAGCACATAGCGTTATCGAAACTTATCAGATCCACAGCTAAACGAAAAGCCCACGCTTCTATATTTCTCCTCCTTCTCCATTCACGGAAGGAAGAGACTGAAAACAAGCAGATTAGTGGTTTACATTTACAGTTAATGTGAAAAATGTTTATTTGTGAAATACATCACGTATTGTTTCAAGCTACAAAAAACTCTCTCCCACAAAGGAAGGACTTTTGTCCTCAGCATGCAACCCCAGTTACTATCTACCCCAACTTCCTATCTACCAGCGGGCCGCGTTCCCCTGGCACTCAGTCACTCCGCAGCACGGCAGCCACCTTTGTTCTAAGGATGGCAAATTCTACTTAGAAACGCTCTGTGGAAGAGTGATGTTGTCCCCTTTTAACATGATCCGGCCTGCAGCAAAGAGAAGGGAAAGAGGGGATTAGAGAGAGCCCAGAATCCGAGAATAATCTCATGTTTTCAGAAAGTATTTTGTGTGGTTGAGCAGGGTTTTGCCCATCACGCAGAGTCCTGTTCCTGCCAGCTGCCCCACACTCACAAGTCCCACGCCAGCCACCGTCCCCGTTCCAGCAGCACGCTCTCCCTGCTGAAAACCCCAGCACTGGGCGCACATCGTTGCTTCTGTCCACCAGCAGGTGGTAAATAAACACTGCCGCTACCGTGGCTCCCGGCTTTGACTCAGAGATCACAGCAAGTGTGAGAATCGCCCAGGGCCACCGGCTTTAGATGCAGCTGAAAGGAGCTGTGACCAGACTCCTCCAGCCAGTGCAGGCCGCCTGGTATTACACGTTTCAAAGACCAGAACTGGCCTCAGGCAGGGACAGATTCTCCTTCATCCAGCAAAATCAGCAGCTCAAAACTCATCAGGGACAGAGATGTAGCCAGTAATTGCTCACGGAACTTCAACATCAAGGCTCGTCACATGGTTGGTACCTCTCAGTGCTGCTACCTAGAAGGCTCACCCGGGCAGGTTTCAGACCGCGCGTCACTCGGGTTGCACAGACACACGACATACCCAGCTGTTTCCTTGATTTTGTCTTGGAGTGAATCTCCTCTGCGTCGTCCAGCACCGAATTCATGTACTCGTCAAAGCCCTAGAAAGCAGCAACAGTGGCAATTAGTTCAGCAACAACACAAACCATCATCAGCTTTGCTGACCCAGGCTGGACAATGAAGACTAATTGTTAGAGAAGTACGAATTTTTTTTCCCTTGTGCTAGTTTTTCTTGACAAGAGAAAATAGGATTGTGAATGAGGGAAAACAAACTAACGACGTAACGCGGGGTCGTGCTGATACTCACGATGATGCAGCCTTCTATCCGCATGTTCACTTGCTCGTAAAGCCACTCCTGGATCCTCGACAGTGGCAACAGGCACGACTGCAACTGTCCTGGTTCCAGTTAGGACAGAGTTAATTTTTCCTCATAGTAGCTGGTAGGGTGCTATGTTTTGGATTAGGATGAGAAGAGCGCTGATAACATGCTGATGTTTTAATTGTTGCAGAGCAGTGTTTACACCAGGCCAAGGACTTTTCGGCTTCTCGCTCTGTCCTGCCAGCGAGCAGGCTGGGGGTGCAGCAGGAGCTGGGAGGGGACAGACCCAGGACAGCTGACCCAAACCGGCCAAAGGGGTATTCCATACCATCTGGCGTCATGCTAAACAATATATAGGGGTGGCTGGCCGGGGTGGGGGGCCGGGCTGCTCGGGGATAGGCTGGGCATCGGTCAGCGGGTGGTGAGCAATTGCATTGTGCATCACTTGTTTCTTACACATTATTATTATTAATACTATTATCATTATCACTATTATTATTATTGTTATTATTATTTTCCTGTCTTAATAAACTGTCTTTATCTCAACTCACCGGCTTCACTTTCCCGTTTCTCTCCCCCATCCCAGAGAGGGAGGGGGGAGGGTGAGCGAACGGCTGTGTGGTGTTTAGCTGCCAGCCGGGTTAAACCACAACAGCCCTTTTGGCGCCCAAGGTGGGGCTCGAAGGGTTGAGATATCGACAGATTTGACCAGAGTGTGTTAAACTAAAATTGGTATAAGTACTGGACCTGCTTAATAGTTGCTAGTCACGATGTTGATTGCCTTAATCTCCAGTCTGCTGTACCTGTATTCCAAATTGAGTTTTATGGTGCGTTACTTTCTGTATGTGCTCCCTGTTGCACTGTTTATCCTTTCCGGGCCCTGGTTTAAGATTGTTATGGTACTGTGCGGTGTAGCAATGGCTTATGAAATGATGAAATATCTGGTCACGACTCTAACCTGGTATTTGTACTCAGCACTGACGTCGACTCTATACTTTGGAACCCATATCTCGGAAACTATTAGCAATTACACCTATTGCCTGTTTTCGTTAGGGAGCCAATCTGTGAAGGGGACAGGGGAAGACATGTTTCCCTACCTGTTCACTCTCCCTTTCTACTTCACCACCACCCTCTTATCCCCCGAGCTAGTTACGGTGGTTCTCCGAGATGTTGAATATCCTTGGGATACTCAGACCAGCCTGCTCTTGTTGTTATGTCTCCTGAATGCGCTTCAGATTTTGTGGAGGGTTAAACAACTACTCAGGAATCTCATCCGGAGATCTCTCTTGAGGCGGGATAGTTGCGAGTGGCAGGGAGTGTGGGAGGATATGGGCAGGTTTCTAGAGCAGTGGTCACCTCCAGTGTTTTGGACATTCACCCCTGAACAACTGCAAAATCCTAAAAAGCTGGCAGAATGCTTGAAAAAAAGGTGTCATGACTCTGGCAGTTCCAAAGTGACACAAATCACTGTAGCGTGCTGGGGTCTGGCTTGTGCCTATCGAGCTGCAATTGATGCTACTAGCAACCTAGCTCCAGCTCCTGCAGCCGCTCCAGCTCCAGCTCCTGCAGCTGCTCCAGTTCCAGCTCCTGCAGCCGCTCCAGCTCCAGCTCCTGCAGCCGCTCCAGCTCCAGCTCCTGCAGCCGTTCCGGCTCCTGCAGCCGCTCCAGCTCCAGCTCCCACAGCCACTCCAGCCCCTGCAGCCGCTCCAGCTCCAGCTCCTGCAGCAGCTCCAGCTCCTGCAGCTGCTCCCACTCCTGTGGCTGGGTCAGAGAAACGAGCTGTAGCAGTGCAAGTTGACCCCGCAGAGGGTATTCCAACCCCTGTGGCAGACCCTGTGTCTGGGTCAGAGAAACGAGCTGTAGCAGTGCAAGTTGCCCCTGTAGACAAGGTGAAAAAATGGTATAGAGGCTCAGGTCGTTTACAACGCAAACAGTCTTCTGCTAAGTCTGGGCATACTGAAGACGAGGCTGGGCCATCAAAGGTGCAGGAGACTGAAGATGAGGATGGGGATGTCGAAAAATCAACAGTAACTACCCGGACTCTATACCAGCGTGAGCTACGAGATGTGCGAAAAGATTTTGGTCGCTGTATAGGTGAGCAGCTTGTCACCTGGCTGCTCCGGTGCTGGGACACCGGAGCCAATTATGTGGAATTAGAGGGCAAGGAAGCCAGGCGGCTGGGATCCCTTGCTAGGGACGCATGCATTGACAAAGCAATTGGAGATGGAGCACAATCTCGCAGCCTCTGGAGGCGTCTCCTGTCAGCTGTGAAGGAAAGGTATCCCTTCAAGGAAGAACTTGTATGTTTACCAAGCAAATGGACCACCATGGAGAAGGGAATTCAGTACCTGAGGGAATTGTCCGTACGGGAAGTAATTTATAAGGACCTAGACGACGCACAAACATCCGCAGATCCAGATGCAGTCCGGTGTACACTACCCATGTGGCGGAAGTTTGTACAGAGTGCCCCATCATCATATGCCAGCTCATTGGCAATGCTAGCCTGGAAAACGGAGGAGAATCCCACAGTGAATGAAGTGACTAAAATACTCCGGCAGTACGAAGGAAATCTCTCCTCTTCCCTAAAGGCCTGTGTCTCAGCTGTGGAGAAACTCTCTGAAGAGGTCCACCAACTTAAAGAGAATTTATCTTCCCCTCCACCTGAACGAACCAGTGTCCACCAGCTAAAAGAGAATGCTTTAGAGAAACTTTCTGAAAAGATCCACCAACTTGAAGAAAGATTATCTTCCCCTTCACCTGAACGAACCAGTGTCCACCAGCTAAAAGAGAATGCTTTGGAGAAACTTTCTGAAAAGATCCACCAACTTGAAGAAAGATTATCTTCCCCTTCACCTGAACGAACCAGTGTCCACCAGCTAAAAGAGAATGCTTTGGAGAAACTTTCTGAAAAGATCCACCAACTTGAAGAAAGATTATCTTCCCCTTCACCTGAACGAACCAGTGTCCACCAGCTAAAAGAGAATACCTTGGAGAAACTTTCTGAAGAGATCCACCAACTTAAAGAGAGTTTATTTTCCTCCCCACCTGTACAAACCAGTGTCTCAGCTATTAGGGGTAAACGTTCATCTATGCAAGGAAGACAATATGGTGGGCACACACACCGCGCCACCCTGTTGTTTTACCTACGTGACCATGGAGAGGACATGAGAAAATGGGATGGAAAATCTACTGTGACCCTAGAGGCACGGGTACGTGAATTGCAAAGGAAAACAATTGGGAAAAAGGAGTTCTCTGAAAGGTTTGCTGCTCCAACTTCCAGCAGGCAGTCCTTTAAACACAGAAATGAAGATTCTGACCAGGACTAGAGGGGCCCTGCCTCCAGCCAGGGGGAGGAAAGGGACAATCGAGTTTATTGGACTGTGTGGATTCGATGGCCTGGCACGTCAGACGCACAGAAGTATAAGGCTTTGGTAGACACCGGTGCACAATGTACTCTAATGCCATCAAGCTATAAAGGGCCAGAGCCCATCTGTATTTATGGTGTGACGGGGGGATCCCAGCAGTTAACTGTATTGGAGGCTGAAGTGAGTCTAACCGGTAATGAGTGGCAAAAGCACCGTATTGTGACTGGCCCAGATGCTCCGTGCATCCTTGGCATAGACTATCTTAGAAGAGGATATTTCAAGGACCCAAAAGGGTTCCGCTGGGCTTTTGGCATAGCTGCTTTGGAGACAGAGGACATTAAACAGTTGTCTACCTTGCCTGGTCTCTCAGAGGACCCTTCTGTTGTGGGGTTGCTGAGGGTTGAAGAACAGCAAGTGCCGATCGCTACCACAACTGTGCACCGGCGGCAATATCGCACCAACCGAGACTCCCTGAGTCCCATCCATAAGCTAATTCGTCAACTGGAGAGCCAAGGAGTGATCAGCAAGACTCATTCACCTTTTAATAGTCCCATATGGCCAGTGCGAAAGTCTAATGGTGAGTGGAGACTAACAGTGGACTATCGTGGCCTGAACGAAGTCACGCCACCACTGAGTGCTGCAGTGCCGGACATGCTAGAACTCCAGTATGAACTGGAATCAAAGGCAGCCAAGTGGTATGCCACAATTGATATCGCTAATGCATTTTTCTCCATCCCTCTAGCAGCACAGTGCAGGCCACAGTTTGCTTTCACTTGGAGGGGAGTCCAATATACTTGGAATCGGCTGCCCCAGGGGTGGAAACACAGCCCTACCATTTGCCATGGACTGATCCAGTCTGCGCTGGAGCAGGGGGAAGCTCCTGAACACCTGCAGTACATCGATGACATCATTGTGTGGGGTGACACTGCAGAAGAAGTTTTCGAGAAAGGGAAGAAAATAGTCCAAATCCTTCTGAAGGCTGGTTTTGCCATAAAACAGAATAAAGTTAAAGGACCTGCACGAGAGATCCAGTTTTTAGGAATAAAATGGCAAGATGGACGCCGTCAAATCCCAATGGATGTGATCAACAAAATAACAGCTATGTCTCCACCAACTAGCAAAAAAGAAACACAAACTTTCCTAGGTGTCGTGGGGTTTTGGAGAATGCATATTCCAAATTACAGTCTGATTGTAAACCCGCTCTACCAAGTAACCCGTAAGAAGAATGCTTTTGAATGGGGCCCTGAGCAACGACAAGCCTTTGAACAAATTAAGCAGGAAATAGTTCATGCAGTAGCCCTCGGGCCAGTCCGAACAGGACCAGATGTAAAGAATGTGCTCTACACCGCAGCCGGAGAGAATGGTCCCACCTGGAGCCTCTGGCAGAAAGAACCTGGGGAAACTCGAGGTCGACCCCTGGGGTTTTGGAGTCGGGGATACAGAGGATCTGAAGCCCGCTATACTCCAACTGAAAAGGAGATATTGGCAGCATATGAAGGAGTTCGATCTGCTTCGGAAGTGGTCGGTACTGAAGCGCAGCTCCTCCTGGCACCCCGACTGCCGGTACTAGGCTGGATGTTCAAAGGAAGGGTCCCCTCTACGCATCATGCAACTGATGCTACATGGAGCAAGTGGGTTGCACTGATTACTCAGCGGGCTCGAATAGGAAACCCCAGTCGCCCAGGAATCTTGGAGGTGATTATGGACTGGCCAGAAGGCAAATACTTTGGGATATCACCAGAGGAGGAGGTGGTTCGTGCTGAAGAAGCCCCCCTGTACAACAAGCTACCAGAAAATGAGAAGAAATATGCCTTGTTCACTGACGGGTCCTGTCGTATTGTGGGAAAGCATCGGAGATGGAAAGCTGCTGTATGGAGTCCTACACGACGAGTTGCAGAAGCTGCTGAGGGAGAAGGTGAATCGAGTCAGTTTGCAGAAGTAAAAGCCATTCAGCTGGCTTTAGATATTGCTGAACGAGAAAAGTGGCCAGTTCTCTATCTCTATACTGATTCATGGATGGTAGCAAATGCCCTGTGGGGGTGGTTACAGCAATGGAAGCAGAACAACTGGCAGCGCAGGGGCAAGCCCATCTGGGCTGCGGCATTGTGGCAAGATATTGCTGCCCGGGTAGAGAACCTGGTTGTAAAGGTACGCCATGTAGATGCTCATGTGCCCAAGAATCGGGCTACTGAAGAACACCAAAACAACCAGCAGGTGGATCAGGCTGCTAAGATTGAAGTGGCTCAGGTGGACCTGGACTGGCAACATAAAGGTGAATTATTTATAGCCCGATGGGCCCATGACACCTCAGGCCATCAAGGTAGAGATGCAACCTACAGATGGGCTCGTGATCGAGGGGTGGACCTGACCATGGACACTACAGCACAGGTTATTCATGACTGTGAAACATGTGCTGCAATCAAGCAAGCCAAACGGTCAAAACCTCTTTGGTATGGAGGACGATGGCTGAAATATAAATATGGAGAGGCCTGGCAGATTGATTACATCACACTCCCTCAAACCCGCAACGGCAAGCGCCACGTACTTACAATGGTGGAAGCAACCACCGGATGGCTGGAAACATATCCTGTGCCCCATGCCACCGCCCGGAACACTATCCTGGGCCTTGAAAAGCAAGTCTTATGGCGACATGGCACCCCAGAGAGAATTGAGTCAGACAACGGGACTCATTTCCGAAACAACCTTATAGACACTTGGGCCAAAGAACATGGTATTGAGTGGGTGTATCACATCCCCTATCATGCACCAGCCTCTGGAAAAGTTGAACGATACAATGGACTGTTGAAGACTACACTGAAAGCAATGGGTGCTGGGACATTCAAAAATTGGGATACACATTTGGCAAAGGCCACCTGGTTAGTCAATACCAGGGGATCTGCCAACCGAGCTGGACCTGCCCAATCAAACCTGTTACGCACTGTAGAAGGGGATAAAGTTCCTGTAGTGCACGTAAGAAACATGCTGGGTAAAACAGTCTGGGCTACTCCTGCCTCAGGAAAAGGCAAACCCATTCGTGGAATTGCTTTTGCTCAGGGACCTGGATGCACTTGGTGGGTAATGCAAAAGAATGGGGAGGTCCGGTGTGTACCTCAAGGGGATTTGATACTGGGTGAGAATAGCCCATGAGTTGAATTGTAGTATGTTAATTATTATATAATAATGTATGTCATCACTACCATGATTGCTATATATCATAGATGAAAATGGTGATTAATTAGAATGTATTGGACAGAGTGTAACCTGAGCATGACATAAATGGTATGGAATAAGGGGTGGATATCTGTCCTGGTTCCAGTTAGGACAGAGTTAAGTAGCTCATAGTAGCTGGTAGGGTGCTATGTTTTGGATTAGGATGAGAAGAGCGCTGATAACATGCTGATGTTTTAATTGTTGCAGAGCAGTGTTTACACCAGGCCAAGGACTTTTCGGCTTCTTGCTCTGTCCTGCCAGCGAGCAGGCTGGGGGTGCAGCAGGAGCTGGGAGGGGACAGACCCAGGACAGCTGACCCAAACTGGCCAAAGGGGTATTCCATACCATCTGACGTCATGCTAAACAATATATAGGGGTGGCTGGCCGGGGTGGGGGGGCCGGCTGCTCGGGAATAGGCTGGGCATCGGTCAGCGGGTGGTGAGCAATTGCATTGTGCATCACTTGTTTTCTTACACATTATTATTGTTAATACTATTACCATTATCACTATTATTATTATTATTGTTATTATTATTTTCCTGTCTTAATAAACTGTCTTTATCTCAACTCACAGGCTTCACTTTCCCGTTTCTCTCCCCCATCCCAGAGAGGGAGGGGGGAGGGTGAGCGAACGGCTGTGTGGTGTTTAGCTGCCAGCCGGGTTAAACCACAACAGATTCCAAGACGCCTCATCACCCATCATAGAAGAACTCGTTGAATTCCACGACCACGCCCTAATCGTTGCCCTAGCTATCTGCAGCCTAGTTCTCTACCTTTTAGCCCACATACTAACAGAAAAACTCTCGTCCAATGCTGTAGACGCCCAAGAAGTAGAGCTGATCTGGACAATCCTACCTGCTATCGTCCTGGTACTCCTCGCCCTCCCATCCCTACAAATCCTCTACATAATGGACAAAATCGATGAACCAGACCTCACCCTAAAAGCCATCGGCCACCAATGATACTGAAGCTACGAATACACAGACTTCAAAGACCTATCATTCGACTCCTACATAGTGCCCACCCCAGACTTACCCAACGGCCACTTCCGACTGCTAGAAGTTGACCACCGCGTAGTTATCCCAATAGAATCCCCCATCCGCGTGATCATTACTGCAGGAGACGTACTCCACTCCTGAGCAGTCCCAACGCTCGGAGTTAAAACAGACGCAATCCCAGGCCGACTAAACCAAACTTCATTCATTACCACCCGGCCTGGGATTTTTTACGGACAATGCTCAGAAATTTGCGGGGCTAATCACAGCTACATACCCATTGTAGTAGAATCAACCCCACTCCCACATTTCGAGGCCTGATCGTCCCTTCTATCATCATCCTAATCATTAAGAAGCTATGCAACAGCACTAGCCTTTTAAGCTAGCCAAAGAGGGACTTCCCCCTCCTTAATGATATGCCACAGCTTAACCCCGCACCATGATTTTCAATCATAATTATAACCTGATTAACCCTAGCACTCCTCATCCAACCAAAACTACTAGCCTTCACCACAACCAACCCCCCATCAAATAAGACCTCCCTCACTACCAAACCCACACCATGATCCTGACCATGAACCTAAGCTTCTTTGACCAATTTTCCAGCCCCAATCTATTCGGCATCCCCTTAATCCTACTATCCCTACTCTTCCCAGCCCTACTATTCCCGTCCCCAAACAACCGATGAATCAACAACCGCCTTTCTACTATCCAAACATGACTCCTTCACCTAATCACAAAACAACTAATAGTCCCACTCAACAAAAATGGCCACAAATGAGCCATAATATTTACATCCCTAATAATCATACTTCTTACAATCAACCTTCTAGGCCTCCTTCCATATACATTCACCCCAACCACCCAACTATCTATGAACATAGCCCTAGCCTTCCCACTATGGCTCGCCACACTACTAACAGGCCTACGAAACCAACCATCAGCCTCTTTAGCCCACCTATTACCCGAAGGTACCCCTACACCCCTAATCCCCGCACTAATCCTGATCGAAACAACCAGCCTACTAATCCGCCCCCTAGCCCTCGGAGTCCGCCTTACAGCCAACCTTACAGCAGGACACTTACTCATCCAACTCATCTCTACAGCCTCCATTGCATTAATACCCACCCTTCCTGCAGTATCCATCCTAACAATAATCATCCTACTACTCCTAACCATCCTAGAAGTAGCAGTAGCCATAATCCAGGCCTACGTCTTCGTGCTCCTTCTAAGCCTATACTTACAAGAAAACATCTAATGGCACACCAAGCACACTCATACCACATAGTTGACCCAAGCCCTTGACCAATCTTCGGGGCAGCTGCCGCCCTACTCACAACCTCAGGATTAATCATGTGATTCCACTACAACTCATCCATACTACTAACCCTAGGCCTCATCTCAATACTCCTAGTAATACTCCAATGATGACGAGACATTGTACGAGAAAGCACCTTCCAAGGCCATCACACTCCCACAGTCCAAAAAGGCCTACGATACGGCATAATCCTTTTCATCACATCCGAAGCATTCTTCTTCTTAGGGTTCTTCTGAGCGTTCTTCCACTCGAGCCTGGCCCCAACCCCAGAACTAGGAGGCCAATGACCCCCAACAGGAATTAAACCACTCAACCCGATAGAAGTCCCCCTACTAAACACAGCCATCCTACTAGCCTCAGGCGTTACCGTAACGTGAGCCCATCACAGCATCACAGAAGGAAACCGAAAACACGCCATCCACGCCCTAACCCTAACGATCCTCATGGGATTCTACTTCACAGCCCTACAAGCAATAGAATACCACGAAGCCCCATTCTCAATCGCCGATAGCGTCTACGGATCTACCTTCTTCGTTGCCACTGGATTCCACGGACTCCACGTAATCATCGGATCCTCCTTCCTGACCGTCTGCCTCTTCCGACTGATCAAGTTCCACTTTACATCAGACCACCACTTCGGATTCGAGGCAGCAGCCTGATACTGACACTTCGTAGACATCATCTGACTATTCCTCTACATAACCATCTACTGATGAGGATCTTGCTCTTCTAGTATATTAATTACAATTGACTTCCAATCTCTAGAATCTGGTATAAACCCAGAGGAGAGCAATGAACGCACTCATGTTCATATTCGCCCTATCATCAATCCTAAGCGCCGCCCTAACCGCATTAAACTTCTGACTCGCCCAAATAAACCCCGACTCAGAGAAACTCTCACCGTACGAATGTGGATTCGACCCACTTGGATCTGCTCGATTACCATTCTCAGTCCGATTCTTCCTCAGTAGCCATCCTGTTCGTCCTATTCGACCTAGAAATCGCCCTCCTACTCCCCCTGCCATGAGCCGTCCAACTCCAATCCCCCCTAATGACCCTCACCTGAACTGTAGTGATCCTCCTTCTCCTAACACTCGGACTGGCCTACGAGTGAATTCAAGGGGGCCTAGAATGAGCAGAATAACAGAAAGTTAGTCTAACCAAAAAGATAGCTGGTTTCGACCCAGCAGATTACAGCCAACCCTGTAACTTTCTTATGTCGCCCCTACATTTAAGCTTCTACTCAGCCTTCATTTTCAGCGGACTAGGGCTAGCCTTCCACCGAACCCACCTAGTATCCGCCCTACTATGCCTTGAAAGCATAATATTATCGATATTCGTAGGCCTATCAATATGATCCATCGAAAACCAAGTCTCCTCATTCACCATGGTACCAATTCTCATGCTAACCTTCTCAGCGTGTGAGGCGGGCACAGGCCTGGCCATCCTAGTAGCCTCCACCCGCACACATGGCTCCGACCATCTACACAACCTAAACCTCCTGCAATGCTAAAAATCATCCTACCCACAATCATACTTCTTCCAACAGCCCTGCTGTCTCCACCAAAATTTCTATGGACTAACACCACCTTATACAGCCTCCTAATCGCTGCCCTAAGCCTACAGTGATTAATCCCAACCTACTACCCCTACAAATTTTTATCCAACTGAACAGGAATTGACCAAATCTCATCCCCCCTCCTAGTACTATCCTGCTGACTACTCCCACTCATAATCATAGCAAGCCAAAACCACCTGCAACAAGAACCCCTACAACGCAAACGAATCTTTATCTCAACCTTAGTCGCAGTCCAGCCATTCATCCTACTAGCCTTTTCCACCACAGAACTAGCACTATTTTACATCTCATTTGAAGCAACCCTCATTCCCACCCTAATCTTAATCACCCGATGGGGGAACCAACCAGAACGCCTAAGCGCTGGCATCTACCTGCTATTCTACACGCCAGTAAGCTCTCTACCCCTGCTAATCACAATCATACACCTATACATGAAAATTGGCACCCTGCACCTGCCAACCCTACAACTAACCCACCCAACCCTATCCACCTCATGGACAGGAATACTATCAGGTCTAGCACTGCTCATAGCATTCATAGTAAAAGCCCCACTATACGGCCTACACCTCTGACTGCCAAAAGCCCACGTAGAAGCACCCATCGCAGGCTCAATACTCCTCGCCGCCCTACTACTAAAGCTAGGAGGATACGGAATTATACGAGTCACTCTATTTATGGGCCCACTGTCCAACCTCCTGCACTACCCCTTCCTAACCCTGGCCCTATGAGGCGCCCTAATGACTAGCTCAATCTGCCTACGACAGACAGACCTAAAATCACTAATCGCTTATTCATCCGTTAGCCACATAGGCCTAGTTATCGCCGCAGGAATAATCCAAACCCACTGATCATTCTCAGGGGCAATGATCCTAATAATTTCCCATGGACTAACTTCCTCCATACTATTCTGCCTAGCCAACACAAACTATGAACGTACGCACAGCCGAATTCTACTACTCACACGAGGCCTACAACCTCTCCTACCACTCATAGCTACCTGATGATTGCTGGCCAATCTAACAAACATAGCCTTACCCCCAACAACAAACCTCATAGCAGAGCTAACCATTATAATCACCTTATTCAACTGATCTGCCTTCACGATCATCCTAACAGGAATCGCAACCCTACTAACCGCCTCCTACACCTTATTCATACTACTAATGACCCAACGAGGCTCAATCCCCTCCCACATCACATCTATGCAAAACTCAACCACGCGAGAACACCTGCTCATAACACTCCACATTATCCCAATATTCCTCCTAATCCTCAAACCCGAACTGATCTCCGGAATCCCCTCATGCAAGTATAGTTTAAACCAAACATTAGACTGTGATTCTAAGAATAGAAGTTCAAACCTTCTTACCTGCCGAGGGGAGGGTTTAACCAACAAGAGCTGCTAACTCTTACATCTGAGCCTAAAACCTCAGCCCCCTTACTTTTAAAGGATAACAGCAATCCACTGGTCTTAGGAACCACCCATCTTGGTGCAAATCCAAGTAAAAATAGTGAACCCCACACTACTAATCAACTCCCTCACACTACTCACGCTGACAATCCTCCTAACCCCAATCATCCTGCCATTTCTATTTAAAAACTTTAAAAACACCCCACAAGCCACCACCCGCGCTGTTAAAACCGCATTCCTAATTAGCCTAGCCCCTACAACCGCATTCATCTACTCGGGAGTAGAATCTGTCACCTGCCACTGGGAGTGAAAATTCATTATAAACTTTAAAATCCCCCTGAGCCTAAAAATAGACCAATACTCAATAACATTTCTTCCAATCGCCCTATTTGTAACATGATCAATCCTACAATTCGCCATATGATACATGGCCTCAGAGCCATACGTAACAAAATTTTTCACCTACCTACTGACATTCCTAGTCGCCATACTCCTCCTAACAACCGCAAACAACATATTCCTCCTATTCGTAGGCTGGGAAGGAGTACGAATCATGTCCTTCCTTCTCATCGGCTGATGACAAGGCCGAGCAGATGCCAACACCGCCGCCCTACGAGCCGTAATCTACAACCGAATCGGAGACGTCGGACTGATCCTGAGCATAGCATGACTAGCTTCAACATTCAACACCTGAGAGATCCAACAAGCCGTACACCCCCACCAAACCCCAATCCTCCCCCTCATAGGATTAATCCTCGCAGCCGCAGGAAAATCCGCCCAATTTGGACTCCACCCATGACTGCCCGCAGCAATAGAAGGCCCCACCCCAGTATCAGCCCTACTGCACTCCAGTACCATAGTAGTAGCCGGAATCTTCCTGCTCATCCGCATGCACCCCCTGCTAGCCACCAACCAGACAGCCCTAACTGCCTGCCTATGCCTAGGTGCTCTATCAACCCTATTCGCTGCCACATGCGCCCTAACCCAAAATGACATCAAAAAAATCATTGCTTTCTCAACATCCAGCCAACTAGGACTAATAATAGTCACTATCGGACTAAACCTCCCACAACTAGCCTTCCTACACATCTCAACCCATGCCTTCTTTAAAGCCATACTATTCCTATGCTCAGGGTCTATCATCCACAACCTAAACGGAGAACAAGATATCCGAAAGATAGGAGGCCTACAGAAAATACTCCCAGTCACTACTTCCTGCCTAACCATCGGAAACCTGGCGCTGATAGGAACCCCATTCCTAGCCGGATTCTACTCAAAAGACCTCATCATCGAAAGCTTAAACACATCATACCTAAATACTTGAGCCCTACTCCTAACCCTTATAGCCACAGCATTCACCGCAACCTACAGCATCCGCATAACCATCCTAGTCCAAGCTGGACAAACCCGAATCCCCCCAATAGTATCAATAAACGAAAACAACCCACTAATCACCGCCCCCCTAACCCGACTCGCCCTAGGCAGCATTACAGCAGGAATAATCATTACCTCTTTCATCACACCAACCAAAACCCCCCCAATAACCATACCCCTTATCACCAAAACTGCTGCCATCCTCATAACAATCCTAGGAATCATCCTAGCCCTAGAACTATCGAACATAACACACACCCTCACTCACCCCAAACCAAACCCCCTCATAAACTTCTCCTCTGCATTAGGGTACTTCAACCCCCTAGTACACCGATTCTTCTCCAAAAACCTACTAGAAAAGGGACAAAACATTGCCCTACACTTGATCGACCTCTCCTGACTCAAAAAAATAGGGCCAGAGGGCCTTGCTGAACTACAAGTAGCCGCAAGCAAAGCCGCAACCTCAATACACACAGGGCTAATTAAGGCCTACCTAGGATCCTTCGCCCTCTCCATCCTGGTAATAATCCTAATAACACACAGACTCACTAATGGCCCCTAACATCCGCAAATCCCATCCCCTACTAAAAATAATCAACAACTCCCTAATCGACCTACCCGCCCCCTCCAACATCTCTGCCTGATGAAACTTCGGCTCCCTTCTAGCCATCTGCTTAGCCACACAAATCCTAACAGGCCTGCTACTAGCCATACACTACACCGCAGACACTTCACTCGCCTTCTCCTCAGTAGCTCACACATGCCGAGACGTCCAGTACGGATGGCTCATCCGCAACCTCCACGCCAACGGTGCTTCGCTCTTCTTTATCTGCATCTACTTACACATCGGACGAGGCCTCTACTACGGCTCCTACCTATACAAAGAAACCTGAAACACAGGAGTAATCCTCCTACTCACCCTAATAGCAACTGCCTTCGTAGGGTATGTCCTACCATGAGGACAAATGTCATTCTGAGGGGCCACCGTAATCACCAACCTATTCTCAGCCATCCCGTACATTGGGCAAACTCTAGTAGAATGAGCCTGAGGAGGATTCTCAGTAGACAATCCAACCTTAACCCGATTCTTCGCCATCCACTTCCTACTGCCCTTCCTAATTGCAGGAATCACCCTAGTCCACCTAACCTTCCTACACGAATCAGGCTCAAATAACCCACTAGGAATCGTATCAGACTGCGACAAAATCCCATTCCACCCATACTTCTCCATTAAAGACAGCTTAGGGCTTACCCTAATAATCACCCCTCTAATAGCACTAGCCCTATTTTCACCGAAACTCCTGGTTCTTGGAATCCTAGTTGGGAGTGGTTGGCCACATGAGATGTACAGGATTTTTACCTGTGATTTAGTCTTGACAAGGCTATGTAATTGGTTTACTAACGTCTCATAAGAAAGAAGCATGAGCGGTTAATGCAGTTGGCTTGAAACCCATCCCCAGTGGTGCCAGTGCACTCTCTGAACTCACTGAAGTGCATCCCCAGTGGTGCCAGTGCACTCTCTGCACTCACTGCACTGCATTCCCAGTGGTGCCAGTGCGCTCTCTGGAGTCACAGCACTGCATCTCCAGTGGTGCCAGCGCACTGTCTGGACTCACTGCAGTGCATCCCCAGTGGTGTCAGTGCACTCTCTGGACTCACTGTACTGCATCCCCAGTGGTACCAGTGCACTCACTGGACTGACTGCACTGCATCCCCAGTGGTGCCAGTGTGCTCTCTGGAGTCACAGCACTGCATCCCCAGTGGTGCCAGTGCACTCACTGGACTCACTGCACTGCATCACAGGTGGTGCCAGTGCACTCTCTGGACTCACTGCAGTGAATCCCCGGTGGTGCCAGTGTACTCTCTGCAGTCACTGCACTGCATCCCCAGTGGTGCCAGTGCACTCACTGGACTCACTGGACTGCATCCCCAGTGGTGCCAGTGAACTCTCTGGACTCACTGCACTGCATCCCCAGTGGTGCCAGTGTACTCTCTGGACTCACTGCAGTGCATCCCCAGTGGTGTCAGTGCACTCTCTGGACTCACTGCACTGCATCCTCTGTGCTGCCAGTGCACTCTGTGGACTCACTGCAGTGCATCCCCAGTGGTGCCAGTGCACTCTCTGGACTCAGTGCACTGCATCCCCAGTGGTGCCAGTGCAATCTCTGGACTCACTGTAGTGCATCCCCAGTGGTGCCAGTGCACTCTCTGGACTCACTGCAGTGAATCCCCAGTGGTGCCAGTGCACTCTCTGGACTCACTGTACTGCATCACCAGTGGTGCCAGTGCACTCTCTGGACTCACTGCACTGCATCCCCAGTGGTGCCAGTGCACTCTCTGGACTCACTACACTGCAGCCCCGGTGGTGCCAGAGCACTCTCTGGACTCACTGCACTGCATCCCCAGTGGTGCCAGTGCACACTCTGGACTCACTGCACTGCATCCCCAGTGGTGTCAGTGCACTCTCTGGACTCACTGCACTGCATCCTCTGTGCTGCCAGTGCACTCTCTGGACTCACTGCACTGCATCCCCAGTGGTGCCAGTGCACTCTCTGGACTCAGTGCACTGCATCCCCAGTGGTGCCAGTGCAATCTCTGGACTCACTGTAGTGCATCCCCAGTGGTGCCAGTGCACTCTCTGGACTCACTGCAGTGCATCCCCAGTGGTGCCAGTGCACTCTCTGGACTCACTGTACTGCATCACCAGTGGTGCCAGTGCACTCTCTGGACTCACTAAACTGCATCCCCAGTGGTGCCAGTGCACTCTCTGGACTCACTGCACTGCAGCCCCGGTGGTGCCAGTGCAATCTCTGGACTCACTGCACAGCATCCCCAGTGGTGCCAGTGCACTCTCTGGACTCACTGCACTGCATCCCCAGTGGTGCCAGTGCACTCTCTGGAGTCACTGAAGTGCATCCCCAGTGGTGCCAGTGCACTCTCTGGACTCACTGCACTGCATGCCCAGTGGTGCCAGTGCACTCTCTGGACTCACTGCACTGCATCCCCAGTGGTGCCAGTGCAATCTCTGGACTCACTGTAGTGCATCCCCAGTGGTGCCAGTGCACTCTCTGGACTCACTGCAGTGCATTCCCAGTGGTGCCAGTGCACTCTCTGGACTCACTGTACTGCATCCCCACTGGTGCCAGTGCACTCTCTGGACTCACTGCACTGCATCCCCACTGGTGCCAGTGCACTCTCTGGACTCACTGCACTGCAGCCCCAGTGGTGCCAGTGCAATCTGTGGACTCACTGCACTGCATCCCCAGTGGTGCCAGTGCACTCTCTGGAGTCACTGAAGTGCATCCCCAGTGGTGCCAGTGCACTCTCTGGAGTCACTGCACTGCATGCCCAGTGGTACCAGTGCACTCTCTGGAGTCACTGAAGTGCATCCCCAGTGGTGCCAGTGCACTCTCTGGACTCACTGCAGTGCATCCCCAGTGGTGCCAGTGCACTCTCTGGACTCACTGCAGTGCATCCCCAGTGGTGCCAGTGCACTCTCTGGACTCACTGCAGTGCATCCACAGTGGTGCCAGTGCACTCTCTGGACTCACTGCAGTGCATCCCCGTAGGTGCCAGTGCACTCTCTGGACTCACTGCACTGCATCCCCAGTGGTGCCAGTGCACTCTCTGGACTCACTGAAGTGCATTCTCAGTGGTGCCAGTGCACTCTCTGGACTCACTGCACTGCATCCCCAGTGGTGCCAGTACACTCACAGGAATGACTGCACTGCATCCCAGTGGAGCCAGTGCGCTCTCTGGACTCACTGCACTGCATCCCCATTGGTGCCAGTGCATTCTCTGGACTCACCGCACTGCACCCTGAGTGGTGCCAGTGCACTCTCTGGACTCACTGCAGTGCATCCCCAGTGGTGCCAAAGCACTCTCTGGACTCCCGGCACCGCATCCCAAGTGGTGCCAGTGCACTCTCTGGGCTCACTGCAGTGCATCCCCAGTGGTGCCAGTGCACTCTCTTGACTCACTGCACTGCATCCCCAGTGGTGCCAGTGTACTCACTGGACTCACTGCACTGCATTCCCCAGTGGTGCTAGTGCACTCTCTGGACTCACTGCAGTGCATCCCCAGTGGTGCCAGTGCACTCTCTGGACTCACTGAAGTGCATTCTCAGTGGTTCCAGTGCACTCTGTGGACTCACTGCACTGCATCCCCAGTGGTGCCAGTGCGCTCTCTGGACTCACTGCAGTGCATCCCCAGTGGTGCCTGTGCACTCTCTGGACTCACTGCACTGCATCCCCAGTGCTGCCAGTGCACTCTCTGGACTCACTGCACTGCATCCCCAGTGGTGCCAGTGCACTCTCTGGACTCACTGCAGTGCATCCCCAGTGGTGCCAGTGCACTCTCTGGACTCACTGCACTGCATCCCCAGTGGTGCCACTGCACTCTCTGGACTCACTGCAGTGCATCCCCAGTGGTGCCAGTGCACTCTCTGGACTCACTGCAGTGCATCTCCACTGCTGCCAGTGCACTCTCTGGACTCACAGCAGTGCATCCCCAGTGGTGCCAGTGCACTCTCTGGACTCACTGCAGTGCATCCCCAGTGGTGCCAGTGCACTCACTGGACTCACTGCACTGCATCCCAAGTTGTACCAGTGCACTCTCTGGACTCACTGCACTGCATCCCCAGTGGTGCCAGTGCACTCTCTGGACTCACTGCACTGCATCCCCAGTGGTGCCAGTGCACTCACTGGACTCACTGTACTGCATTCCCAGTGGTGCTAGTGCACTCTCTGGACTCACTGCAGTGCATCCCCAGTGGTGCCAGTGCACTCTTTGGACTCACTGAAGTGCATTCTCAGTGGTGCCAGTGCACTCTCTGGACTCACTGCACTGCATCCCCAGTGGTGCCAGTGCACTCTCTGGACTCACTGCAGTGCATTCTCAGTGGTGCCAGTGCACTCTCTGGACTCACTGCAGTGCATCCCCAGTGGTGCCAGTACACTCACTGGACTCACTGCACTGCATCCCCAGTGGTGCCAGTGCACTCTCTGGACTCACTGCACTGCATCCCCAGTAGTGCCAGTGCACTCTCTGGACTCACTGCACTGCATCCCCAGTGCTGCCTGTGCACTCTCTGGACTCACTGCACTGCATCCCCAGTGGTGCCAGTGCAATCTCTGGACTCACTGCACTGCATCCCCAGTGGTGCCAGTGCACACTCTGGACTCACTGCAGTGCATCCCCAGTGGTGCCAGTGCACTCTCTGGACTCACTGCACTGCAACCCCAGTGTTGCCAGTGCACTCTCTGGACTCACTGCACTGCATCCCCAGTGGTGCCAGTGCACTCTCTGGAGTCACTGAACTGCATCCCCAGTGGTGCCAGTGCACTCTCTGGACTCACTGAAGTGCATCCCCAGTGGTGCCAGTGCACTCTCTGGACTCACTGCACTGCATCCCCAGTGGTGCTAGTGCACTCTGTGGACTCACTGCAGTGCATCCCCAGTGGTGCTAGTGCACTCTCTGGACTCACTGCAGTGCATCCCCAGTGGTGCCAGTGCACTCTCTGGACTCACTGCACTGCATCCCCAGTGGTGCCAGTGCACTCTCTGGACTCACTGCAGTGCATCCCCAGTGGTGCCAGTACACTCACTGGACTGACTGCACTGCATCCCCAGTGGTGCCAGTGCACTCTCTGGTCTCACCGCACCGCATCCCCAGTGGTGCCAGTGCACTCTCTGGAGTAACTGCAGTGCATCACCAGTGGTGCCAGTGCACTCTCTGGACTCACTGCACTGCATCCCCAGTGGTGCCAGTGCACTCTCTTGACTCACTGCACTGCATCCCCAGTGGTGCCAGAGCACTCTCTGGACTCACTGCAGTGCATCCCCAGTGGTGCCAGTGCACTCTCTGGACTCACTGCAGTGCATCCCCAGTGGTGCCAGTGCACTCTCTGGACTCACTGCACTGCATCCCCAGTGGTGCCAGTGCACTCTCTGGACTCCCGGCACCGCATCCCCAGTGGTGCCAGTGCACTCTCTGGGCTCACTGCTGTGCATCCCCAGTGGTGCCAGTGCACTCTCTTGACTCACTGCACTGCATCCCCAGTGGTGCCAGTGCACTCACTGGATTCACTGCACTGCATCCCCAGTGGTGCTAGTGCACTCTCTGGACTCACTGCACTGCATCCCCAGTGGTACCAGTGCACTCTCTGGACTCACTGAAGTGCATTCTCAGTGGTGCCAGTGCACTCTCTGGACTCACTGCACCGCATCCCCAGTGGTGCCAGTGCACTCTCTGGACTCCCGGCACCGCATCCCCAGTGGTGCCAGTGCACTCTCTGGGCTCACTGCTGTGCATCCCCAGTGGTGCCAGTGCACTCTCTTGACTCACTGCACTGCATCCCCAGTGGTGCCAGTGCACTCTCTGGACTCACTGCACTGCATCCCCAGTGGTGCCAGTGCACTCTCTGGACTCCTGGCAACACATCCCCGGTGGTGCCAGTGCACTCTCTGGACTCACTGCACTGCATCCCCAGTGGTGCCAGAGCACTCTCTGGACTCACTGCAGTGCATCCCCAGTGGTGCTAGTGCACTCTCTGGACTCACTGCACTGCATCCCCAGTGGTGCCAGTGCACTCTCTGGACTCACTGCACTGCATCCCCAGTGGTGCCAGTGCACTCTCTGGACTCCCGGCACCGCATCCCCAGTGGTGCCAGTGCACTCTCTGGGCTCACTGCAGTGCATCCCCAGTGGTGCCAGTGCACTCTCTTGACTCACTGCACTGCATCCCCATTGGTGCCAGTGTACTCACTGGACTCACTGCACTGCATTCCCCAGTGGTGCTAGTGCACTCTGTGGACTCACTGCAGTGCATCCCCAGTGGTGCCAGTGCACTCTCTGGACTCACTGAAGTGCATTCTCAGTGGTTCCAGTGCAGTCTGTGGACTCACTGCACTGCATCCCCAGTGGTGCCAGTGCACTCTCTGGACTCCCGGCAACACATCCCCGGTGGTGCCAGTGCACTCTCTGGACTCACTGCACTGCATCCCCAGTGGTGCCAGAGCACTCTCTGGACTCACTGCAGTGCATCCCCAGTGGTGCTAGTGCACTCTCTGGACTCACTGCACTGCATCCCCAGTGGTGCCAGTGCACTCTCTGGACTCACTGCACTGCATCCCCAGTGGTGCCAGTGCACTCTCTGGACTCCCGGCACCGCATCCCCAGTGGTGCCAGTGCACTCTCTGGGCTCACTGCAGTGCATCCCCAGTGGTGCCAGTGCACTCTCTTGACTCACTGCACTGCATCCCCATTGGTGCCAGTGTACTCACTGGACTCACTGCACTGCATTCCCCAGTGGTGCTAGTGCACTCTCTGGACTTGTTGTCGACGGAGGGAAGACACAAACGCTCAATATGAGTGTTAAGTATGCTTCAGCTTTAATGGATAGCTCAATTGTCTTTTATCGTGTACAGGATAATTAGCTCATACATATTGCAAAAGCCAAGCTCCTTATTGGTAAGCGTCATCTACTGCCCTATCTGTTAGTTCCGCATTCTTCTATCCGCTAGTTCCCCTTTCTAATCTAACTATAACTCCCAGGGCAGTATGCCCTCTACTATCATTGTTTCTAATTGCCTGGGATTTCTCACAAGAGTTCCCAGACAAGCTGCCTGGGATTTCTCACAAGAGTTCCCAGACAAGCCTTGCGTACGTGCCTTTGCTCTTGTTTTTCTAGACCAGCTGGGTGCGGTAATCCGCCATTTCCTTATCTTGCAGCTGCATGATATCAATGTGATTACGCGCAGCGAGCCAGTCCTCAACAATTCCCCCGTTTTTATTTTGAACCAAAAGCTTTCTATAGATTTTTCTATCAATCACCGCACACACTGCAATAAGCAAGGTACAATAAGCAACAGGGTCAAAAATCTCATGCAGAACTACGATTGTAAAGTAGTGTGCCTACTAGAATCTACATCAGTCAACAAGCCACTAAGCGCTAGGAATGTTGCTTCGCAGCGATACTGCTTCTTACTCGCACAGCACAATCACACAATCACACAATCACGCAGAGAGGCCTCTTGCACTTCTCATTCATACCACAAGACAATATCACTGAAAATAATTTGTGTGCAGCTTCAGGAGGTCCTTGTCTGCTCCCGTGGTGAGCGGCTGAGAGTGGAGACCCCTCCGAGGAAAAAATGCTCGGGGTGCACCTAGGGGCGTCCGTTCCACAGTCGATCCCACAGCCGAGCAGAGCGGCTCCTGGCGCAAGGAAGGATGCTATTATAGTTTGTATAATGACAGCAAAGAGATGCATTGCAATAAGGAGCACGTGTGGCATTGACCCCTTTTTTTTTTTTTTTTTTTTTTTTTTTTTTTTTTTTTTTTTTCTTTTTCGAGCAATTACACCTTACACATGCTATTACTGTTGCTAGAAAAACCCTACTAGTTAACTGCTCGAGCCTTTTTATTAGGCAACTAAATACTACTCGCGCCGCTACTATAATTAGGACAATTATTAGCAGTAAGCGTAGCCCTTCTTTTATCAGACCCAATATCCAACCCCCCATGTTCCCAAACCAATTTGCAAACAGTCTATCAAGCCAATTATCTTGGACCACTATCTTCTTGGTGTGGTCTCTCAGCCATTTCAGTTGCTCGTGGATTGACTCGCCATGGTCCGAGAGATTAAAACAGCACATTCCTTCGAGCTCTTCACACCCGTGGCCCTGTGCCAGCAGTAGAAAATCAATCGCCGCTCTGTTCTGTAACACAGCGTGTCGCAAGCTGTCCAGGTCCTGGGCCATTTCTGTGAGCATCTGCGTAGTCACATTTAATGTTTTCACCACTGTACTTCAAATCTACATTTTACAAAGTGACCAGCAAGTGTGCCACATTAACTGACCAACCTCTGAGATTTTACCTTTCATACCAGTGTCTTCTTGGGCTCTTTTAATTAAACACGTTTCTCATTCAAGTGAATTGAAATGCTTCAGTTGGTTTTATTCTCAGGAGCCTCATAAAAAACAAAGATATTGCACCCTCTTTGTTCAGTCATTCAATGTTCGTCTCTTTCACAGCAAATAATTACTTCATTGAAGTTAAAACTTCCAAACATAACTTACTAATAGTCTCCAATTTCAGCTCAGATCACTCGTTGAAAATACTCTGCTAAATACAGATAACTTACAATAACTTTAACAGTTAATTGTCCATAACAAACACCATGGTTTTTCTCCAGACCAATGTTCAAATTTTAAGACCACCCTTTAATATTTCTATGTACAGGTGAAAAACAGTCTTCAATTTTCTAGTCTTGTTTTAAATATAAAAGTTGGAAGGGACATTCAAGTTTCAAGTCTCCACACTGAACTTAAAAAAAAAAAAAAATCATGTGGAGGTAAACAAACCAAGTTGTATACTCCAGGAGGTAGAGGCCTTCAATTTGTGTTCATATATACATATGCACAGAATTCAGTGTTCCAACAGAAAAAGAATTAGCCAAAAAGTAATAAAAGTTATTTACTACTGTGACATTTCAAGACTTCCACAGCTTTGCCTAAAGACACAAACACAATTAACATAATTCCCTATGTGCTTTTTTTTTTTTTTTTTTTTTTTTTTTTTTTTTCTTTCCTTTTTTTTTTTTTTCTCTCAACTGTCCAGTGCAGGAAAAAATTCTCACAAAATTTCACAGACCTAAAATGTGCAAGCTAGTTTCTCTCTCTCCCTTTTTTTTTTTTTTTTTTTTTTTTTTTTTTTTTTTTTTCAAATGTCACATTTGCTTGTTTTACAGCCCAACAAGCTAGTTTCCCTAGACTAGCCATAGCATGAGCCACAGCCACTCCAGGCACAAGTGCCGCTGAAAAGAACCTTTCAGCAGGACCCCAGAGTTCGACCTGGTTATCGCAGTCACTCCCCAAAGTTTTTGAGACTGCGTCTCGTCCGTCGTTTCCATTGTTGAGTAATGTTTCGCAATTCTTGACTGTGTAGGTCAGGGGCAAACAAAGTCAAGCGTCCCAAATAGCATGGCCCCCCGTGCGCATTTGCTGGGATTCCCTGCCAGGCTCGATCTCCACAGATCAGGAATATACCAGGTGGTAAGGCCTTAGCAGTTTGCCTTGGCCATGTGCTTGACTTGTTCCCGTATGCCCCCATGGTGGTGTTGGTGGTGTCGTTGTACCCGCAATAGCTGCTATTAGCTTCGAACCCCCTTGTGTGAGAGGTCACATTAGTCCATTGAGTCATATTTTGTTTTCCTTTATTCCACATAAAGCACGTCTGTGTCCAGTTATTACTGGTGTTCCCTACCGCCACTGATCCCAACAAATCCAGTTCCTGGGGATCCCATGGCAAGCTCGTGTTCAGAGCCACTAGCGCCGCCACAACGGCGTCGGAGAGGTTGGACGAAAGATCGAACAAATCAGTACTTGCGGAATATGGTGCTAACAGTTGTTTCAGCTCCTCCTTGTTCCCTATTGGGACCCCGAACAAACAGGTGCGGAAGGGATCAGTCGCTTTGGCAAGAGACAGGCAGAATTGAGCCAATCGAGTTCCCTTCGGTATATGTAGCGGAGGGAACATGGCTGATACCATAATTTGTATCTCCCCAGTAAAGTCCTTATCAATAAGTCCTGTTAACACTAAAGCCCCATTTAATGTCGCCGATGACCTTCCAATCAGAAGTGCTCCAACAGGCTCATTATTAATTTTTACAGGTCCCATAACGCCTGTTTTCACCCCAACAGGCTTATTGTCCATCAAAGTCACATTTACTGCGGTTGCCAAGTCCAATCCCCAGGCTCCCTCTGGTGGCTGGTTGGAGGTGAAAGGATTCGTCTCGGTTGGAGTCTCCGCAGCTGCCGCCGCTGTTGAGGGGAAAGCCGCTTTTTGTGTCATCGCGGGGCGGCGGTTCCCGCTGGTCTTCCCGTTTCCCTGGGTCTTCCGCCGGCAAGCGGTTTCATTATGCGTATCAGATCGGCAAGAGGGACACCACACATTAGCCGTCCCACATTGCCTCTTTATATGACCCGCGATGCCACACCGATAGCAGCGTAGTGCAGGTCTTCTCGACGAGTGAGGTCCTTTTCCACTTTGCAGGGGGGCAAGGGCGGCGAATACCTGCGACTGACTAGCCTGCAGTCCCTGAGTAATACTTTCCCCTACCTTTCGAATAGCGTCAACCAATAGCGCTTGCGAGCCTATCGGTATCCGCGACAATCGATCAAGAGCCTCTTCTATAGTCCAGGTACTGGGCAGCGTATTTAGAACATTTCGAGAGGTTTGATTACAATTTTGAAGGGCGCATTGTTTAAGAATAGGGCCTTTGAGATATTCGGGTAACCCAGCTACCTGTATAGCTGCGGCAACCCTATCAATAAATGTTCCAAACGCTTCGTCTCGCCCTTGCTTGATGGACATATAGGAGGGCATTCCTCCAGGCTCCCTAATTTGGTCCAGTGCTCTCCTAGCTAGCGTCATGGTCGCTTTTGCCTTATCCGGCCCCATTAGGGCCTGGGCCTCCAAGCGATTGTATGCACCGACCCCCAAAAGCTCCTCCAGCGTGACCCCGTATAATGGATCTCCGGGCTGACGCTGCACCGCGACTGCCTCCTGACAAGCTGAATGCCAATGGGCATTAAACAGCAGGATCTGATGCTGCGTCAGTATTAGTTTCATGATATTACGAATATCGCCGGGGAGCAACACGTTAGTGGACCACAGATAGTCTAACATCTGTTTCGTTGGCTCCCCACGTATTCCTGACTCATTTACCGTGGCACGCAATTGGGTCAGTATTTTCCAGTCCAGATTTGTCATAGTAACAGTTATCTGGCCCTGGGCGTCTGGTGGAGAGTACACCACGGGGAAGGCGCCTACAAGCTCTGTCGCTGCCCCCACATCACCTTCACGTAACGCCTCCCCTGCTATTTTCGCCCAGAGTCCTGCTCTCTCCGACCCCCCTGATTCGAGTCGCATATCTTTCAAAAATGGATTCTTATTTCTCCCCTCGCCTGCCGCCTCTCCCTCGGGAGTTTCCAGGGGTAGAGGAGGTGCACTGGGTCGTGCCCCCTCTCCCCATCCCCCGGGTGCCTTCATGGTGAATTGTTGGACCGACGGAGGGAGGGGGTACGGATTGGCCTCTTCATCCGCCCTCAACGTTTTGCCCAGCCGCTCTGTTGCAGCGGCTGCTACTTTCTGTTCTACCCGATGTATTGTTAAAGCATTCGTAACAGCCCGCCACGGTTTTGCCAGCTTCTTAGCCGTCTTATTCTCACTAATCATTTCCTCAAACAATATATCACCAAACTTACGCCACTCATCCTCCTCAAACAATGTGTCAGGGTTAATAAAGCAGCCCTTCGCCACCCCATAGGCCACTAACCCCTGTAATTCTTTATGACAATCTATATCTGGCGTCTTACGCTTTTCTAAAAAGCACTTAAGTAAATTAATTGCCGCTTGTTTCTCCATGCTTACTCACGGTGCCGTTGCCCCCGTGCAAAGCGTGTCTTACGCTTTTCTAAAAAGCACTTAAGTAAATCTATTGCCGCTTGTTTCTCCATGCTTACTCACGGTGCCGTTGCCCCCGTACAAAGCTTCCGTTCGCGGCGTTCCGGCGGGACCCGCTATGGGTTCGTCCCGGGCGCTCTTCCCGAGTCGTCTTCTGCTCGCCCCAATCTTATGTTCCGCGGATTCCGGGTTACGTAGTCAGAACCGGCTTTCCCCTTGTACTCCGTCGCCTAATACCGGCTTACTCGTTTCGGGTCCTCGTCCAGCAAGGGTCCCTGTTCGGGCGCCATTTGTTGTCGACGGAGGGAAGACACAAACGCTCAATATGAGTGTTAAGTATGCTTCAGCTTTAATGGATAGCTCAATTGTCTTTTATCGTGTACAGGATAATTAGCTCATACATATTGCAAAAGCCAAGCTCCTTATTGGTAAGCGTCATCTACTGCCCTATCTGTTAGTTCCGCATTCTTCTATCCGCTAGTTCCCCTTTCTAATCTAACTATAACTCCCAGGGCAGTATGCCCTCTACTATCATTGTTTCTAATTGCCTGGGATTTCTCACAAGAGTTCCCAGACAAGCTGCCTGGGATTTCTCACAAGAGTTCCCAGACAAGCCTTGCGTACGTGCCTTTGCTCTTGTTTTTCTAGACCAGCTGGGTGCGGTAATCCGCCATTTCCTTATCTTGCAGCTGCATGATATCAATGTGATTACGCGCAGCGAGCCAGTCCTCAACATGGACTCACTGCAGTGCATCCCCAGTGGTGCCAGTGCACTCTCTGGACTCACTGAAGTGCATTCTCAGTGGTTCCAGTGCACTCTGTGGACTCACTGCAGTGCATCCCCAGTGGTGCCAGTGCGCTCTCTGGACTCACTGCAGTGCATCCCCAGTGGTGCCAGTGCACTCTCTCGAGTCACTGCACTGCATCCCCAGTGCTGCCAGTGCACTCTCTGGACTCACTGCACTGCATCCCCAGTGGTGCCAGTGCACTCTCTGGACTCACAGCAGTGCATCCCCAGTGGTGCCAGTGCACTCTCTGGACTCACTGCACTGCATCCCCAGTGGTGCCACTGCACTCTCTGGACTCACTGCAGTGCATCCCCAGTGGTGCCAGTGCACTCTCTGGACTCACTGCAGTGCATCTCCACTGCTGCCAGTGCACTCTCTGGACTCACAGCAGTGCATCCCCAGTGGTGCCAGTGCACTCTCTGGACTCACTGCACTGCATCCCCAGTGGTGCCAATGCACTCTCTGGACTCACTGCACTGCATCCCCAGTGGTGCCAGTGCACTCTCTGGACTCACTGCACTGCATCCCAAGTGGTGCCAGTGCACTCTCTGGACTCACTGCAGTGCATCCCCAGTGGTGCCAGTGCACTCTCTCGAATCACTGCACTACATCCCCAGTGGTGCCAGTGCGCTCACTGGACTCACTGTACTGCATCATCAGTGGTGCCAGTGCACTCTCTGGAGTGACTGCAGTGCATCCCCAGTGGTGCCAGTGCACTCTCTGGACTCACTGTACTGCATTCCCAGTGGTGCTAGTGCACTCTCTGGACTCACTGCAGTGCATCCCCAGTGGTGCCAGTGCACTCTTTGGACTCACTGAAGTGCATTCTCAGTGGTGCCAGTGCACTCTCTGGACTCACTGCACTGCATCCCCAGTGGTGGCAGTGCACTCTCTGGACTCACTGAAGTGCATTCTCAGTGGTGCCAGTGCACTCTCTGGACTCACTGCACTGCATCCCCAGTGGTGCCAGTACACTCACTGGACTCACTGCACTGCATCCCCAGTGGTGCCAGTGCACTCTCTGGACTCACTGCACTGCATCCCCAGTGGTGCCAGTGCACTCTCTGGACTCACTGCAGTGCATCCCCAGTGGTGCCAGTGCAATCTCTGGACTCACTGCACTGCATCCCCAGTGGTGCCAGTGCAATCTCTGGACTCACTGCACTGCATCCCCAGTGGTGCCAGTGCACACTCTGGACTCACTGCACTGCATCCCCAGTGGTGCCAGTTCACTCTCTGGACTCACTGCACTGCAACCCCAGTGTTGCCAGTGCACTCTCTGGACTCACTGCACTGCATCCCCAGTATTGCCAGTGCACTCTCTGGACTCACTGCACTGCATCCCCAGTGGTGCCAGTGCACTCTCTGGACTCACTTCAGTGCATCCCCAGTGGTGCCAGAGCACTCTCTGGACTCACTGCACTGCATCCCCAGTGGTGCCAGTGCACTCTCTGGACTCACTGCACTGCAGCCCCAGTGGTGCCAGTGCACTCTCTGGACTCACTGCACTGCATCCCCAGTATTGCCAGTGCACTCTCTGGACTCACTGCACTGCATCCCCAGTGGTGCCAGTGCACACTCTGGACTCACTGCACTGCATCCCCAGTGCTGCCAGTGCACTCTCTGGACTCACTGCACTGCATCCCCAGTGGTGCCACTGCACTCTCTGGACTCACTGAACTGCATGTCCAGTGCTGCCAGTGCACTCTCTGGACTCACTGCACTGCATCCCCAGTGGTGCCAATGCACTCACTGGACTCACTGCAGTGCATTCCCTCTGGTGCCAGTGCACTCTCTGGACTCACTGCACTGCATCCCCAGTGGTGCCAGTGCACTCTCTGGACTCACTGCAGTGCATCCCCAGTGGTGCCAGTGCACTCTCTGGACTCACTGCAGTGCATCACCAGTGGTGCCAGTGCACTCTCTGGACTCACTGCAGTGCATCCCCAGTGGTGCCAGTGCACTCTCTGGACTCACTGCACTGCATCCCCAGTGGTGCCAGTGCACTCTCTGGACTCACTGCACTGCATCCCCAGTGGTGCCAGAGCACTCTCTGGACTCACTGCACTGCATCCTCTGTGCTGCCAGTGCACTCTCTGGACTCACTGCACTGCATCCCCAGTGGTGCCAATGCACTCTCTGGACTCACTGTACTGCATCCCCAGTGGAGCGCGTGCACTCTCTGGACTCACTGAAGTGCATCCCCAGTGGTGCCAGTGCACTCTCTGGACTCACTGCACTGCATCCCCAGTGGTGCTAGTGCACTCTGTGGACTCACTGCAGTGCATCCCCAGTGGTGCCAGTGCACTCTCTGGACTCACTGAAGGGCATCCTCAGTGGTGGCAGTGCACTCTCTGGACTCACTGCAGTGCATCCCCAATGGTGCCAGTACACTCTCTGGACTCACTGCACTGCATCCCCAGTGGTGCCAGTGCACTCTCTGGACTCACTGCACTGCATCCCCAGTGGTGCCAGTGCACTCTCTGGACTCACTGCACTGCATCCCCAGTGGTGCCAGAGCACTCTCTGGACTCACTGCAGTGCATCCCCAGTGGTGCCAGTGCACTCTCTGGACTCACTGCACTGCATCCCCAGTGGTGCCAGTGCACTCTCTGGACTCACTGCAGTGCATCCCCAGTGGTGCCAGTGCACTCTCTGGACTCACTGCAGTGCATCCCCAGTGGTGCCACTGCACTCTCTGGACTCACTGCAGTGCATCCCCAGTGGTGCCAGTGCACTCTCTGGACTCCCGGTACCGCATCCCCAGTGGTGCCAGTGCACTCTCTGGACTCACTGCAGTGCATCCCCTTGGTGCCAGTGTGTTGAGGACTGGCTCGCTGCGCGTGGTCACATTGATCTCGTGCAGCTGCAGGGTGGGGAGGTGGCGGATTGCCGCACCCAGCTGGTCTAGAGGAGCAAGAGCAAAGGCACGTACGCAAGGCTTGTCCGGGAACTCTTGCGAGAAATCCCAGGCAGTTAGAACCAATGACAGTAGAGGGCATACTGCCCTTGGAGTTATAGTTAGACTAGAAAAGGGAACTAGCGGCTAAAAGAATGCGGAACTAACCGGTAGGGCAGGAGATTACGCTAACCAATAAGGAGCTTGGCTTTTGCAATATGTATGAGCTAATTATCCTGTACACGATAAAAGAAAATTGAGCTATCCATTAAAGCTGAAGCATACTTAACACTCATATTGAGCGTTTGTGTCTTCCCTCCGTCGACAACAAATGGCGCCCGAACAGGGACCCTTGCTGGACGAGGACCCGAAACGAGTAAGCCGGTCTTAGGTGACGGAGAAAAAGGGAAAGCCGGTTCTGACTACGTAACCCGGATTCCGCGGAACACAAGATTGGGGCGAGCAGAAGGCGACTCGGGAAGAGCGCCCGGGACGAACCCATAGTGGGTCCCGCCGGAACGCCGCGAACAGAAGCTTTACACGGGGGCAACGGCACCGTAAGTAAGAATGGAGAAACAAGCGGCAGTTGATTTACTTAAGTGCTTTTTAGAAAAGCGTAAGACACCAGATATAGATTGTTATAAAGAGTTACCGGGGTTTCAAGAGTTGTGAAACATTACTCAACAATGGAGACGCCGGACGAGACGCAGTCTAAAAACTTTGGGGAGTGACTGTGATGACCAGGTCGAACTCTGGGGTCCTGCCGAAAGATTCTTTTCGGCGGCACTTGTGCCTGGAGTGGCGGTAGCCCATGCTATGGCTAGCCTTGGGAAACTAGCTTGTTGGACTGTAAAACAAGCAAATGTGACTACGCAGATACTCACAGAAATGGCCCAGGACCTGGATAGCCTGCGACACGCTGTATTACAGAACAGAGCGGCGATTGATTTTCTACTGCTGGCACAGGGCCACGGGTGTGAAGAGCTCGAAGGAATGTGCTGTTTTAATCTCTCGGACCATGGCGAGTCAATCCACGAGCAGCTGAAATGGCTGAGAGACCACACCAAGAAGATAGTGGTCCAGAATAATTGGCTTGATGAACTATTTGCGAGTTGGTTTGGGAACATGGGAGGCTGGATATTGGGTCTCATAAAAGAAGGGCTACGCTTACTGCTAATAATCGCACTAATCATAGTAGCGGCGCGAGTAATATTTAGTTGTCTAACAAAAAGGCTCGAGCAACTAACTAATAAGGTTTTTCTAGCACAAAATAAAAACGGGGGAATTGTTGAGGACTGGCTCGCTGCGCGTGGTCACATTGATCTCGTGCAGCTGCAGGGTGGGGAGGTGGCGGATTGCCGCACCCAGCTGGTCTAGAGGAGCAAGAGCAAAGGCACGTACGCAAGGCTTGTCCGGGAACTCTTGCGAGAAATCCCAGGCAGTTAGAACCAATGACAGTAGAGGGCATACTGCCCTTGGAGTTATAGTTAGACTAGAAAAGGGAACTAGCGGCTAAAAGAATGCGGAACTAACCGGTAGGGCAGGAGATTACGCTAACCAATAAGGAGCTTGGCTTTTGCAATATGTATGAGCTAATTATCCTGTACACGATAAAAGACAATTGAGCTATCCATTAAAGCTGAAGCATACTTAACACTCATATTGAGCGTTTGTGTCTTCCCTCCGTCGACAACACCAGTGCACTCTCTGGACTCACTGCACTGCATCCCCAGTGGTGCCAGTGCACTCTCTGGACTCACTGCACTGCATCCCCAGTGGTGCCAGCGCACTCTCTGGACTCACTGCACTGCATCCCCAGTGGTGCCAGTGCACTCTCTGGACTCACTGCAGTGCATCCCCAGTGGTGCCAGTGCACTCTCTGGACTCACTGCACTGCATCCCCAGTGGTACCAGTGCACTCTGTGGACTCACTGCAGTGCATCCCCAGTGGTGCCAGTGCACTCTCTGGACTCACTGCACTGCATCCCCAGTGGTGCCAATGCACTCTCTGGACTCACTGCACTGCATCCCCAGTGGTGCCAGTGCACTCTCTGGACTCACTGAAGTGCATCCCCAGTGGTGCCAGTGCACTCTCTAGAGTCACTGCACTGCATCCCCAGTGGTGCTAGTGCCTTCTGTGGACTCACTGCAGTGCATCCCCAGTGGTGCCAGTGCACTCTCTGGACTCACTGAAGGGCATTCTCAGTGGTGCCAGTGCACTCTCTGGACTCACTGCAGTGCATCCCCAGTGGTGCCAGTACACTCACTGGACTGACTGCACTGCATCCCCAGTGGTGCCAGTGCACTCTCTGGACTCACCGCACCGCATCCCCAGTGGTGCCAGTGCACTCTCTGGAGTAACTGCAGTGCATCACCAGTGGTGCCAGTGCACTCTCTGGACTCACTGCACTGCATCCCAGTGGTGCCAGTGCACTCTCTGGACTCACTGCACTGCATCCCCAGTGGTGCCAGAGAACTCTCTGGACTCACTGCACTGCATCCCCAGTGGTGCCAGTGCACTCTCTGGACTCACTGCACTGCATCCCCAGTGGTGCCAGTGCACTCTCTGGACTCCCGGCAACGCATCCCCAGTGGTGCCAGTGCACTCTCTGGGCTCACTGCAGTGCATCCCCAGTGGTGCCAGTGCACTCTCTTGACTCACTGCACTGCATCCCCAGTGGTGCCAGTGCACTCACTGGATTCACTGCACTGCATTCCCAGTGGTGCTAGTTCACTCTCTGGACTCACTGCAGTGCATCCCCAGTGGTGCCAGTGCACTCTCTGGACTCACTGAAGTGCATTCTCAGTGGTGCCAGTGCACTCTGTGGACTCACTGCAGTGCATCCCCAGTGGTGCCAGTGCGCTCTCTGGACTCACTGCAGTGCATCCCCAGTGGTGCCAGTGCACTCTCTGGACTCACTGCAGTGCATCCCCACTGGTGCCAGTGCACTCACTGGATTCACTGCACTACATTCCCAGTGGTGCTAGTTCACTCTCTGGACTCACTGCAGTGCATCCCCAGTGGTGCTAGTGCACTCTTTGGACTCACTGAAGTGCATTCTCAGTGGTGACAGTGCACTCTCTGGACTCACTGCAGTGCATCCCCAGTGGTGCCAGTACACTCTCTGGACTCACTGCACTGCATCCCCAGTGGTGCTAGTGCACTCTGTGGACTCAATGCAGTGCATCCCCAGTGGTGCCAGTGCACTCTCTGGACTCACTGAAGGGCATTCTCAGTGGTGCCAGTGCACTCTCTGGACTCACTGCAGTGCATCACCAGTGGTGCCAGTGCACTCTCTGGACTCACTGCACCGCATCCCCAGTGGTGCCAGTGCACTCTCTGGAGTAACTGCAGTGCATCACCAGTGGTGCCAGTGCACTCTCTGGACTCACTGCAGTGCATCCCCAGTGGTGCCAGTGCACTCTCTGGACTCACTGCACTGCATCCCCAGTGGTGCCAGAGTACTCTCTGGACTCACTGCACTGCATCCCCAGTGCTGCCTGTGCACTCTCTGGACTCACTGCACTGCATCCCCAGTGGTGCCACTGCACTCTCTGGACTCACTGCACTGCATCCCCAGTGGTGCCAGTGCACTCCCTGCACTCACTGCACTGCATCCCCAGTGGTGCCAGTGCACTCACTGGACTCACTGCAGTGCATTCCCTCTGGTGCCAGTGCACTCTCTGGACTCACTGCAGTGCATCCCCAGTGGTGCCAGTGCACTCTCTTGACTCACTGCAGTGCATCGCCAGTGGTGCCAGTGCACTCTCTGGACTCACTGCACTGCATCCCCAGTGGTGCCAGTGCACTCTCTGGACTCACTGAAGTGCATCCCCCGTGGTGCCAGTGCGATCTCTGGACTCACTGCACTGCATTCCCAGTGGTGCCAGTGCACACTCTGGACTCACTGCACTGCATACCCAGTGGTGCCAGAGCACTCTCTGGACTCACTGCACTGCATCCCCAGTGGAGCCAGTGCACTCTCTGGACTCACTGCACTGCATCCCCAGTGGTGCCAGTGCACTCTGTGGACTCACTGCAGTGCATCCCCAGTGGAGCCCGTGCACTCTCTGGACTCACTGAAGTGCATCCCCAGTGGTGCCAGTGCACTCTCTGGACTCACTGCACTGCATCCCCAGTGGTGCCAGTGCACTCTCTGGACTCACTGCAGTGCATCCCCAGTGGTGCCAGTGCACTCTCTGGACTCACTGAAGTTCATTCTCAGTGGTGCCAGTGCACTCTCTGGACTCACTGCAGTGCATCCCCAGTGGTGCCAGTACACTCACTGGACTGACTGCACTGCATCCCCAGTGGTGCTAGTGCAGTCTCTGCACTCACTGCACTGCATCGCCAGTGGTGCCAGAGCACTCTCTGGACTCACTGCAGTGCATCCCCAGTGGTGCCAGTGCACTCTCTGGACTCACTGTACTGCATCCCCAGTGGTGCCAGTGCACTCTGTGGACTCACTGCTGTGCATCCCCATTGGTGCCAGTGCACTCTCTGGACTCACTGCACTGCATCCCCAGTGGTGCCAGTGCACTCTCTGGACTCACTGCACTGCATCCCCAGTGGTGCAAGTGCACTCTCTGGACTCACTGCAGTGCATCCCAAGTGGTGCCAATGCACTCTCTGGACTCACTGCAGTGCATCCCCAGTGGTGCCAGTACACTCACTGGACTTACTGCACTGCATCCCCAGTGGTGCCAGTGCAGTCTCTGCACTCACTGAAGTGCATCCCCAGTGGTGCCAGTGAACTCTCTGGACTCACTGCAGTGCGTCCCCAGTGGTGCCAGTGCACTCTCTGGACTCACTGCACTGCATCCCCAGTGGTGCCAGTGCACTCTCTGGAGTAACTGCACTGCATCCCCAGTGGTGCCAGTGCACTTTCTGGACTCACTGCACTGCATCTCCAATGGTGCCAGTGCACTCTCTGGACTCACTGCACTGCATCCCCAGTGGAGCCAGTGCACTCTCTGGACTCACTGAAGTGCATCCCCATTGGTGCCAGTGCACTCTCTGGACTCACTGCACTGCATCCCCAGTGGTGCCAGAGTACTCTCTGGACTCACTGCACTGCATCCCCAGTGCTGCCTGTGCACTCTCTGGACTCACTGCAGTGCATCCCCAGTGGTGCCACTGCACTCTCTGGACTCACTGCACTGCATCCCCAGTGGTGCCAGTGCACTCCCTGCACTCACTGCACTGCATCCCCAGTGGTGCCAGTGCACTCACTGGACTCACTGCAGTGCATTCCCTCTGGTGCCAGTGCACTCTCTGGACTCACTGCAGTGCATCCCCAGTGGTGCCAGTGCACTCTCTTGACTCACTGCAGTGCATCGCCAGTGGTGCCAGTGCACTCTCTGGACTCACTGCACTGCATCCCCAGTGGTGCCAGTGCACTCTCTGGACTCACTGAAGTGCATCCCCCGTGGTGCCAGTGCGATCTCTGGACTCACTGCACTGCATTCCCAGTGGTGCCAGTGCACACTCTGGACTCACTGCACTGCATACCCAGTGGTGCCAGAGCACTCTCTGGACTCACTGCACTGCATCCCCAGTGGAGCCAGTGCACTCTCTGGACTCACTGCACTGCATCCCCAGTGGTGCCAGTGCACTCTGTGGACTCACTGCAGTGCATCCCCAGTGGAGCCCGTGCACTCTCTGGACTCACTGAAGTGCATCCCCAGTGGTGCCAGTGCACTCTCTGGACTCACTGCACTGCATCCCCAGTGGTGCCAGTGCACTCTCTGGACTCACTGCAGTGCATCCCCAGTGGTGCCAGTGCACTCTCTGGACTCACTGAAGTGCATTCTCAGTGGTGCCAGTGCACTCTCTGGACTCACTGCAGTGCATCCCCAGTGGTGCCAGTACACTCACTGGACTGACTGCACTGCATCCCCAGTGGTGCTAGTGCAGTCTCTGGACTCACTGCACTGCATCCCCAGTGGTGCCAGTGCACTCTGTGGACTCACTGCTGTGCATCCCCATTGGTGCCAGTGCACTCTCTGGACTCACTGCACTGCATCCCCAGTGGTGCCAGTGCACTCTCTGGACTCACTGCACTGCATCCCCAGTGGTGCAAGTGCACTCTCTGGACTCACTGCAGTGCATCCCAAGTGGTGCCAATGCACTCTCTGGACTCACTGCAGTGCATCCCCAGTGGTGCCAGTACACTCACTGGACTTACTGCACTGCATCCCCAGTGGTGCCAGTGCAGTCTCTGCACTCACTGAAGTGCATCCCCAGTGGTGCCAGTGAACTCTCTGGACTCACTGCAGTGCGTCCCCAGTGGTGCCAGTGCACTCTCTGGACTCACTGCACTGCATCCCCAGTGGTGCCAGTGCACTCTCTGGACTCACTGCACTGCATCCCCAGTGGTGCCAGTGCACTTTCTGGACTCACTGCACTGCATCTCCAATGGTGCCAGTGCACTCTCTGGACTCACTGCACTGCATCCCCAGTGGAGCCAGTGCACTCTCTGGACTCACTGAAGTGCATCCCCATTGGTGCCAGTGCACTCTCTGGACTCACTGCACTGCATCCCCAGTGGTGCTAGTGCAGTCTCTGCACTCACTGCACTGCATCGCCAGTGGTGCCAGAGCACTCTCTGGACTCACTGCAGTGCATCCCCAGTGGTGCAAGTGCACTCTCTGGACTCACTGCAGTGCATCCCAAGTGGTGCCAATGCACTCTCTGGACTCACTGCAGTGCATCCCCAGTGGTGCCAGTACACTCACTGGACTTACAGCACTGCATCCACAGTGGTGCCAGTGCAGTCTCTGCACTCACTGAAGTGCATCCCCAGTGGTGCCAGTGAACTCTCTGGACTCACTGCAGTGCGTCCCCAGTGGTGCCAGTGCACTCTCTGGACTCACTGCACTGCATCCCCAGTGGTGCCAGTGCACTCACTGGACTCACTATACTGCATCACCAGTGGTGCCAGTGCACTCTCTGGACTCACTGCACTGCATCCCCAGTGTTGCCAGTGCATTCACTGGACTCACTGTACTGCATCTCCAGTGGTGCCAGTGCACTCTCTGGACTCACTGCAGTGCATCCCCAGTGGTGCCAGTGCACTCTCTGGACTCACTGAAGTGCATTCTCAGTGGTGCCAGTGCACTCTGTGGACTCACTGCAGTGCATCCCCAGTGGTGCCAATGCGCTCTCTGGACTCACTGCAGTGCATCCCCAGTGGTGCCAGTGCACTCTCTGGACTCACTGCACTGCATCCCCAGTGCTGCCAGTGCACTCTGTGGACTCACTGCACTGCATCCCCAGTGGTGCCAGTGCACTCTCTGGACTCACTGCACTGCATCCCCAGTGGTGCCAGTGCACTCTCTGGACTCACTGCACTGCATCCCCAGTGGTGACAGTGCACTCTCTGGACTCACTGCACTGCATCCCCAGTGGTACCAGTGCACACTGTGGACTCACTGCAGTGCATCCCCAGTGCTGCCAGTGCACTCTCTGGACTCACTGCACTGCATCCCCAGTGGTGCCAATGCACTCTCTGGACTCACTGCACTGCATCCCCAGTGGTGCCAGTGCACTCTCTGGACTCACTGCACTGCATCCCAAGTGGTGCCAGTGCACTCTCTGGACTCACTGCACTGCATCCCCAGTGGTGCCAGTGCACTCTCTGGACGCACTGCACTGCATCCCCAGTGGTGCCAGTGCACTCTCTGGACTCACTGCACTGCATCCCAAGTGGTGCCAGTGCACTCTCTGGAGTCACTGCACTGCATCCCCAGTGGTGCCAGTGCACTCTCTGGAGTCACTGCACTACATCCCCAGTGGTGCCAGTGCACTCACTGGACTCACTGTACTGCATCATCAGTGGTGCCAGTGCACTCTCTGGACTCACTGCAGTGCATCCCCAGTGGTGCCAGTGCACTCTCTGGACTCACTGCACTGCATCCCCAGTGGTGCCAGTGCACTCTCTGGACTCACTGCACTGCATCCCCAGTGGTGCAAGTGCACTCTCTGGACTCACTGCAGTGCATCCCAAGTGGTGCCAATGCACTCTCTGGACTCACTGCAGTGCATCCCCAGTGGTGCCAGTACACTCACTGGACTCACTGCAGTGCATCCCCAGTGGTGCCAGTACACTCACTGGACTTACTGCACTGCATCCCCAGTGGTGCCAGTGCAGTCTCTGCACTCACTGAAGTGCATCCCCAGTGGTGCCAGTGAACTCTCTGGACTCACTGCAGTGCGTCCCCAGTGGTGCCAGTGCACTCTCTGGACTCACTGCACTGCATCCCCAGTGGTGCCAGTGCACTCACTGGACTCACTATACTGCATCACCTGTGGTGCCAGTGCACTCTCTGGACTCACTGCACTGCATCCCCAGTGTTGCCAGTGCATTCACTGGACTCACTGTACTGCATCTCCAGTGGTGCCAGTGCACTCTCTGGACTCACTGCAGTGCATCCCCAGTGGTGCCAGTGCACTCTCTGGACTCACTGCAGTGCATCCCCACTGGTGCCAGTGCACTCACTGGATTCACTGCACTACATTCCCAGTGGTGCTAGTTCACTCTCTGGACTCACTGCAGTGCATCCCCAGTGGTGCCAGTGCACTCTTTGGACTCACTGAAGTGCATTCTCAGTGGTGCCAGTCCACTCTCTGGACTCACTGCACTGCATCCCCAGTGGTGCCAGTGCGCTCTCTGGCCTCACTGAAGTGCATTCTCAGTGGTGCCAGTGCACTCTCTGGACTCACTGCAGTGCATCCCCAGTGGTGCCAGTGCACTCTCTGGACTCACTGAAGTGCATTCTCAGTGGTGCCAGTGCACTCTCTGGACTCACTGCACTGCATCCCCAGTGGTGCCAGTACACTCACTGGACTGACTGCACTGCATCCCCAGTGGTGCTAGTGCAGTCTCTGCACTCACTGCACTGCATCGCCAGTGGTGCCAGAGCACTCTCTGGACTCACTGCAGTGCATCCCCAGTGGTGCCAGTGCACTCTCTGGACTCACGGTACTGCATCCACAGTGGTGCCAGTGCACTCTGTGGACTCACTGCTGTGCATCCCCATTGGTGCCAGTGCACTCTCTGGACTCACTGCACTGCATCCCCAGTGGTGCCAGTGCACTCTCTGGACTCACTGCACTGCATCCCCAGTGGTGCAAGTGCACTCTCTGGACTCACTGCAGTGCATCCCAAGTGGTGCCAATGCACTCTCTGGACTCACTGCAGTGCATCCCCAGTGGTGCCAGTGCAGTCTCTGCACTCACTGAAGTGCATCCCCAGTGCTGCCAGTGAACTCTCTGGACTCACTGCTGTGCGTCCCCAGTGGTGCCAGTGCACTCTCTGGACTCACTGCACTGCATCCCCAGTGGTGCCAGTGCACTCTCTGGACTCACTGCACTGCATCCCCAGTGGTGCCAGTGCACTCTCTGGACTCACTGCACTGCATCTCCAATGGTGCCAGTGCACTCTCTGGACTCACTGCACTGCATCCCCAGTGGAGCCAGTGCACTCTCTGGACTCACTGAAGTGCATCCCCATTGGTGCCAGTGCACTCTCTGGACTCACTGCACTGCATCCCCAGTGGTGCCAGTGCACTCTCTGGACTCACTGCACTGCATCCCCAGTGGTGCAAGTGCACTCTCTGGACTCACTGCAGTGCATCCCAAGTGGTGCCAATGCACTCTCTGGACTCACTGCACTGCATCCCCATTGGTGCCAGTACACTCACTGGACTCACTGCACTGCATCCCCAGTGCTGCCAGTGCAGTCTCTGCACTCACTGAAGTGCATCTCCAGTGGTGCCAGTGAACTCTCTGGACTCACTGCAGTGCATCCCCAGTGGTGCCAGTGCACTCTCTGGACTCACTGCACTGCATCCCCAGTGGTGCCAGTGCACTCTCTGGACTCACTGCACTGCATCCCCAGTGGTGCCAGTGCACTCTCTGGACTCACTGCAGTGCATCTCCAATGGTGCCAGTGCACTCTCTTCACTCACTGCACTGCATCCCCAGTGGTGCCAATGCACTCTCTGGACTCACTGCTGTGCATCCCCAGTGGTGCCAGTGCACTCTCTGGACTCACTGCACTGCATCTCCAATGGTGCCAATGCACTCTCTGGACTCACTGTACTGCATCCCCAGTGGTGCCAGTGCACTCTCTTGACTCACTGCACTGCATCCCCAGTGGTGCCAGTGCACTCACTGGATTCACTGCACTGCATCCCCAGTGGTGCTAGTGCACTCTCTGGACTCACTGCAGTGCATCCCCAGTGGTACCAGTGCACTCTCTGGACTCACTGAAGTGCATTCTCAGTGGTGCCAGTGCACTCTGTGGACTCACTGCACTGCATCCCCAGTGGTGCCAGTGCGCTCTCTGGACTCACTGCAGTGCATCCCCAGTGGTGCCAGTGCACTCTCTGGACTCACTGCACTGCATCCCCAGTGCTGCCAGTGCACTCTCTGGACTCACTGCACTGCATCCCCAGTGGTGCCAGTGCACTCTCTGGACTCACTGCACTGCATCCCCAGTGGTGCCAGTGCACTCTCTGGACTCACTGCACTGCATCCCCAGTGGTGCCAGTGCACTCTCTGGACTCACTGCACTGCATCCCCAGTGGTACCAGTGCACTCTGTGGACTCAATGCACTGTATCCCCAGTGGTGCCAGAGCACTCTCTGGACTCACTGCACTGCATCCCCAGTGGTGCCAATGCACGCTCTGGACTCACTGCACTGCATCCCCAGTGGTGCCAGTGCACTCTCTGGACTCACTGCACTGCATCCCAAGTGGTGCCAGTGCACTCTCTGGAGTCACTGCACTGCATCCCCAGTGGTGCCAGTGCACTCTCTCGAGTCACTGCACTACATCCCCAGTGGTGCCAGTGCACTCACTGGACTCACTGTACTGCATCATCAGTGGTGCCAGTGCACTCTCTGGACTCACTGCAGTGCATCCCCAGTGGTGCCAGTGCACTCTCTGGACTCACTGCACTGCATCCCCAGTGGTGCCAGTGCACTCTCTGGACTCACTGCACTGCATCCCCAGTGGTGCCAGTGCACTCTCTGGACTCACTGCACTGCATCCCAAGTGGTGCCAGTGCACTCTCTGGAGTCACTGCACTGCATCCCCAGTGGTGCCAGTGCACTCTCTCGAGTCACTGCGCTACATCCCCAGTGGTGCCAGTGCACTCACTGGACTCACTGTACTGCATCATCAGTGGTGCCAGTGCACTCTCTGGACTCACTGCAGTGCATCCCCAGTGGTGCCAGTGCACTCTCTGGACTCACTGCACTGCATCCCCAGTGGTGCCAGTGCACTCTCTGGACTCACTGTACTGCATCCCCAGTGGTGCCAGTGCACTCTGTGGACTCACTGCTGTGCATCCCCATTGGTGCCAGTGCACTCTCTGGACTCACTGCACTGCATCCCCAGTGGTGCCAGTGCACTCTCTGGACTCACTGCACTGCATCCCCAGTGGTGCAAGTGCACTCTCTGGACTCACTGCAGTGCATCCCAAGTGGTGCCAATGCACTCTCTGGACTCACTGCAGTGCATCCCCAGTGGTGCCAGTACACTCACTGGACTTACTGCACTGCATCCCCAGTGGTGCCAGTGCAGTCTCTGCACTCACTGAAGTGCATCCCCAGTGGTGCCAGTGAACTCTCTGGACTCACTGCAGTGCGTCCCCAGTGGTGCCAGTGCACTCTCTGGACTCACTGCACTGCATCCCCAGTGGTGCCAGTGCACTCTCTGGACTCACTGCACTGCATCCCCAGTGGTGCCAGTGCACTTTCTGGACTCACTGCACTGCATCTCCAATGGTGCCAGTGCACTCTCTGGACTCACTGCACTGCATCCCCAGTGGAGCCAGTGCACTCTCTGGACTCACTGAAGTGCATCCCCATTGGTGCCAGTGCACTCTCTGGACTCACTGCACTGCATCCCCAGTGGTGCCAGTGCACTCTCTGGACTCACTGCACTGCATCCCCAGTGGTGCAAGTGCACTCTCTGGACTCACTGCAGTGCATCCCAAGTGGTGCCAATGCACTCTCTGGACTCACTGCAGTGCATCCCCAGTGGTGCCAGTACACTCACTGGACTCACTGCACTGCATCCCCAGTGCTGCCAGTGCAGTCTCTGCACTCACTGAAGTGCATCTCCAGTGGTGCCAGTGAACTCTTTGGACTCACTGCAGTGCATCCCCAGTGGTGCCAGTGCACTCTCTGGACTCACTGCACTGCATCCCCAGTGGTGCCAGTGCACTCTCTGGACTCACTGCACTGCATCCCCAGTGGTGCCAGTGCACTCTCTGGACTCACTGTACTGCATCCCCAGTGGTGCCAGTGCACTCTCTTGACTCACTGCACTGCATCCCCAGTGGTGCCAGTGCACTCACTGGATTCACTGCACTGCATCCCCAGTGGTGCTAGTGCACTCTCTGGACTCACTGCAGTGCATCCCCAGTGGTACCAGTGCACTCTCTGGACTCACTGAAGTGCATTCTCAGTGGTGCCAGTGCACTCTGTGGACTCACTGCAGTGCATCCCCAGTGGTGCCAATGCGCTCTCTGGACTCACTGCAGTGCATCCCCAGTGGTGCCAGTGCACTCTCTGGACTCACTGCACTGCATCCCCAGTGCTGCCAGTGCACTCTGTGGACTCACTGCACTGCATCCCCAGTGGTGCCAGTGCACTCTCTGGACTCACTGCACTGCATCCCCAGTGGTGCCAGTGCACTCTCTGGACTCACTGCACTGCATCCCCAGTGGTGACAGTGCACTCTCTGGACTCACTGCACTGCATCCCCAGTGGTACCAGTGCACACTGTGGACTCACTGCAGTGCATCCCCAGTGCTGCCAGTGCACTCTCTGGACTCACTGCACTGCATCCCCAGTGGTGCCAATGCACTCTCTGGACTCACTGCACTGCATCCCCAGTGGTGCCAGTGCACTCTCTGGACTCACTGCACTGCATCCCAAGTGGTGCCAGTGCACTCTCTGGACTCACTGCACTGCATCCCCAGTGGTGCCAGTGCACTCTCTGGACGCACTGCACTGCATCCCCAGTGGTGCCAGTGCACTCTCTGGACTCACTGCACTGCATCCCAAGTGGTGCCAGTGCACTCTCTGGAGTCACTGCACTGCATCCCCAGTGGTGCCAGTGCACTCTCTGGAGTCACTGCACTACATCCCCAGTGGTGCCAGTGCACTCACTGGACTCACTGTACTGCATCATCAGTGGTGCCAGTGCACTCTCTGGACTCACTGCAGTGCATCCCCAGTGGTGCCAGTGCACTCTCTGGACTCACTGCACTGCATCCCCAGTGGTGCCAGTGCACTCTCTGGACTCACTGCACTGCATCCCCAGTGGTGCAAGTGCACTCTCTGGACTCACTGCAGTGCATCCCAAGTGGTGCCAATGCACTCTCTGGACTCACTGCAGTGCATCCCCAGTGGTGCCAGTACACTCACTGGACTCACTGCAGTGCATCCCCAGTGGTGCCAGTACACTCACTGGACTTACTGCACTGCATCCCCAGTGGTGCCAGTGCAGTCTCTGCACTCACTGAAGTGCATCCCCAGTGGTGCCAGTGAACTCTCTGGACTCACTGCAGTGCGTCCCCAGTGGTGCCAGTGCACTCTCTGGACTCACTGCACTGCATCCCCAGTGGTGCCAGTGCACTCTCTGGACTCACTGCACTGCATCCCCAGTGGTGCCAGTGCACTTTCTGGACTCACTGCACTGCATCTCCAATGGTGCCAGTGCACTCTCTGGACTCACTGCACTGCATCCCCAGTGGTGCCAGTGCACTCTCTGGACTCACTGCACTGCATCCCCAGTGGTGCAAGTGCACTCTCTGGACTCACTGCAGTGCATCCCAAGTGGTGCCAATGCACTCTCTGGACTCACTGCAGTGCATCCCCAGTGGTGCCAGTACACTCACTGGACTCACTGCACTGCATCCCCAGTGCTGCCAGTGCAGTCTCTGCACTCACTGAAGTGCATCCCCAGTGGTGCCAGTGAACTCTCTGGACTCACTGCAGTGCATCCCCAGTGGTGCCAGTGCACTCTCTGGACTCACTGCACTGCATCCCCAGTGGTGCCAGTGCACTCTCTGGACTCACTGCACTGCATCCCCAGTGGTGCCAGTGCACTCTCTGGACTCACTGTACTGCATCCCCAGTGGTGCCAGTGCACTCTCTTGACTCACTGCACTGCATCCCCAGTGGTGCCAGTGCACTCACTGGATTCACTGCACTGCATCCCCAGTGGTGCTAGTGCACTCTCTGGACTCACTGCAGTGCATCCCCAGTGGTACCAGTGCACTCTCTGGACTCACTGAAGTGCATTCTCAGTGGTGCCAGTGCACTCTGTGGACTCACTGCAGTGCATCCCCAGTGGTGCCAATGCGCTCTCTGGACTCACTGCAGTGCATCCCCAGTGGTGCCAGTGCACTCTCTGGACTCACTGCACTGCATCCCCAGTGCTGCCAGTGCACTCTCTGGACTCACTGCACTGCATCCCCAGTGGTGCCAGTGCACTCTCTGGACTCACTGCACTGCATCCCCAGTGGTGCCAGTGCACTCTCTGGACTCACTGCAGTGCATCCCCAGTGGTGCCAGTGCACTCTCTGGACTCACTGCACTGCATCCCCAGTGGTACCAGTGCACACTGTGGACTCACTGCAGTGCATCCCCAGTGCTGCCAGTGCACTCTCTGGACTCACTGCACTGCATCCCCAGTGGTGCCAATGCACTCTCTGGACTCACTGCACTGCATCCCCAGTGGTGCCAGTGCACTCTCTGGACTCACTGCACTGCATCCCAAGTGGTGCCAGTGCACTCTCTGGACTCACTGCACTGCATCCCCAGTGGTGCCAGTGCACTCTCTCGAGTCACTGCACTACATCCCCAGTGGTGCCAGTGCACTCACTGGACTCACTGTACTGCATCATCAGTGGTGCCAGTGCACTCTCTGGACTCACTGCAGTGCATCCCCAGTGGTGCCAGTGCACTCTCTGGACTCACTGCACTGCATCCCCAGTGGTGCCAGTGCACTCTCTGGACTCACTGCACTGCATCCCCAGTGGTGCCAGTGCACTCTCTGGACTCACTGCACTGCATCCCAAGTGGTGCCAGTGCACTCTCTGGAGTCACTGCACTGCATCCCCAGTGGTGCCAGTGCACTCTCTCGAGTCACTGCACTACATCCCCAGTGGTGCCAGTGCACTCTCTGGACTCACTGCAGTGCATCCCCAGTGGTGCCAGTGCACTCTCTGGACTCACTGCACTGCATCCCCAGTGGTGCCAGTGCACTCTCTGGACTCACTGCACTGCATCCCCAGTGGTGCCAGTGCACTTTCTGGACTCACTGCACTGCATCTCCAATGGTGCCAGTGCACTCTCTGGACTCACTGCACTGCATCCCCAGTGGAGCCAGTGCACTCTCTGGACTCACTGAAGTGCATCCCCATTGGTGCCAGTGCACTCTCTGGACTCACTGCACTGCATCCCCAGTGGTGCCAGTGCACTCTCTGGACTCACTGCACTGCATCCCCAGTGGTGCAAGTGCACTCTCTGGACTCACTGCAGTGCATCCCAAGTGGTGCCAATGCACTCTCTGGACTCACTGCAGTGCATCCCCAGTGGTGCCAGTACACTCACTGGACTCACTGCACTGCATCCCCAGTGCTGCCAGTGCAGTCTCTGCACTCACTGAAGTGCATCTCCAGTGGTGCCAGTGAACTCTTTGGACTCACTGCAGTGCATCCCCAGTGGTGCCAGTGCACTCTCTGGACTCACTGCACTGCATCCCCAGTGGTGCCAGTGCACTCTCTGGACTCACTGCACTGCATCCCCAGTGGTGCCAGTGCACTCTCTGGACTCACTGTACTGCATCCCCAGTGGTGCCAGTGCACTCTCTTGACTCACTGCACTGCATCCCCAGTGGTGCCAGTGCACTCACTGGATTCACTGCACTGCATCCCCAGTGGTGCTAGTGCACTCTCTGGACTCACTGCAGTGCATCCCCAGTGGTACCAGTGCACTCTCTGGACTCACTGAAGTGCATTCTCAGTGGTGCCAGTGCACTCTGTGGACTCACTGCAGTGCATCCCCAGTGGTGCCAATGCGCTCTCTGGACTCACTGCAGTGCATCCCCAGTGGTGCCAGTGCACTCTCTGGACTCACTGCACTGCATCCCCAGTGCTGCCAGTGCACTCTGTGGACTCACTGCACTGCATCCCCAGTGGTGCCAGTGCACTCTCTGGACTCACTGCACTGCATCCCCAGTGGTGCCAGTGCACTCTCTGGACTCACTGCACTGCATCCCCAGTGGTGACAGTGCACTCTCTGGACTCACTGCACTGCATCCCCAGTGGTACCAGTGCACACTGTGGACTCACTGCAGTGCATCCCCAGTGCTGCCAGTGCACTCTCTGGACTCACTGCACTGCATCCCCAGTGGTGCCAATGCACTCTCTGGACTCACTGCACTGCATCCCCAGTGGTGCCAGTGCACTCTCTGGACTCACTGCACTGCATCCCAAGTGGTGCCAGTGCACTCTCTGGACTCACTGCACTGCATCCCCAGTGGTGCCAGTGCACTCTCTGGACGCACTGCACTGCATCCCCAGTGGTGCCAGTGCACTCTCTGGACTCACTGCACTGCATCCCAAGTGGTGCCAGTGCACTCTCTGGAGTCACTGCACTGCATCCCCAGTGGTGCCAGTGCACTCTCTGGAGTCACTGCACTACATCCCCAGTGGTGCCAGTGCACTCACTGGACTCACTGTACTGCATCATCAGTGGTGCCAGTGCACTCTCTGGACTCACTGCAGTGCATCCCCAGTGGTGCCAGTGCACTCTCTGGACTCACTGCACTGCATCCCCAGTGGTGCCAGTGCACTCTCTGGACTCACTGCACTGCATCCCCAGTGGTGCAAGTGCACTCTCTGGACTCACTGCAGTGCATCCCAAGTGGTGCCAATGCACTCTCTGGACTCACTGCAGTGCATCCCCAGTGGTGCCAGTACACTCACTGGACTCACTGCAGTGCATCCCCAGTGGTGCCAGTACACTCACTGGACTTACTGCACTGCATCCCCAGTGGTGCCAGTGCAGTCTCTGCACTCACTGAAGTGCATCCCCAGTGGTGCCAGTGAACTCTCTGGACTCACTGCAGTGCGTCACCAGTGGTGCCAGTGCACTCTCTGGACTCACTGCACTGCATCCCCAGTGGTGCCAGTGCACTCTCTGGACTCACTGCACTGCATCCCCAGTGGTGCCAGTGCACTTTCTGGACTCACTGCACTGCATCTCCAATGGTGCCAGTGCACTCTCTGGACTCACTGCACTGCATCCCCAGTGGTGCCAGTGCACTCTCTGGACTCACTGCACTGCATCCCCAGTGGTGCAAGTGCACTCTCTGGACTCACTGCAGTGCATCCCAAGTGGTGCCAATGCACTCTCTGGACTCACTGCAGTGCATCCCCAGTGGTGCCAGTACACTCACTGGACTCACTGCACTGCATCCCCAGTGCTGCCAGTGCAGTCTCTGCACTCACTGAAGTGCATCCCCAGTGGTGCCAGTGAACTCTCTGGACTCACTGCAGTGCATCCCCAGTGGTGCCAGTGCACTCTCTGGACTCACTGCACTGCATCCCCAGTGGTGCCAGTGCACTCTCTGGACTCACTGCACTGCATCCCCAGTGGTGCCAGTGCACTCTCTGGACTCACTGTACTGCATCCCCAGTGGTGCCAGTGCACTCTCTTGACTCACTGCACTGCATCCCCAGTGGTGCCAGTGCACTCACTGGATTCACTGCACTGCATCCCCAGTGGTGCTAGTGCACTCTCTGGACTCACTGCAGTGCATCCCCAGTGGTACCAGTGCACTCTCTGGACTCACTGAAGTGCATTCTCAGTGGTGCCAGTGCACTCTGTGGACTCACTGCAGTGCATCCCCAGTGGTGCCAATGCGCTCTCTGGACTCACTGCAGTGCATCCCCAGTGGTGCCAGTGCACTCTCTGGACTCACTGCACTGCATCCCCAGTGCTGCCAGTGCACTCTCTGGACTCACTGCACTGCATCCCCAGTGGTGCCAGTGCACTCTCTGGACTCACTGCACTGCATCCCCAGTGGTGCCAGTGCACTCTCTGGACTCACTGCAGTGCATCCCCAGTGGTGCCAGTGCACTCTCTGGACTCACTGCACTGCATCCCCAGTGGTACCAGTGCACACTGTGGACTCACTGCAGTGCATCCCCAGTGCTGCCAGTGCACTCTCTGGACTCACTGCACTGCATCCCCAGTGGTGCCAATGCACTCTCTGGACTCACTGCACTGCATCCCCAGTGGTGCCAGTGCACTCTCTGGACTCACTGCACTGCATCCCAAGTGGTGCCAGTGCACTCTCTGGACTCACTGCACTGCATCCCCAGTGGTGCCAGTGCACTCTCTCGAGTCACTGCACTACATCCCCAGTGGTGCCAGTGCACTCACTGGACTCACTGTACTGCATCATCAGTGGTGCCAGTGCACTCTCTGGACTCACTGCAGTGCATCCCCAGTGGTGCCAGTGCACTCTCTGGACTCACTGCACTGCATCCCCAGTGGTGCCAGTGCACTCTCTGGACTCACTGCACTGCATCCCCAGTGGTGCCAGTGCACTCTCTGGACTCACTGCACTGCATCCCAAGTGGTGCCAGTGCACTCTCTGGAGTCACTGCACTGCATCCCCAGTGGTGCCAGTGCACTCTCTCGAGTCACTGCACTACATCCCCAGTGGTGCCAGTGCACTCACTGGACTCACTGTACTGCATCATCAGTGGTGCCAGTGCACTCTCTGGACTCACTGCAGTGCATCCCCAGTGGTGCCAGTGCACTCTCTGGACTCACTGCACTGCATCCCCAGTGGTGCCAGTGCACTCTCTGGACTCACTGCACTGCATCCCCAGTGGTGCAAGTGCACTCTCTGGACTCACTGCAGTGCATCCCAAGTGGTGCCAATGCACTCTCTGGACTCACTGCAGTGCATCCCCAGTGGTGCCAGTACACTCACTGGACTCACTGCACTGCATCCCCAGTGGTGCCAGTGCAGTCTCTGCACTCACTGAAGTGCATCCCCAATGGTGCCAGTGAACTCTCTGGACTCACTGCAGTGCATCCCCAGTGGTGCCAGTGCACTCTCTGGACTCACTGCACTGCATCCCCAGTGGTGCCAGTGCACTCTCTGGACTCACTGCACTGCATCTCCAATGGTGCCAGTGCACTCTCTGGACTCACTGCACTGCATCCCCAGTGGAGCCAGTGCACTCTCTGGACTCACTGAAGTGCATCCCCATTGGTGCCAGTGCACTCTCTGGACTCACTGCACTGCATCCCCAGTGGTGCCAGTGCACTCTCTGGACTCACTGCAGTGCATCCCCAGTGGTGCAAGTGCACTCTCTGGACTCACTGCAGTGCATCCCAAGTGGTGCCAATGCACTCTCTGGACTCACTGTACTGCATCATCAGTGGTGCCAGTACACTCACTGGACTCACTGCACTGCATCCCCAGTGGTGCCAGTGCAGTCTCTGCACTCACTGAAGTGCATCTCCAGTGGTGCCAGTGAACTCTCTGGACTCACTGCAGTGCATCCCCAGTGGTGCCAGTGCACTCTCTGGACTCACTGCACTGCATCCCCAGTGGTGCCAGTGCACTCTCTGGACTCACTGCACTGCATCCCCAGTGGTGCCAGTGCACTCTCTGGACTCACTGCAGTGCATCTCCAATGGTGCCAGTGCACTCTCTGGACTCACTGCACTGCATCCCCAGTGGTGCCAATGAACTCTCTGGACTCACTGCTGTGCATCCCCAGTGGTGCCAGTGCACTCTCTGGACTCACTGCACTGCATCTCCAATGGTGCCAATGCACTCTCTGGACTCACTGTACTGCATCCCCAGTGGTGCCAGTGCACTCTCTTGACTCACTGCACTGCATCCCCAGTGGTGCCAGTGCACTCACTGGATTCACTGCACTGCATCCCCAGTGGTGCTAGTGCACTCTCTGGACTCACTGCAGTGCATCCCCAGTGGTACCAGTGCACTCTCTGGACTCACTGAAGTGCATTCTCAGTGGTGCCAGTGCACTCTGTGGACTCACTGCAGTGCATCCCCAGTGGTGCCAGTGCGCTCTCTGGACTCACTGCAGTGCATCCCCAGTGGTGCCAGTGCACTCTCTGGACTCACTGCAGTGCATCCCCAGTGCTGCCAGTGCACTCTCTGGACTCACTGCACTGCATCCCCAGTGGTGCCAGTGCACTCTCTGGACTCACTGCACTGCATCCCCAGTGGTGCCAGTGCACTCTCTGGACTCACTGCACTGCATCTCCAATGGTGCCAGTGCACTCTCTGGACTCACTGCACTGCATCCCCAGTGGAGCCAGTGCACTCTCTGGACTCACTGAAGTGCATTCTCAGTGGTGCCAGTGCACTCTGTGGACTCACTGCACTGCATCCCCAGTGGTGCCAGTGCAGTCTCTGCACTCACTGAAGTGCATCCCCAGTGGTGCCAGTGAACTCTCTGGACTCACTGCTGTGCGTCCCCAGTGGTGCCAGTGCACTCTCTGGACTCACTGCACTGCATCCCCAGTGGTGCCAGTGCACTCTCTGGACTCACTGCACTGCATCCCCAGTGGTGCCAGTGCACTCTCTGGACTCACTGCACTGCATCTCCAATGGTGCCAGTGCACTCTCTGGACTCACTGCACTGCATCCCCAGTGGAGCCAGTGCACTCTCTGGACTCACTGAAGTGCATCCCCATTGGTGCCAGTGCACTCTCTGGACTCACTGCACTGCATCCCCAGTGGTGCCAGTGCACTCTCTGGACTCACTGCACTGCATCCCCAGTGGTGCAAGTGCACTCTCTGGACTCACTGCAGTGCATCCCAAGTGGTGCCAATGCACTCTCTGGACTCACTGCAGTGCATCCCCAGTGGTGCCAGTACACTCACTGGACTCACTGCACTGCATCCCCAGTGCTGCCAGTGCAGTCTCTGCACTCACTGAAGTGCATCTCCAGTGGTGCCAGTGAACTCTCTGGACTCACTGCACTGCATCCCCAGTGCTGCCAGTGCACTCTCTGGACTCACTGCACTGCATCCCCAGTGGTGCCAGTGCACTCTCTGGACTCACTGCACTGCATCCCCAGTGGTGCCAGTGCACTCTCTGGACTCACTGCACTGCATCCCCAGTGGTGCCAGTGCACTCTCTGGACTCACTGCACTGCATCCCCAGTGGTGCCAGTGCACTCTCTGGACTCACTGCAGTGCATCCCCAGTGGTGCCAGTGCACTCTCTGGAGTCACTGCACTGCATCCCCAGTGGTGCCAGTGCACTCTCTCGAGTCACTGCACTACATCCCCAGTGGTGCCAGTGCACTCACTGGACTCACTGTACTGCATCATCAGTGGTGCCAGTGCACTCTCTGGACTCACTGCAGTGCATCCCCAGTGGTGCCAGTGCACTCTCTGGACTCACTGCACTGCATCCCCAGTGGTGCCAGTGCACTCACTGGACTCACTATACTGCATCACCAGTGGTGCCAGTGCACTCTCTGGACTCACTGCACTGCATCCCCAGTGTTGCCAGTGCATTCACTGGACTCACTGTACTGCATCTCCAGTGGTGCCAGTGCACTCTCTGGACTCACTGCAGTGCATCCCCAGTGGTGCCAGTGCACTCTCTGGACTCACTGCAGTGCATCCCCACTGGTGCCAGTGCACTCACTGGATTCACTGCACTACATTCCCAGTGGTGCTAGTTCACTCTCTGGACTCACTGCAGTGCATCCCCAGTGGTGCCAGTGCACTCTTTGGACTCACTGAAGTGCATTCTCAGTGGTGCCAGTCCACTCTCTGGACTCACTGCACTGCATCCCCAGTGGTGCCAGTGCGCTCTCTGGCCTCACTGAAGTGCATTCTCAGTGGTGCCAGTGCACTCTCTGGACTCACTGCAGTGCATCCCCAGTGGTGCCAGTGCACTCTCTGGACTCACTGAAGTGCATTCTCAGTGGTGCCAGTGCACTCTCTGGACTCACTGCACTGCATCCCCAGTGGTGCCAGTACACTCACTGGACTGACTGCACTGCATCCCCAGTGGTGCTAGTGCAGTCTCTGCACTCACTGCACTGCATCGCCAGTGGTGCCAGAGCACTCTCTGGACTCACTGCAGTGCATCCCCAGTGGTGCCAGTGCACTCTCTGGACTCACTGCAGTGCATCCCCAGTGGAGCCAGTGCACTCTGTGGACTCACTGCTGTGCATCCCCATTGGTGCCAGTGCACTCTCTGGACTCACTGCACTGCATCCCCAGTGGTGCCAGTGCACTCTCTGGACTCACTGCACTGCATCCCCAGTGGTGCAAGTGCACTCTCTGGACTCACTGCAGTGCATCCCAAGTGGTGCCAATGCACTCTCTGGACTCACTGCAGTGCATCCCCAGTGGTGCCAGTACACTCACTGGACTTACTGCACTGCATCCCCAGTGGTGCCAGTGCAGTCTCTGCACTCACTGAAGTGCATCCCCAGTGGTGCCAGTGAACTCTCTGGACTCACTGCTGTGCGTCCCCAGTGGTGCCAGTGCACTCTCTGGACTCACTGCACTGCATCCCCAGTGGTGCCAGTGCACTCTCTGGACTCACTGCACTGCATCCCCAGTGGTGCCAGTGCACTCTCTGGACTCACTGCACTGCATCTCCAATGGTGCCAGTGCACTCTCTGGACTCACTGCACTGCATCCCCAGTGGAGCCAGTGCACTCTCTGGACTCACTGAAGTGCATCCCCATTGGTGCCAGTGCACTCTCTGGACTCACTGCACTGCATCCCCAGTGGTGCCAGTGCACTCTCTGGACTCACTGCACTGCATCCCCAGTGGTGCAAGTGCACTCTCTGGACTCACTGCAGTGCATCCCAAGTGGTGCCAATGCACTCTCTGGACTCACTGCAGTGCATCCCCATTGGTGCCAGTACACTCACTGGACTCACTGCACTGCATCCCCAGTGCTGCCAGTGCAGTCTCTGCACTCACTGAAGTGCATCTCCAGTGGTGCCAGTGAACTCTCTGGACTCACTGCAGTGCATCCCCAGTGGTGCCAGTGCACTCTCTGGACTCACTGCACTGCATCCCCAGTGGTGCCAGTGCACTCTCTGGACTCACTGCACTGCATCCCCAGTGGTGCCAGTGCACTCTCTGGACTCACTGCAGTGCATCTCCAATGGTGCCAGTGCACTCTCTTCACTCACTGCACTGCATCCCCAGTGGTGCCAATGCACTCTCTGGACTCACTGCTGTGCATCCCCAGTGGTGCCAGTGCACTCTCTGGACTCACTGCACTGCATCTCCAATGGTGCCAATGCACTCTCTGGACTCACTGTACTGCATCCCCAGTGGTGCCAGTGCACTCTCTTGACTCACTGCACTGCATCCCCAGTGGTGCCAGTGCACTCACTGGATTCACTGCACTGCATCCCCAGTGGTGCTAGTGCACTCTCTGGACTCACTGCAGTGCATCCCCAGTGGTACCAGTGCACTCTCTGGACTCACTGAAGTGCATTCTCAGTGGTGCCAGTGCACTCTGTGGACTCACTGCACTGCATCCCCAGTGGTGCCAGTGCGCTCTCTGGACTCACTGCAGTGCATCCCCAGTGGTGCCAGTGCACTCTCTGGACTCACTGCACTGCATCCCCAGTGCTGCCAGTGCACTCTCTGGACTCACTGCACTGCATCCCCAGTGGTGCCAGTGCACTCTCTGGACTCACTGCACTGCATCCCCAGTGGTGCCAGTGCACTCTCTGGACTCACTGCACTGCATCCCCAGTGGTGCCAGTGCACTCTCTGGACTCACTGCACTGCATCCCCAGTGGTACCAGTGCACTCTGTGGACTCACTGCACTGTATCCCCAGTGGTGCCAGAGCACTCTCTGGACTCACTGCACTGCATCCCCAGTGGTGCCAATGCACGCTCTGGACTCACTGCACTGCATCCCCAGTGGTGCCAGTGCACTCTCTGGACTCACTGCACTGCATCCCAAGTGGTGCCAGTGCACTCTCTGGAGTCACTGCACTGCATCCCCAGTGGTGCCAGTGCACTCTCTCGAGTCACTGCACTACATCCCCAGTGGTGCCAGTGCACTCACTGGACTCACTGTACTGCATCATCAGTGGTGCCAGTGCACTCTCTGGACTCACTGCAGTGCATCCCCAGTGGTGCCAGTGCACTCTCTGGACTCACTGCACTGCATCCCCAGTGGTGCCAGTGCACTCTCTGGACTCACTGCACTGCATCCCCAGTGGTGCCAGTGCACTCTCTGGACTCACTGCACTGCATCCCAAGTGGTGCCAGTGCACTCTCTGGAGTCACTGCACTGCATCCCCAGTGGTGCCAGTGCACTCTCTCGAGTCACTGCGCTACATCCCCAGTGGTGCCAGTGCACTCACTGGACTCACTGTACTGCATCATCAGTGGTGCCAGTGCACTCTCTGGACTCACTGCAGTGCATCCCCAGTGGTGCCAGTGCACTCTCTGGACTCACTGCACTGCATCCCCAGTGGTGCCAGTGCACTCTCTGGACTCACTGCACTGCATCCCCAGTGGTGCAAGTGCACTCTCTGGACTCACTGCAGTGCATCCAAGTGGTGCCAATGCACTCTCTGGACTCACTGCAGTGCATCCCCAGTGGTGCCAGTACACTCACTGGACTCACTGCACTGCATCCCCAGTGGTGCCAGTGCAGTCTCTGCACTCACTGAAGTGCATCCCCAGTGGTGCCAGTGAACTCTCTGGACTCACTGCAGTGCATCCCCAGTGGTGCCAGTGCACTCTCTGGACTCACTGCACTGCATCCCCAGTGGTGCCAGTGCACTCTCTGGACTCACTGCACTGCATCCCCAGTGGTGCCAGTGCACTCTCTGGACTCACTGCACTGCATCTCCAATGGTGCCAGTGCACTCTCTGGACTCACTGCACTGCATCCCCAGTGGAGCCAGTGCACTCTCTGGACTCACTGAAGTGCATCCCCATTGGTGCCAGTGCACTCTCTGGACTCACTGCACTGCATCCCCAGTGGTGCCAGTGCACTCTCTGGACTCACTGTACTGCATCCCCAGTGGTGCAAGTGCACTCTCTGGACTCACTGCAGTGCATCCCAAGTGGTGCCAGTGCACTCTCTGGACTCACTGCAGTGCATCCCCAGTGGTGCCAGTACACTCACTGGACTCACTGCACTGCATCTCCAGTGGTGCCAGTGCAGTCTCTGCACTCACTGAAGTGCATCTCCAGTGGTGCCAGTGAACTCTCTGGACTCACTGCAGTGCATCCCCAGTGGTGCCAGTGCACTCTCTGGACTCACTGCACTGCATCCCCAGTGGTGCCAGTGCACTCTCTGGACTCACTGCACTGCATCCCCAGTGGTGCCAGTGCACTCTCTGGACTCACTGCAGTGCATCTCCAATGGTGCCAGTGCACTCTCTGGACTCACTGCACTGCATCCCCAGTGGTGCCAATGCACTCTCTGGACTCACTGCAGTGCATCCCCAGTGGTGCCAGTGCACTCTCTGGACTCACTGCACTGCATCTCCAATGGTGCCAATGCACTCTCTGGACTCACTGTACTGCATCCCCAGTGGTGCCAGTGCACTCTCTTGACTCACTGCACTGCATCCCCAGTGGTGCCAGTGCACTCACTGGATTCACTGCACTGCATCCCCAGTGGTGCTAGTGCACTCTCTGGACTCACTGCAGTGCATCCCCAGTGGTACCAGTGCACTCTCTGGACTCACTGAAGTGCATTCTCAGTGGTGCCAGTGCACTCTGTGGACTCACTGCAGTGCATCCCCAGTGGTGCCAGTGCGCTCTCTGGACTCACTGCAGTGCATCCCCAGTGGTGCCAGTGCACTCTCTGGACTCACTGCACTGCATCCCCAGTGCTGCCAGTGCACTCTCTGGACTCACTGCACTGCATCCCCAGTGGTGCCAGTGCACTCTCTGGACTCACTGCACTGCATCCCCAGTGGTGCCAGTGCACTCTCTGGACTCACTGCACTGCATCCCCAGTGGTGCCAGTGCACTCTCTGGACTCACTGCACTGCATCCCCAGTGGTACCAGTGCACTCTGTGGACTCACTGCAGTGCATCCCCAGTGCTGCCAGTGCACTCTCTGGACTCACTGCACTGCATCCCCAGTGGTGCCAATGCACTCTCTGGACTCACTGCACTGCATCCCCAGTGGTGCCAGTGCACTCTCTGGACTCACTGCACTGCATCCCAAGTGGTGCCAGTGCACTCTCTGGAGTCACTGCACTGCATCCCCTGTGGTGCCAGTGCACTCTCTCGAGTCACTGCACTACATTCCCAGTGGTGCCAGTGCACTCACTGGACTCACTGTACTGCATCATCAGTGGTGCCAGTGCACTCTCTGGACTCACTGCAGTGCATCCCCAGTGGTGCCAGTGCACTCTCTGGACTCACTGCACTGCATCCCCAGTGGTGCCAGTGCGCTCTCTGGCCTCACTGAAGTGCATTCTCAGTGGTGCCAGTGCACTCTCTGGACTCACTGCAGTGCATCCCCAGTGGTGCCAGTACGCTCTCTGGACTCACTGCACTGCATCCCCAGTGGTGCTAGTGCACTCTGTGGACTCACTGCAGTGCATCCCCAGTGGTGCCAGTGCACTCTCTGGACTCACTGAAAGGCATTCTCAGTGGTGCCAGTGCACTCTCTGGACTCACTGCAGTGAATCCCCAGTGGTGCCAGTGCACTCTCTGGACTCACTGTACTGCATCACCAGTGGTGCCAGTGCACTCTCTGGAGTAACTGCAGTGCATCACCAGAGGTGCCAGTGCACTCTCTGGACTCACTGCACTGCATCCCCAGTGGTGCCAGTGCACTCTCTGGACTCACTGCACTGTAACCCCAGTGGTGCCAGAGCACTCTCTGGACTCACTGCACTGCATCCCCAGTGGTGCCTGTGCACTCTCTGGACTCACTGCACTGCATCCCCAGTGGTGCCACTGCACTCTCTGGACTCACTGCACTGCATCCACAGTGGTGCCAGTGCACTCCCTGCACTCACTGCACTGCATCCCCAGTGGTGCCAGTGCACTCACTGGACTCACTGCAGTGCATTCCCTCTGGTGCCAGTGCACTCTCTGGACTCACTGCACTGCATCCCCAGTGGTGCCAGTGCACTCTCTGGACTCACTGCAGTGCATCCCCAGTGGTGCCAGTGCACTCTGTGGACTCACTGCAGTGCATCCCCAGTGGTGCCAGTGCACTCTCTGGACTCACTGAAGTGCATCCCCCGTGGTGCCAGTGCGATCTCTGGACTCACTGCACTGCATTCCCAGTGGTGCCAGTGCACACTCTGGACTCACTGCACTGCATCCCCAGTGGTGCCAGTGCACTGTCTGGACTCACTGCAGTGCGTCCCCAGTTTTGCCTGTGCACTCTCTGGACTCACTGCACTGCATACCCAGTGGTGCCAGTGCACTCTCTGGACTAACTGCACTGCATCCCCATTGGAGCCAGTGCACTCTCTGGCCTCACTGCACTGCATCCCCAGTGGTGCCAGTGCACTCTGTGGACTCACTGCAGTGCATCCCCAGTGGAGCCCGTGCACTCTCTGGACTCACTGAAGTGCATCCCCAGTGGTGCCAGTGCACTCTCTGGACTCACTGCACTGCATCCCCAGTGGTGCCAGTGCACTCTGTGGACTCACTGCAGTGCATCAACAGTGGTGCCAGTGCACTCTCTGGACTCACTGAAGTGCATTCTCAGTGGTGCCAGTGCACTCTCTGGACTCACTGCAGTGCATCCCCAGTGGTGCCAGTACACTCACTGGACTGACTGCACTGCATCCCCAGTGGTGCTAGTGCACTCTCTGGACTCACTGCACTGCATCCCCAGTGGTGCCAATGCACTCTCTGGACTCACTGCTGTGCATCCCCAGTGGTGCCAGTGCACTCTCTGGACTCACAGTACTGCATCCCCAGTGGTGCCAGTGCACTCTGTGGACTCACTGCTTTGCATCCCCATTGGTGCCAGTGCATTCTCTGGACTCACTGCACTGCATCCCCAGTGGTGCCAGTGCACTCTCTGGACTCACTGCAGTGCATCCCCAGTGGTGCAAGAGCACTCTCTGGACTTACTGCAGTGCATCCCAAGTGGTGCCAATGCACTCTCTGGACTCACTGCAGTGCATCCCCAGTGGTGCCAGTACACTCTGTGGACTCACTGCACTGCATCCCCAGTGGTGCCAGTGCAGTCTCTGCACTCACTGAAGTGCATCCCCAGTGGTGCCAGTGAACTCTCTGGACTCACTGCAGTGCATCCCCAGTGGTGCCAGTGCACTCTCTGGACTCACTGCACTGCATCCCCAGTGGTGCCAGTGCACTCTCTGGACTCACTGCACTGCATCCCCAGTGGTGCCAGTGCACTCTCTGGACTCACTGCACTGCATGCCCAGTGGTGCCAGTGCACTCTCTGGACTCACTGCACTGCATCCCCAGTGGAGCCAGTGCACTCTGTGGACTCACTGAAGTGCATCCCCATTGGTGCCAGTGCACTCTCTGGACTCACTGCAGTGCATCCCCAGTGGTGCCAGCGCACTCTCTGGACTCACTGCACTGCATCCCCAGTGGTGCCAGTGCACTCTCTGGACTCACTGCAGTGCATCCCAAGTGGTGCCAATGCACTCTCTGGACTCACTGCAGTGCATCCCCAGTGGTGCCAGTGCACTCTCTGGACTCACTGCAGTGCATCCCAAGTGGTGCCAATGCACTCTCTGGACTCACTGCACTGCATCCCCAGTGGTGCCAGTGCAGTCTCTGGACTCACTGAAGTACATCTCCAGTGGTGCCAGTGAACTCTCTGGACTCACTGCAGTGCATCCCCAGTGGTGCCAGTGCACTCTCTGGACTCACTGCACTGCATCCCCACTGGTGCCAGTGCACTCTCTGGACTCACTGTACTGCATCACCAGTGGTGCCAGTGCACTCTCTGGACTCACTGCACTGCATCCCCAGTGGTGCCAGTGCACTCTGTGGACTCACTGCAGTGCATCCCCATTGGTGCCAGTGCACTCTCTGGACTCACTGCACTGCATCCCCAGTGGTGCAAGTGCACTCTCTGGACTCACTGCAGTGCATCCCAAGTGGTGCCAATGCACTCTCTGGACTCACTGCAGTGCATCCCCAGTGGTGCCAGTACACTCTCTGGACTCACTGCACTGCATCCCCAGTGGTGCCAGTGCAGTCTCTGCACTCACTGAAGTGCATCTCCAGTGGTGCCAGTGAACTCTCTGGACTCACTGCAGTGCATACCCAGTGGTGCCAGTGCACTCTCTGGACTCACTGCACTGCATCCCCAGTGGTGCCAGTGCACTCTCTGGACTCACTGCACTGCATCTCCAATGGTGCCAGTGCACTCTCTGGACTCACTGCACTGCATCCCCAGTGGTGTCAGTGCACTCTCTGGACTCACTGCACTGCATCCCCAGGGGTGCAAGTGCACTCTCTGGACTCACTGCAGTGCATCCCAAGTGGTGCCAATGCACTCTCTGGACTCACTGCAGTGCATCCCCAGTGGTGCCAGTACACTCTCTGGACTCACTGCACTGCATCCCCAGTGGTGCCAGTGCACTCTCTGGACTCACTGCAGTGCATCCCCAGTGTTGCCAGTACACTCTCTGGACTCACTGCACTGCATCCCCAGTGGTGCCAGTGCAGTCTCTGCACTCACTGAAGTGCATCTCCAGTGGTGCCAGTGAACTCTCTGGACTCACTGCAGTGCATCCCCAGTGTTGCCAGTACACTCTCTGGACTCACTGCACTGCATCCCCAGTGGTGCCAGTGCAGTCTCTGCACTCACTGAAGTGCATCTCCAGTGGTGCCAGTGAACTCTCTGGACTCACTGCAGTGCATCCCCAGTGGTGCCAGTGCACTCTCTGGACTCACTGCACTGCATCCCCAGTGGTGCCAGTGCACTCTCTGGACTCACTGCACTGCACCCCCAGTGGTGCCAGTGCACTCTCTGGACTCACTGCACTGCATCTCCAATGGTGCCAGTGCACTCTCTGGACTCACTGCACTGCATCCCAAGTGGTGCCAATGCACTCTCTGGACACACTGAAGTGCATCCCCAGTGGTGCCAGTGCACTCTCTGGACTCACTGCACTACTCCAGCCGCGGCAGTCGCTCCAGCCGCGGTAGCCCTCCAGCCTCGGCAGCCGCGGCAGCCGCGGCAGCCGCTCCGTCCGCGGCATACGCGGCAGACTGTCCAACCGCGGCAGCCGCTCCAGCCGCGGAAGCCGCGGCAGCCGCTCCAAACACGGCAGGCGCTCCAACCGCGGCAACCGCTCCAGCCGTGGCAGCCGCTCCACTCGGTAGCGGCTGGAGCGGCTGCCCCGGCTGGAGCTCCTGCCGCGTTTGGAGCGGTTACCGCGGCTGGGGCGGCTGCCGCGGCTGGAGCGGCTGCCGCGGCTGGAGGGGCTAACGCGGCTGGAGAGGCTGACGCGGTTGGAGCGTCTAGAGCGTCTGCCTCGGCTGGAGGGGCTACCGCGGCTGGAGCGGTTGACGCGGCTGGAGCGGAAAACGAGGCTGGAGCGCCACTCTCTGGACTCACTGCACTGCATCACCTGTGGTGCCAGTGCACTCTCTGGACTCACTGCAGTGCATCCCCAGTGGTGCCAGTGCACTCTCTGGACTCACTGCACTGCATCCCCTGTGGTGCCAGTACACTCTCTGGACTCACTGCACTGCATCCCCAGTGGCGCTAGTGCACTCTCTGGACTCACTGCAGTGCATCCCCAGTGGTGCCAGTGCACTCTCTGGACACACTGAAGTGCATTTTCAGTGGTGCCAGTGCACTCTCTGGACTCACTGCACTACATCCCCAGTGGTGCCAGTGCACTCTCTGGACTCACTGCACTGAAGCTCCATTGGTGCCAGTGCACTCTCTGGACTCACTGCAGTTCATCCCCAGTGGTGCCAGTGCACTCTCTGGACTCACTGCACTGCATCCCCAGTGGTGCCATTGCACTCTGTGGACTCACTGCAGTGCATCCCCAGTGGTGCCAGTGCGCTCTCTGGACTCACTGCACTGCATCCCCCGTGGTGCAAGTGCACTCTCTGGACTCACTGGAGTGCATCACCTGTGGTGCCAGTGCACTCTCTGGACTCACTGCACTGCATCCCCAGTGCTGCCAGTGCACTCTCTGGACTCACTGCACTGCATCCCCAGTGGTGCCAGTGCACTCTCTGGACTCACTGAAGTGCATTCTCAGTGGAGCCTGTGCACTCTCTGGACTCACTGCACTGCATCCCCAGTGGTGCCAGTGCACTCTCTGGACTCACTGCACTGCATCCCCAGTGGTGCCAGTGCACTCTCTGGACTCACTGCAGTGCATCCCCAGTGGTGCCAGTGCACTCTCTGGGCTCACTGCAGGGCATCCCCAGTGGTGCCAGTGCACTCTCTGGACTCACTGCACTGCATCCCCAGTGGTGCCAGTGCTATCCCTGGACTCACTGTAGTGCATCCCCAGTGGTGCCAGTGCACTCTCTGGACTCACTGCAGGGCATCCCCAGTGGTGCCAGTGCACTCTCTGGACTCACTGCACTGCATCCCCAGTGGTGACAGTGAAGTCTTTGGACTCACTGCACTCCATCCCCACTGGTGCCTTTGCACTCCCTGGACTCACTGCACTGCTCCAGCCGCGGCAGCCGCTCCAGCCGCGGTAGCCCTCCAGCCGTGGCAGCCGCTCCACTCGGTAGCGGCTGGAGCGGCTGCCGCGGCTGGAGCGGCTGGAGCGGCTGCCGCGACTGGAGCGGCTGCCGCGGTTGGAGCGGCTGCCGCGGCTGGAGCGGCTGGAGCGGATGCCGCGGCTGGAGCGGCTGGAGCGGCTGCCGCGGCTGGAGCGGCTGGCGCGGCTGGAGGAGCTACCGCGGCTGGAGCGGTTAACGCGGCTGGAGCGGATGCCGAGGCTGGAGCGGATGCCGCGGCTGGTGCGCCTGGAGAGGCTGCCGCGGCTGGAGCAGTGCAGTGAGTCCAGAGAGTGCACTGGCACCATTGGGGATGCAGTGCAGTGAGTCCAGAGAGTGCACTGGCAGGACTGGGGATGCAGTGCAGTGAGTCCAGAGAGTGCACTGGCACCACTGAGGATGCAATGCAGTGAGTCCAGAGAGTGCACTGGCACCACTGGGCATGCAGTGCTGTGAGTCCAGAGAGTGCACTGGCACCACTGGGGATGCACTTCAGTCAGTCCAGTGAGTGTACTGGCACCACTGGGGATGCACTGCAGTGAGTCAAGAGAGTGCACTGGCAGGACTGGGGATGCAGTGCAGTGAGTCCAGAGAGTGCACTGGCACCACTGGGGATGCCCTGCAGTGAGTCCTGAGAGCGCACTGGCACCACTGGGGATGCAGTGCAGTGAGTCCAGAGAGCGCACTGGCACCAGTGGGAATGCGGTGCAGTGAGTCCAGAGAGTGCAATGGCACCACTGGGGATGCACTGCAGTGAGTCCAGAGAGTGCACTAGCACCACTGGGGATGCAGAGCAGTGAGTCCAGAGAGTGCACTGGCACCACTGAGAATGCATTTCAGTGAGTCCAGAGAGTGCCGTTCCAGCCTCGGCATCCGCTCCAGCCGAGTCAACCCCGCGGTAGCCCCTCCAGCCGCGGCAGACGCTCCAGCCGCGGCAGCCGCTCCAGCCGCTCCAGCCGCGGCAGCCGCTCCAGCCCCTCCAGCCGCGCCAGCCTCTCCATCCGCGGCAGCCGCTCCAGCCGCGGCAGCCGCTCCAGCCGCTCCAGCCGCGGCAGCCGCTCCAGCCGCTACCGAGTGGAGCGGCTGCCACGGCTGGAGGGCTACCGCGGCTGGAGCGGCTGCCGCGGCTGGAGCAGTGCAGTGAGTCCAGGGAGTGCAAAGGCACCAGTGGGGATGGAGTGCAGTGAGTCCAAAGACTTCAATGTCACCACTGGGAATGCACTTCAGTCAGTCCAGTGAGTGTACTGGCACCACTGGGGATGCACAGCAGTGAGTCCAGAGAGTGCATTGGCACCACTGGGGATGCAGTGCAGTGAGTCCAGAGAGTGCACTGGCACCATTGGAGATGCAGTGCAGTGAGTCCAGAGAGTGCACTGGCACCACTGGGGATGCAGTGCAGTGAGTCCAGAGAGTGCACTGGCACCAGTGGGGATGCAGTGCAGAGTGTCCAGAGAGTGCACTGGCACCACTGGGATGCACTGCAGTGAGTCCAGAGAGTGCTCTGGCACCACTGGAGATGCACTTCAGTGAGTGCAGAGACTGCACTGGCACCACTGGGGATGCAGTGCAGTGAGTCCAGTGAGTGTACTGGCACCACTGGGGATGCACTGCAGTGAGTCCAGAGAGTGCATTGGCACCACTTGGGATGCACTGCAGTGAGTCCAGAGAGTGCACTGACACCACTGGGGATGCAGTGCAGTGAGTCCACAGAGTGCACTGACACCAGTGGGAATGCGGTGCAGTGAGTCCAGAGAGTGCACTGGCACCACTGGGGATGCACTGCAGTGAGTCCAGAGTGCACTAGCACCACTGGGGATGCAGAGCAGTGAGTCCAGAGAGTGCACTGGCACCACTGAGAATGCATTTCAGTGAGTCCAGAGAGTGCCGTTCCAGCCTCGGTATCCGCTCCAGCCGAGTCAACCCCGCGGTAGGCCCTCCAGCCGCGGCAGACGCTCCAGCCGCGGCAGCCGCTCCAGCCGCTCCAGCCGCGGCAGCCGCTCCAGCCCCTCCAGCCTCGCCAGCCTCTCCATCCGCGGCAGCCGCTCCAGCCGCGGCAGCCGCTCCAGCCGCTCCAACCGCGGCAGCCGCTCCAGCCGCTACCGAGTGGAGCGGCTGCCACGGCTGGAGGGCTACCGCGGCTGGAGCGGCTGCCGCGGCTGGAGCAGTGCAGTGAGTCCAGGGAGTGCAAAGGCACCAGTGGGGATGGAGTGCAGTGAGTCCAAAGACTTCACTGTCACCACTGGGAATGCAGTGCAGTGAGTCCAGGGAGTGCACTTGCACCACTGGGGATGCAGTGCAGTGACTCCAGTGAGTGCACTGACACCACTGGGGATGCACTTCAGTCAGTCCAGTGAGTGTACTGGCACCACTGGGGATGCACTGCAGTGAGTCAAGAGAGTGCACTGGCAGGACTGGGGATGCAGTGCAGTGAGTCCAGAGAGTGCACTGGCACCACTGGGGATGCCCTGCAGTGAGTCCTGAGAGCGCACTGGCACCACTGGGGATGCAGTGCAGTGAGTCCAGAGAGCGCACTGGCACCAGTGGGAATGCGGTGCAGTGAGTCCAGAGAGTGCAATGGCACCACTGGGGATGCACTGCAGTGAGTCCAGAGAGTGCACTAGCACCACGGGGGATGCAGAGCAGTGAGTCCAGAGAGTGCACTGGCACCACTGAGAATGCATTTCAGTGAGTCCAGAGAGTGCCGTTCCAGCCTCGGCATCCGCTCCAGCCGAGTCAACCCCGCGGTAGCCCCTCCAGCCGCGGCAGACGCTCCAGCCGCGGCAGCCGCTCCAGCCGCTCCAGCCGCGGCAGCCGCTCCAGCCCCTCCAGCCGCGCCAGCCTCTCCATCCGCGGCAGCCGCTCCAGCCGCGGCAGCCGCTCCAGCCGCTCCAACCGCGGCAGCCGCTCCAGCCGCGGCAGCCGCTCCAGCCGCTCCAGCCGCGGCAGCCGCTCCAGCCGCTACCGAGTGGAGCGGCTGCCACGGCTGGAGGGCTACCGCGGCTGGAGCGGCTGCCGCGGCTGGAGCAGTGCAGTGAGTCCAGGGAGTGCAAAGGCACCAGTGGGGATGGAGTGCAGTGAGTCCAAAGACTTCAATGTCACCACTGGGAATGCACTTCAGTCAGTCCAGTGAGTGTACTGGCACCACTGGGGATGCACAGCAGTGAGTCCAGAGAGTGCATTGGCACCACTGGGGATGCAGTGCAGTGAGTCCAGAGAGTGCACTGGCACCATTGGAGATGCAGTGCAGTGAGTCCAGAGAGTGCACTGGCACCACTGGGGATGCAGTGCAGTGAGTCCAGAGAGTGCACTGGCACCAGTGGGGATGCAGTGCAGAGTGTCCAGAGAGTGCACTGGCACCACTGGGATGCACTGCAGTGAGTCCAGAGAGTGCTCTGGCACCACTGGAGATGCACTTCAGTGAGTGCAGAGACTGCACTGGCACCACTGGGGATGCAGTGCAGTGAGTCCAGTGAGTGTACTGGCACCACTGGGGATGCACTGCAGTGAGTCCAGAGAGTGCATTGGCACCACTTGGGATGCACTGCAGTGAGTCCAGAGAGTGCACTGGCACCACTGGGGATGCAGTGCAGTGAGTCCAGAGAGTGCACTGGCTCCACTGAGAATGCACTTCAGTGAGTCCAGAGAGTGCACTGGCACCACTGTGGATGCAGTGCCGTGAGTCCAGCGAATGCACTGGCACCACTGGGGATACGGTGCCGGGAGTCCAGAGAGTGCACTGACACCACTGGGGATGCAGTGCAGTGAGTCCACAGAGTGCACTGACACCAGTGGGAATGCGGTGCAGTGAGTCCAGAGAGTGCACTGGCACCACTGGGGATGCACTGCAGTGAGTCCAGAGTGCACTAGCACCACTGGGGATGCAGAGCAGTGAGTCCAGAGAGTGCACTGGCACCACTGAGAATGCATTTCAGTGAGTCCAGAGAGTGCCGTTCCAGCCTCGGTATCCGCTCCAGCCGAGTCAACCCCGCGGTAGGCCCTCCAGCCGCGGCAGACGCTCCAGCCGCGGCAGCCGCTCCAGCCGCTCCAGCCGCGGCAGCCGCTCCAGCCCCTCCAGCCTCGCCAGCCTCTCCATCCGCGGCAGCCGCTCCAGCCGCGGCAGCCGCTCCAGCCGCTCCAACCGCGGCAGCCGCTCCAGCCGCTACCGAGTGGAGCGGCTGCCACGGCTGGAGGGCTACCGCGGCTGGAGCGGCTGCCGCGGCTGGAGCAGTGCAGTGAGTCCAGGGAGTGCAAAGGCACCAGTGGGGATGGAGTGCAGTGAGTCCAAAGACTTCACTGTCACCACTGGGAATGCAGTGCAGTGAGTCCAGGGAGTGCACTTGCACCACTGGGGATGCAGTGCAGTGACTCCAGTGAGTGCACTGACACCACTGGGGATGCACTTCAGTCAGTCCAGTGAGTGTACTGGCACCACTGGGGATGCACTGCAGTGAGTCAAGAGAGTGCACTGGCAGGACTGGGGATGCAGTGCAGTGAGTCCAGAGAGTGCACTGGCACCACTGGGGATGCCCTGCAGTGAGTCCTGAGAGCGCACTGGCACCACTGGGGATGCAGTGCAGTGAGTCCAGAGAGCGCACTGGCACCAGTGGGAATGCGGTGCAGTGAGTCCAGAGAGTGCAATGGCACCACTGGGGATGCACTGCAGTGAGTCCAGAGAGTGCACTAGCACCACTGGGGATGCAGAGCAGTGAGTCCAGAGAGTGCACTGGCACCACTGAGAATGCATTTCAGTGAGTCCAGAGAGTGCCGTTCCAGCCTCGGCATCCGCTCCAGCCGAGTCAACCCCGCGGTAGCCCCTCCAGCCGCGGCAGACGCTCCAGCCGCGGCAGCCGCTCCAGCCGCTCCAGCCGCGGCAGCCGCTCCAGCCCCTCCAGCCGCGCCAGCCTCTCCATCCGCGGCAGCCGCTCCAGCCGCGGCAGCCGCTCCAGCCGCGGCAGCCGCTCCAGCCGCTACCGAGTGGAGCGGCTGCCACGGCTGGAGGGCTACCGCGGCTGGAGCGGCTGCCGCGGCTGGAGCAGTGCAGTGAGTCCAGGGAGTGCAAAGGCACCAGTGGGGATGGAGTGCAGTGAGTCCAAAGACTTCAATGTCACCACTGGGAATGCACTTCAGTCAGTCCAGTGAGTGTACTGGCACCACTGGGGATGCACAGCAGTGAGTCCAGAGAGTGCATTGGCACCACTGGGGATGCAGTGCAGTGAGTCCAGAGAGTGCACTGGCACCATTGGAGATGCAGTGCAGTGAGTCCAGAGAGTGCACTGGCACCACTGGGGATGCAGTGCAGTGAGTCCAGAGAGTGCACTGGCACCAGTGGGGATGCAGTGCAGAGTGTCCAGAGAGTGCACTGGCACCACAGGTGATGCACTGCAGTGAGTCCAGAGAGTGCTCTGGCACCACTGGAGATGCACTTCAGTGAGTGCAGAGACTGCACTGGCACCACTGGGGATGCAGTGCAGTGAGTCCAGTGAGTGTACTGGCACCACTGGGGATGCACTGCAGTGAGTCCAGAGAGTGCATTGGCACCACTTGGGATGCACTGCAGTGAGTCCAGAGAGTGCACTGGCACCACTGGGGATGCAGTGCAGTGAGTCCAGAGAGTGCACTGGCTCCACTGAGAATGCACTTCAGTGAGTCCAGAGAGTGCACTGGCACCACTGTGGATGCAGTGCCGTGAGTCCAGCGAATGCACTGGCACCACTGTGGATACGGTGCCGGGAGTCCAGAGAGTGCACTGACACCACTGGGGATGCAGTGCAGTGAGTCCACAGAGTGCACTGACACCAGTGGGAATGCGGTGCAGTGAGTCCAGAGAGTGCACTGGCACCACTGGGGATGCACTGCAGTGAGTCCAGAGTGCACTAGCACCACTGGGGATGCAGAGCAGTGAGTCCAGAGAGTGCACTGGCACCACTGAGAATGCATTTCAGTGAGTCCAGAGAGTGCCGTTCCAGCCTCGGTATCCGCTCCAGCCGAGTCAACCCCGCGGTAGGCCCTCCAGCCGCGGCAGACGCTCCAGCCGCGGCAGCCGCTCCAGCCGCTCCAGCCGCGGCAGCCGCTCCAGCCCCTCCAGCCTCGCCAGCCTCTCCATCCGCGGCAGCCGCTCCAGCCGCGGCAGCCGCTCCAGCCGCTCCAACCGCGGCAGCCGCTCCAGCCGCTACCGAGTGGAGCGGCTGCCACGGCTGGAGGGCTACCGCGGCTGGAGCGGCTGCCGCGGCTGGAGCAGTGCAGTGAGTCCAGGGAGTGCAAAGGCACCAGTGGGGATGGAGTGCAGTGAGTCCAAAGACTTCACTGTCACCACTGGGAATGCAGTGCAGTGAGTCCAGGGAGTGCACTTGCACCACTGGGGATGCAGTGCAGTGACTCCAGTGAGTGCACTGACACCACTGGGGATGCACTTCAGTCAGTCCAGTGAGTGTACTGGCACCACTGGGGATGCACTGCAGTGAGTCAAGAGAGTGCACTGGCAGGACTGGGGATGCAGTGCAGTGAGTCCAGAGAGTGCACTGGCACCACTGGGGATGCCCTGCAGTGAGTCCTGAGAGCGCACTGGCACCACTGGGGATGCAGTGCAGTGAGTCCAGAGAGCGCACTGGCACCAGTGGGAATGCGGTGCAGTGAGTCCAGAGAGTGCAATGGCACCACTGGGGATGCACTGCAGTGAGTCCAGAGAGTGCACTAGCACCACTGGGGATGCAGAGCAGTGAGTCCAGAGAGTGCACTGGCACCACTGAGAATGCATTTCAGTGAGTCCAGAGAGTGCCGTTCCAGCCTCGGCATCCGCTCCAGCCGAGTCAACCCCGCGGTAGCCCCTCCAGCCGCGGCAGACGCTCCAGCCGCGGCAGCCGCTCCAGCCGCTCCAGCCGCGGCAGCCGCTCCAGCCCCTCCAGCCGCGCCAGCCTCTCCATCCGCGGCAGCCGCTCCAGCCGCGGCAGCCGCTCCAGCCGCTCCAGCCGCGGCAGCCGCTCCAGCCGCTACCGAGTGGAGCGGCTGCCACGGCTGGAGGGCTACCGCGGCTGGAGCGGCTGCCGCGGCTGGAGCAGTGCAGTGAGTCCAGGGAGTGCAAAGGCACCAGTGGGGATGGAGTGCAGTGAGTCCAAAGACTTCAATGTCACCACTGGGAATGCACTTCAGTCAGTCCAGTGAGTGTACTGGCACCACTGGGGATGCACAGCAGTGAGTCCAGAGAGTGCATTGGCACCACTGGGGATGCAGTGCAGTGAGTCCAGAGAGTGCACTGGCACCATTGGAGATGCAGTGCAGTGAGTCCAGAGAGTGCACTGGCACCACTGGGGATGCAGTGCAGTGAGTCCAGAGAGTGCACTGGCACCAGTGGGGATGCAGTGCAGAGTGTCCAGAGAGTGCACTGGCACCACTGGGATGCACTGCAGTGAGTCCAGAGAGTGCTCTGGCACCACTGGAGATGCACTTCAGTGAGTGCAGAGACTGCACTGGCACCACTGGGGATGCAGTGCAGTGAGTCCAGTGAGTGTACTGGCACCACTGGGGATGCACTGCAGTGAGTCCAGAGAGTGCATTGGCACCACTTGGGATGCACTGCAGTGAGTCCAGAGAGTGCACTGGCACCACTGGGGATGCAGTGCCGTGAGTCCAGCGAATGCACTGGCACCACTGGGGATACGGTGCCGGGAGTCCAGAGAGTGCACTGACACCACTGGGGATGCAGTGCAGTGAGTCCACAGAGTGCACTGACACCAGTGGGAATGCGGTGCAGTGAGTCCAGAGAGTGCACTGGCACCACTGGGGATGCACTGCAGTGAGTCCAGAGTGCACTAGCACCACTGGGGATGCAGAGCAGTGAGTCCAGAGAGTGCACTGGCACCACTGAGAATGCATTTCAGTGAGTCCAGAGAGTGCCGTTCCAGCCTCGGTATCCGCTCCAGCCGAGTCAACCCCGCGGTAGGCCCTCCAGCCGCGGCAGACGCTCCAGCCGCGGCAGCCGCTCCAGCCGCTCCAGCCGCGGCAGCCGCTCCAGCCCCTCCAGCCTCGCCAGCCTCTCCATCCGCGGCAGCCGCTCCAGCCGCGGCAGCCGCTCCAGCCGCTCCAACCGCGGCAGCCGCTCCAGCCGCTACCGAGTGGAGCGGCTGCCACGGCTGGAGGGCTACCGCGGCTGGAGCGGCTGCCGCGGCTGGAGCAGTGCAGTGAGTCCAGGGAGTGCAAAGGCACCAGTGGGGATGGAGTGCAGTGAGTCCAAAGACTTCACTGTCACCACTGGGAATGCAGTGCAGTGAGTCCAGGGAGTGCACTTGCACCACTGGGGATGCAGTGCAGTGACTCCAGTGAGTGCACTGACACCACTGGGGATGCACTTCAGTCAGTCCAGTGAGTGTACTGGCACCACTGGGGATGCACTGCAGTGAGTCAAGAGAGTGCACTGGCAGGACTGGGGATGCAGTGCAGTGAGTCCAGAGAGTGCACTGGCACCACTGGGGATGCCCTGCAGTGAGTCCTGAGAGCGCACTGGCACCACTGGGGATGCAGTGCAGTGAGTCCAGAGAGCGCACTGGCACCAGTGGGAATGCGGTGCAGTGAGTCCAGAGAGTGCAATGGCACCACTGGGGATGCACTGCAGTGAGTCCAGAGAGTGCACTAGCACCACTGGGGATGCAGAGCAGTGAGTCCAGAGAGTGCACTGGCACCACTGAGAATGCATTTCAGTGAGTCCAGAGAGTGCCGTTCCAGCCTCGGCATCCGCTCCAGCCGAGTCAACCCCGCGGTAGCCCCTCCAGCCGCGGCAGACGCTCCAGCCGCGGCAGCCGCTCCAGCCGCTCCAGCCGCGGCAGCCGCTCCAGCCCCTCCAGCCGCGCCAGCCTCTCCATCCGCGGCAGCCGCTCCAGCCGCGGCAGCCGCTCCAGCCGCTCCAGCCGCGGCAGCCGCTCCAGCCGCTACCGAGTGGAGCGGCTGCCACGGCTGGAGGGCTACCGCGGCTGGAGCGGCTGCCGCGGCTGGAGCAGTGCAGTGAGTCCAGGGAGTGCAAAGGCACCAGTGGGGATGGAGTGCAGTGAGTCCAAAGACTTCAATGTCACCACTGGGAATGCACTTCAGTCAGTCCAGTGAGTGTACTGGCACCACTGGGGATGCACAGCAGTGAGTCCAGAGAGTGCATTGGCACCACTGGGGATGCAGTGCAGTGAGTCCAGAGAGTGCACTGGCACCATTGGAGATGCAGTGCAGTGAGTCCAGAGAGTGCACTGGCACCACTGGGGATGCAGTGCAGTGAGTCCAGAGAGTGCACTGGCACCAGTGGGGATGCAGTGCAGAGTGTCCAGAGAGTGCACTGGCACCACTGGGATGCACTGCAGTGAGTCCAGAGAGTGCTCTGGCACCACTGGAGATGCACTTCAGTGAGTGCAGAGACTGCACTGGCACCACTGGGGATGCAGTGCAGTGAGTCCAGTGAGTGTACTGGCACCACTGGGGATGCACTGCAGTGAGTCCAGAGAGTGCATTGGCACCACTTGGGATGCACTGCAGTGAGTCCAGAGAGTGCACTGGCACCACTGGGGATGCAGTGCAGTGAGTCCAGAGAGTGCACTGGCTCCACTGAGAATGCACTTCAGTGAGTCCAGAGAGTGCACTGGCACCACTGTGGATGCAGTGCCGTGAGTCCAGCGAATGCACTGGCACCACTGGGGATACGGTGCCGGGAGTCCAGAGAGTGCACTGACACCACTGGGGATGCAGTGCAGTGAGTCCACAGAGTGCACTGACACCAGTGGGAATGCGGTGCAGTGAGTCCAGAGAGTGCACTGGCACCACTGGGGATGCACTGCAGTGAGTCCAGAGTGCACTAGCACCACTGGGGATGCAGAGCAGTGAGTCCAGAGAGTGCACTGGCACCACTGAGAATGCATTTCAGTGAGTCCAGAGAGTGCCGTTCCAGCCTCGGTATCCGCTCCAGCCGAGTCAACCCCGCGGTAGGCCCTCCAGCCGCGGCAGACGCTCCAGCCGCGGCAGCCGCTCCAGCCGCTCCAGCCGCGGCAGCCGCTCCAGCCCCTCCAGCCTCGCCAGCCTCTCCATCCGCGGCAGCCGCTCCAGCCGCGGCAGCCGCTCCAGCCGCTCCAACCGCGGCAGCCGCTCCAGCCGCTACCGAGTGGAGCGGCTGCCACGGCTGGAGGGCTACCGCGGCTGGAGCGGCTGCCGCGGCTGGAGCAGTGCAGTGAGTCCAGGGAGTGCAAAGGCACCAGTGGGGATGGAGTGCAGTGAGTCCAAAGACTTCACTGTCACCACTGGGAATGCAGTGCAGTGAGTCCAGGGAGTGCACTTGCACCACTGGGGATGCAGTGCAGTGACTCCAGTGAGTGCACTGACACCACTGGGGATGCACTTCAGTCAGTCCAGTGAGTGTACTGGCACCACTGGGGATGCACTGCAGTGAGTCAAGAGAGTGCACTGGCAGGACTGGGGATGCAGTGCAGTGAGTCCAGAGAGTGCACTGGCACCACTGGGGATGCCCTGCAGTGAGTCCTGAGAGCGCACTGGCACCACTGGGGATGCAGTGCAGTGAGTCCAGAGAGCGCACTGGCACCAGTGGGAATGCGGTGCAGTGAGTCCAGAGAGTGCAATGGCACCACTGGGGATGCACTGCAGTGAGTCCAGAGAGTGCACTAGCACCACTGGGGATGCAGAGCAGTGAGTCCAGAGAGTGCACTGGCACCACTGAGAATGCATTTCAGTGAGTCCAGAGAGTGCCGTTCCAGCCTCGGCATCCGCTCCAGCCGAGTCAACCCCGCGGTAGCCCCTCCAGCCGCGGCAGACGCTCCAGCCGCGGCAGCCGCTCCAGCCGCTCCAGCCGCGGCAGCCGCTCCAGCCCCTCCAGCCGCGCCAGCCTCTCCAGCCGCGGCAGCCGCTCCAGCCGCGGTAGCCCTCCAGCCGTGGCAGCCGCTCCACTCGGTAGCGGCTGGAGCGGCTGCCGCGGCTGCCGCGGCTGGAGCGGCTGCCGCGACTGGAGCGGCTGCCGCGGTTGGAGCGGCTGCCGCGGCTGGAGCGGCTGGAGCGGATGCCGCGGCTGGAGCGGCTGGAGCGGCTGCCGCGGCTGGAGCGGCTGGCGCGGCTGGAGGAGCTACCGCGGCTGGAGCGGTTAACGCGGCTGGAGCGGATGCCGAGGCTGGAGCGGATGCCGCGGCTGGTGCGCCTGGAGAGGCTGCCGCGGCTGGAGCAGTGCAGTGAGTCCAGAGAGTGCACTGGCACCATTGGGGATGCAGTGCAGTGAGTCCAGAGAGTGCACTGGCAGGACTGGGGATGCAGTGCAGTGAGTCCAGAGAGTGCACTGGCACCACTGAGGATGCAATGCAGTGAGTCCAGAGAGTGCACTGGCACCACTGGGCATGCAGTGCTGTGAGTCCAGAGAGTGCACTGGCACCACTGGGGATGCACTTCAGTCAGTCCAGTGAGTGTACTGGCACCACTGGGGATGCACTGCAGTGAGTCAAGAGAGTGCACTGGCAGGACTGGGGATGCAGTGCAGTGAGTCCAGAGAGTGCACTGGCACCACTGGGGATGCCCTGCAGTGAGTCCTGAGAGCGCACTGGCACCACTGGGGATGCACTTCAGTGAGTCCAGAGAGAGCACTGGCACCAGTGGGAATGCGGTGCAGTGAGTCCAGAGAGTGCAATGGCACCACTGGGGATGCACTGCAGTGAGTCCAGAGAGTGCACTAGCACCACTGGGGATGCAGAGCAGTGAGTCCAGAGAGTGCACTGGCACCACTGAGAATGCATTTCAGTGAGTCCAGAGAGTGCCGTTCCAGCCTCGGCATCCGCTCCAGCCGAGTCAACCCCGCGGTAGCCCCTCCAGCCGCGGCAGACGCTCCAGCCGCGGCAGCCGCTCCAGCCGCTCCAGCCGCGGCAGCCGCTCCAGCCCCTCCAGCCGCGCCAGCCTCTCCATCCGCGGCAGCCGCTCCAGCCGCGGCAGCCGCTCCAGCCGCGGCAGCCGCTCCAGCCGCTACCGAGTGGAGCGGCTACCACGGCTGGAGGGCTACCGCGGCTGGAGCGGCTGCCGCGGCTGGAGCAGTGCAGTGAGTCCAGGGAGTGCAAAGGCACCAGTGGGGATGGAGTGCAGTGAGTCCAAAGACTTCAATGTCACCACTGGGAATGCACTTCAGTCAGTCCAGTGAGTGTACTGGCACCACTGGGGATGCACAGCAGTGAGTCCAGAGAGTGCATTGGCACCACTGGGGATGCAGTGCAGTGAGTCCAGAGAGTGCACTGGCACCATTGGAGATGCAGTGCAGTGAGTCCAGAGAGTGCACTGGCACCACTGGGGATGCAGTGCAGTGAGTCCAGAGAGTGCACTGGCACCAGTGGGGATGCAGTGCAGAGTGTCCAGAGAGTGCACTGGCACCACAGGTGATGCACTGCAGTGAGTCCAGAGAGTGCTCTGGCACCACTGGAGATGCACTTCAGTGAGTGCAGAGACTGCACTGGCACCACTGGGGATGCAGTGCAGTGAGTCCAGTGAGTGTACTGGCACCACTGGGGATGCACTGCAGTGAGTCCAGAGAGTGCATTGGCACCACTTGGGATGCACTGCAGTGAGTCCAGAGAGTGCACTGGCACCACTGGGGATGCAGTGCAGTGAGTCCAGAGAGTGCACTGGCTCCACTGAGAATGCACTTCAGTGAGTCCAGAGAGTGCACTGGCACCACTGTGGATGCAGTGCCGTGAGTCCAGCGAATGCAGTGGCACCACTGGGGATACGGTGCCGGGAGTCCAGAGAGTGCACTGACACCACTGGGGATGCAGTGCAGTGAGTCCACAGAGTGCACTGACACCAGTGGGAATGCGGTGCAGTGAGTCCAGAGAGTGCACTGGCACCACTGGGGATGCACTGCAGTGAGTCCAGAGTGCACTAGCACCACTGGGGATGCAGAGCAGTGAGTCCAGAGAGTGCACTGGCACCACTGAGAATGCATTTCAGTGAGTCCAGAGAGTTCCGTTCCAGCCTCGGTATCCGCTCCAGCCGAGTCAACCCCGCGGTAGGCCCTCCAGCCGCGGCAGACGCTCCAGCCGCGGCAGCCGCTCCAGCCGCTCCAGCCGCGGCAGCCGCTCCAGCCCCTCCAGCCTCGCCAGCCTCTCCATCCGCGGCAGCCGCTCCAGCCGCGGCAGCCGCTCCAGCCGCTCCAACCGCGGCAGCCGCTCCAGCCGCTACCGAGTGGAGCGGCTGCCACGGCTGGAGGGCTACCGCGGCTGGAGCGGCTGCCGCGGCTGGAGCAGTGCAGTGAGTCCAGGGAGTGCAAAGGCACCAGTGGGGATGGAGTGCAGTGAGTCCAAAGACTTCACTGTCACCACTGGGAATGCAGTGCAGTGAGTCCAGGGAGTGCACTTGCACCACTGGGGATGCAGTGCAGTGACTCCAGTGAGTGCACTGACACCACTGGGGATGCACTTCAGTCAGTCCAGTGAGTGTACTGGCACCACTGGGGATGCACTGCAGTGAGTCAAGAGAGTGCACTGGCAGGACTGGGGATGCAGTGCAGTGAGTCCAGAGAGTGCACTGGCACCACTGGGGATGCCCTGCAGTGAGTCCTGAGAGCGCACTGGCACCACTGGGGATGCAGTGCAGTGAGTCCAGAGAGCGCACTGGCACCAGTGGGAATGCGGTGCAGTGAGTCCAGAGAGTGCAATGGCACCACTGGGGATGCACTGCAGTGAGTCCAGAGAGTGCACTAGCACCACTGGGGATGCAGAGCAGTGAGTCCAGAGAGTGTACTGGCACCACTGAGAATGCATTTCAGTGAGTCCAGAGAGTGCCGTTCCAGCCTCGGCATCCGCTCCAGCCGAGTCAACCCCGCGGTAGCCCCTCCAGCCGCGGCAGACGCTCCAGCCGCGGCAGCCGCTCCAGCCGCTCCAGCCGCGGCAGCCGCTCCAGCCGCGGCAGCCGCTCCAGCCGCTCCAGCCGCGGCAGCCGCTCCAGCCGCTACCGAGTGGAGCGGCTGCCGCGGCTGGAGGGCTACCGCGGCTGGAGCGGCTGCCGCGGCTGGAGCAGTGCAGTGAGTCCAGGGAGTGCAAAGGCACCAGTGGGGATGGAGTGCAGTGAGTCCAAAGACTTCAATGTCACCACTGGGAATGCACTTCAGTCAGTCCAGTGAGTGTACTGGCACCACTGGGGATGCACAGCAGTGAGTCCAGAGAGTGCATTGGCACCACTGGGGATGCAGTGCAGTGAGTCCAGAGAGTGCACTGGCACCATTGGAGATGCAGTGCAGTGAGTCCAGAGAGTGCACTGGCACCACTGGGGATGCAGTGCAGTGAGTCCAGAGAGTGCACTGGCACCAGTGGGGATGCAGTGCAGTGAGTCCAGAGAGTGCACTGGCACCAGTGGGGATTCAGTGCAGTGAGTCCAGAGAGTGCTCTGGCACCACTGGAGATGCACTTCAGTGAGTGCAGAGACTGCACTGGCACCACTGGGGATGCAGTGCAGTGAGTCCAGTGAGTGTACTGGCACCACTGGGGATGCACTGCAGTGAGTCCAGAGAGTGCATTGGCACCACTTGGGATGCAGTGCAGTGAGTCCAGAGAGTGCACTGGCACCAGTGGGGATGCAGTGCAGTGAGTCCAGAGAGTGCACTGGCACCATTGGAGATGCAGTGCAGTGAGTCCAGAGAGTGCACTGGCACCACTGGGGATGCAGTGCAGTGAGTCCAGAGAGTGCACTGGCACCATTGGAGATGCAGTGCAGTGAGTCCAGAGAGTGCACTGGCACCACTGGGGATGCAGTGCAGTGAGTCCAGAGAGTGCACTGGCACCACTGGGGATGCAGTGCAGTGAGTCCAGAGAGTGCACTGACACCAGTGGGAATGCGGTGCAGTGAGTCCAGAGAGTGCACTGGCACCACTGGGGATGCACTGCAGTGAGTCCAGAGAGTGCACTGGCTCCACTGAGAATGCACTTCAGTGAGTCCAGAGAGTGCACTGGCTCCACTGAGAATGCACTTCAGTGAGTCCAGAGAGTGCACTGGCACCACTGTGGATGCAGTGCAGTGAGTCCAGCGAATGCACTGGCACCACTGGGGATACGGTGCCGGGAGTCCAGAGAGTGCACTGACACCACTGGGGATGCAGTGCAGTGAGTCCACAGAGTGCACTGACACCAGTGGGAATGCGGTGCAGTGAGTCCAGAGAGTGCACTGGCACCACTGGGGATGCACTGCAGTGAGTCCAGAGTGCACTAGCACCACTGGGGATGCAGAGCAGTGAGTCCAGAGAGTGCACTGGCACCACTGAGAATGCATTTCAGTGAGTCCAGAGAGTGCCGTTCCAGCCTCGGTATCCGCTCCAGCCGAGTCAACCCCGCGGTAGGCCCTCCAGCCGCGGCAGACGCTCCAGCCGCGGCAGCCGCTCCAGCCGCTCCAGCCGCGGCAGCCGCTCCAGCCCCTCCAGCCGCGCCAGCCTCTCCAGCCGCGGCAGCCGCTCCAGCCGCGGCAGCCGCTCCAGCCGCTCCAGCCGCGGCAGCCGCTCCAGCCGCTACCGAGTGGAGCGGCTGCCACGGCTGGAGGGCTACCGCGGCTGGAGCGGCTGCCGCGGCTGGAGCAGTGCAGTGAGTCCAGGGAGTGCAAAGGCACCAGTGGGGATGGAGTGCAGTGAGTCCAAAGACTTCAATGTCACCACTGGGAATGCACTTCAGTCAGTCCAGTGAGTGTACTGGCACCACTGGGGATGCACAGCAGTGAGTCCAGAGAGTGCATTGGCACCACTGGGGATGCAGTGCAGTGAGTCCAGAGAGTGCACTGGCACCATTGGAGATGCAGTGCAGTGAGTCCAGAGAGTGCACTGGCACCACTGGGGATGCAGTGCAGTGAGTCCAGAGAGTGCACTGGCACCAGTGGGGATGCAGTGCAGAGTGTCCAGAGAGTGCACTGGCACCACTGGGATGCACTGCAGTGAGTCCAGAGAGTGCTCTGGCACCACTGGAGATGCACTTCAGTGAGTGCAGAGACTGCACTGGCACCACTGGGGATGCAGTGCAGTGAGTCCAGTGAGTGTACTGGCACCACTGGGGATGCACTGCAGTGAGTCCAGAGAGTGCATTGGCACCACTTGGGATGCACTGCAGTGAGTCCAGAGAGTGCACTGGCACCACTGGGGATGCAGTGCAGTGAGTCCAGAGAGTGCACTGGCTCCACTGAGAATGCACTTCAGTGAGTCCAGAGAGTGCACTGGCACCACTGTGGATGCAGTGCCGTGAGTCCAGCGAATGCACTGGCACCACTGGGGATACGGTGCCGGGAGTCCAGAGAGTGCACTGACACCACTGGGGATGCAGTGCAGTGAGTCCACAGAGTGCACTGACACCAGTGGGAATGCGGTGCAGTGAGTCCAGAGAGTGCACTGGCACCACTGGGGATGCACTGCAGTGAGTCCAGAGTGCACTAGCACCACTGGGGATGCAGAGCAGTGAGTCCAGAGAGTGCACTGGCACCACTGAGAATGCATTTCAGTGAGTCCAGAGAGTGCCGTTCCAGCCTCGGTATCCGCTCCAGCCGAGTCAACCCCGCGGTAGGCCCTCCAGCCGCGGCAGACGCTCCAGCCGCGGCAGCCGCTCCAGCCGCTCCAGCCGCGGCAGCCGCTCCAGCCCCTCCAGCCTCGCCAGCCTCTCCATCCGCGGCAGCCGCTCCAGCCGCGGCAGCCGCTCCAGCCGCTCCAACCGCGGCAGCCGCTCCAGCCGCTACCGAGTGGAGCGGCTGCCACGGCTGGAGGGCTACCGCGGCTGGAGCGGCTGCCGCGGCTGGAGCAGTGCAGTGAGTCCAGGGAGTGCAAAGGCACCAGTGGGGATGGAGTGCAGTGAGTCCAAAGACTTCACTGTCACCACTGGGAATGCAGTGCAGTGAGTCCAGGGAGTGCACTTGCACCACTGGGGATGCAGTGCAGTGACTCCAGTGAGTGCACTGACACCACTGGGGATGCACTTCAGTCAGTCCAGTGAGTGTACTGGCACCACTGGGGATGCACTGCAGTGAGTCAAGAGAGTGCACTGGCAGGACTGGGGATGCAGTGCAGTGAGTCCAGAGAGTGCACTGGCACCACTGGGGATGCACTGCAGTGAGTCCAGAGAGTGCACTGGCACCACTGAGAATGCATTTCAGTGAGTCCAGAGAGTGCCGTTCCAGCCTCGGCATCCGCTCCAGCCGAGTCAACCCCGCGGTAGCCCCTCCAGCCGCGGCAGACGCTCCAGCCGCGGCAGCCGCTCCAGCCGCTCCAGCCGCGGCAGCCGCTCCAGCCCCTCCAGCCGCGCCAGCCTCTCCAGCCGCGGCAGCCGCTCCAGCCGCGGTAGCCCTCCAGCCGTGGCAGCCGCTCCACTCGGTAGCGGCTGGAGCGGCTGCCGCGGCTGGAGCGGCTGGAGCGGCTGCCGCGACTGGAGCGGCTGCCGCGGTTGGAGCGGCTGCCGCGGCTGGAGCGGCTGGAGCGGATGCCGCGGCTGGAGCGGCTGGAGCGGCTGCCGCGGCTGGAGCGGCTGGCGCGGCTGGAGGAGCTACCGCGGCTGGAGCGGTTAACGCGGCTGGAGCGGATGCCGAGGCTGGAGCGGATGCCGCGGCTGGTGCGCCTGGAGAGGCTGCCGCGGCTGGAGCAGTGCAGTGAGTCCAGAGAGTGCACTGGCACCATTGGGGATGCAGTGCAGTGAGTCCAGAGAGTGCACTGGCAGGACTGGGGATGCAGTGCAGTGAGTCCAGAGAGTGCACTGGCACCACTGAGGATGCAATGCAGTGAGTCCAGAGAGTGCACTGGCACCAATGGGCATGCAGTGCTGTGAGTCCAGAGAGTGCACTGGCACCACTGGGGATGCACTTCAGTCAGTCCAGTGAGTGTACTGGCACCACTGGGGATGCACTGCAGTGAGTCAAGAGAGTGCACTGGCAGGACTGGGGATGCAGTGCAGTGAGTCCAGAGAGTGCACTGGCACCACTGGGGATGCCCTGCAGTGAGTCCTGAGAGCGCACTGGCACCACTGGGGATGCAGTGCAGTGACTCCAGTGAGTGCACTGACACCACTGGGGATGCACTTCAGTCAGTCCAGTGAGTGTACTGGCACCACTGGGGATGCACTGCAGTGAGTCAAGAGAGTGCACTGGCAGGACTGGGGATGCAGTGCAGTGAGTCCAGAGAGTGCACTGGCACCACAGGGGATGCACTGCAGTGAGTCCAGAGAGTGCACTGGCACCACTGAGAATGCATTTCAGTGAGTCCAGAGAGTGCCGTTCCAGCCTCGGCATCCGCTCCAGCCGAGTCAACCCCGCGGTAGCCCCTCCAGCCGCGGCAGACGCTCCAGCCGCGGCAGCCGCTCCAGCCGCTCCAGCCGCGGCAGCCGCTCCAGCCCCTCCAGCCGCGCCAGCCTCTCCAGCCGCGGCAGCCGCTCCAGCCGCGGTAGCCCTCCAGCCGTGGCAGCCGCTCCACTCGGTAGCGGCTGGAGCGGCTGCCGCGGCTGGAGCGGCTGGAGCGGCTGCCGCGACTGGAGCGGCTGCCGCGGTTGGAGCGGCTGCCGCGGCTGGAGCGGCTGGAGCGGATGCCGCGGCTGGAGCGGCTGGAGCGGCTGCCGCGGCTGGAGCGGCTGGCGCGGCTGGAGGAGCTACCGCGGCTGGAGCGGTTAACGCGGCTGGAGCGGATGCCGAGGCTGGAGCGGATGCCGCGGCTGGTGCGCCTGGAGAGGCTGCCGCGGCTGGAGCAGTGCAGTGAGTCCAGAGAGTGCACTGGCACCATTGGGGATGCAGTGCAGTGAGTCCAGAGAGTGCACTGGCAGGACTGGGGATGCAGTGCAGTGAGTCCAGAGAGTGCACTGGCACCACTGAGGATGCAATGCAGTGAGTCCAGAGAGTGCACTGGCACCAATGGGCATGCAGTGCTGTGAGTCCAGAGAGTGCACTGGCACCACTGGGGATGCACTTCAGTCAGTCCAGTGAGTGTACTGGCACCACTGGGGATGCACTGCAGTGAGTCAAGAGAGTGCACTGGCAGGACTGGGGATGCAGTGCAGTGAGTCCAGAGAGTGCACTGGCACCACTGGGGATGCCCTGCAGTGAGTCCTGAGAGCGCACTGGCACCACTGGGGATGCAGTGCAGTGAGTCCAGAGAGCGCACTGGCACCAGTGGGAATGCGGTGCAGTGAGTCCAGAGAGTGCAATGGCACCACTGGGGATGCACTGCAGTGAGTCCAGAGAGTGCACTAGCACCACTGGGGATGCAGAGCAGTGAGTCCAGAGAGTGCACTGGCACCACTGAGAATGCATTTCAGTGAGTCCAGAGAGTGCCGTTCCAGCCTCGGCATCCGCTCCAGCCGAGTCAACCCCGCGGTAGCCCCTCCAGCCGCGGCAGACGCTCCAGCCGCGGCAGCCGCTCCAGCCGCTCCAGCCGCCGCAGCCGCTCCAGCCGCTACCGAGTGGAGCGGCTGCCACGGCTGGAGGGCTACCGCGGCTGGAGCGGCTGCCGCGGCTGGAGCAGTGCAGTGAGTCCAGGGAGTGCAAAGGCACCAGTGGGGATGGAGTGCAGTGAGTCCAAAGACTTCAATGTCACCACTGGGAATGCACTTCAGTCAGTCCAGTGAGTGTACTGGCACCACTGGGGATGCACAGCAGTGAGTCCAGAGAGTGCATTGGCACCACTGGGGATGCAGTGCAGTGAGTCCAGAGAGTGCACTGGCACCATTGGAGATGCAGTGCAGTGAGTCCAGAGAGTGCACTGGCACCACTGGGGATGCAGTGCAGTGAGTCCAGAGAGTGCACTGGCACCAGTGGGGATGCAGTGCAGAGTGTCCAGAGAGTGCACTGGCACCACAGGTGATGCACTGCAGTGAGTCCAGAGAGTGCTCTGGCACCACTGGAGATGCACTTCAGTGAGTGCAGAGACTGCACTGGCACCACTGGGGATGCAGTGCAGTGAGTCCAGTGAGTGTACTGGCACCACTGGGGATGCACTGCAGTGAGTCCAGAGAGTGCATTGGCACCACTTGGGATGCACTGCAGTGAGTCCAGAGAGTGCACTGGCACCACTGGGGATGCAGTGCAGTGAGTCCAGAGAGTGCACTGGCTCCACTGAGAATGCACTTCAGTGAGTCCAGAGAGTGCACTGGCACCACTGTGGATGCAGTGCCGTGAGTCCAGCGAATGCACTGGCACCACTGGGGATACGGTGCCGGGAGTCCAGAGAGTGCACTGACACCACTGGGGATGCAGTGCAGTGAGTCCACAGAGTGCACTGACACCAGTGGGAATGCGGTGCAGTGAGTCCAGAGAGTGCACTGGCACCACTGGGGATGCAGAGCAGTGAGTCCAGAGAGTGCACTGGCACCACTGAGAATGCATTTCAGTGAGTCCAGAGAGTGCCGTTCCAGCCTCGGTATCCGCTCCAGCCGAGTCAACCCCGCGGTAGGCCCTCCAGCCGCGGCAGACGCTCCAGCCGCGGCAGCCGCTCCAGCCGCTCCAGCCGCGGCAGCCGCTCCAGCCCCTCCAGCCTCGCCAGCCTCTCCATCCGCGGCAGCCGCTCCAGCCGCGGCAGCCGCTCCAGCCGCTCCAACCGCGGCAGCCGCTCCAGCCGCTACCGAGTGGAGCGGCTGCCACGGCTGGAGGGCTACCGCGGCTGGAGCGGCTGCCGCGGCTGGAGCAGTGCAGTGAGTCCAGGGAGTGCAAAGGCACCAGTGGGGATGGAGTGCAGTGAGTCCAAAGACTTCACTGTCACCACTGGGAATGCAGTGCAGTGAGTCCAGGGAGTGCACTTGCACCACTGGGGATGCAGTGCAGTGACTCCAGTGAGTGCACTGACACCACTGGGGATGCACTTCAGTCAGTCCAGTGAGTGTACTGGCACCACTGGGGATGCACTGCAGTGAGTCAAGAGAGTGCACTGGCAGGACTGGGGATGCAGTGCAGTGAGTCCAGAGAGTGCACTGGCACCACTGGGGATGCCCTGCAGTGAGTCCTGAGAGTGCACTGGCACCACTGAGAATGCATTTCAGTGAGTCCAGAGAGTGCCGTTCCAGCCTCGGCATCCGCTCCAGCCGAGTCAACCCCGCGGTAGCCCCTCCAGCCGCGGCAGACGCTCCAGCCGCGGCAGCCGCTCCAGCCGCTCCAGCCGCGGCAGCCGCTCCAGCCCCTCCAGCCGCGCCAGCCTCTCCAGCCGCGGCAGCCGCTCCAGCCGCGGTAGCCCTCCAGCCGTGGCAGCCGCTCCACTCGGTAGCGGCTGGAGCGGCTGCCGCGGCTGGAGCGGCTGGAGCGGCTGCCGCGACTGGAGCGGCTGCCGCGGTTGGAGCGGCTGCCGCGGCTGGAGCGGCTGGAGCGGATGCCGCGGCTGGAGCGGCTGGAGCGGCTGCCGCGGCTGGAGCGGCTGGCGCGGCTGGAGGAGCTACCGCGGCTGGAGCGGTTAACGCGGCTGGAGCGGATGCCGCGGCTGGTGCGCCTGGAGAGGCTGCCGCGGCTGGAGCAGTGCAGTGAGTCCAGAGAGTGCACTGGCACCATTGGGGATGCAGTGCAGTGAGTCCAGAGAGTGCACTGGCAGGACTGGGGATGCAGTGCAGTGAGTCCAGAGAGTGCACTGGCACCACTGAGGATGCAATGCAGTGAGTCCAGAGAGTGCACTGGCACCACTGGGCATGCAGTGCTGTGAGTCCAGAGAGTGCACTGGCACCACTGGGGATGCACTTCAGTCAGTCCAGTGAGTGTACTGGCACCACTGGGGATGCAGTGCAGTGAGTCCAGAGAGTGCACTGGCACCACTGGGGATGCCCTGCAGTGAGTCCTGAGAGCGCACTGGCACCACTGGGGATGCAGTGCAGTGAGTCCAGAGAGCGCACTGGCACCAGTGGGAATGCGGTGCAGTGAGTCCAGAGAGTGCAATGGCACCACTGGGGATGCACTGCAGTGAGTCCAGAGAGTGCACTAGCACCACTGGGGATGCAGAGCAGTGAGTCCAGAGAGTGCACTGGCACCACTGAGAATGCATTTCAGTGAGTCCAGAGAGTGCCGTTCCAGCCTCGGCATCCGCTCCAGCCGAGTCAACCCCGCGGTAGCCCCTCCAGCCGCGGCAGACGCTCCAGCCGCGGCAGCCGCTCCAGCCGCTCCAGCCGCGGCAGCCGCTCCAGCCCCTCCAGCCGCGCCAGCCTCTCCATCCGCGGCAGCCGCTCCAGCCGCGGCAGCCGCTCCAGCCGCGGCAGCCGCTCCAGCCGCTACCGAGTGGAGCGGCTGCCACGGCTGGAGGGCTACCGCGGCTGGAGCGGCTGCCGCGGCTGGAGCAGTGCAGTGAGTCCAGGGAGTGCAAAGGCACCAGTGGGGATGGAGTGCAGTGAGTCCAAAGACTTCAATGTCACCACTGGGAATGCACTTCAGTCAGTCCAGTGAGTGTACTGGCACCACTGGGGATGCACAGCAGTGAGTCCAGAGAGTGCATTGGCACCACTGGGGATGCAGTGCAGTGAGTCCAGAGAGTGCACTGGCACCATTGGAGATGCAGTGCAGTGAGTCCAGAGAGTGCACTGGCACCACTGGGGATGCAGTGCAGTGAGTCCAGAGAGTGCACTGGCACCAGTGGGGATGCAGTGCAGAGTGTCCAGAGAGTGCACTGGCACCACAGGTGATGCACTGCAGTGAGTCCAGAGAGTGCTCTGGCACCACTGGAGATGCACTTCAGTGAGTGCAGAGACTGCACTGGCACCACTGGGGATGCAGTGCAGTGAGTCCAGTGAGTGTACTGGCACCACTGGGGATGCACTGCAGTGAGTCCAGAGAGTGCATTGGCACCACTTGGGATGCACTGCAGTGAGTCCAGAGAGTGCACTGGCACCACTGGGGATGCAGTGCAGTGAGTCCAGAGAGTGCACTGGCTCCACTGAGAATGCACTTCAGTGAGTCCAGAGAGTGCACTGGCACCACTGTGGATGCAGTGCCGTGAGTCCAGCGAATGCACTGGCACCACTGGGGATACGGTGCCGGGAGTCCAGAGAGTGCACTGACACCACTGGGGATGCAGTGCAGTGAGTCCACAGAGTGCACTGACACCAGTGGGAATGCGGTGCAGTGAGTCCAGAGAGTGCACTGGCACCACTGGGGATGCACTGCAGTGAGTCCAGAGTGCACTAGCACCACTGGGGATGCAGAGCAGTGAGTCCAGAGAGTGCACTGGCACCACTGAGAATGCATTTCAGTGAGTCCAGAGAGTGCCGTTCCAGCCTCGGTATCCGCTCCAGCCGAGTCAACCCCGCGGTAGGCCCTCCAGCCGCGGCAGACGCTCCAGCCGCGGCAGCCGCTCCAGCCGCTCCAGCCGCGGCAGCCGCTCCAGCCCCTCCAGCCTCGCCAGCCTCTCCATCCGCGGCAGCCGCTCCAGCCGCGGAAGCCGCTCCAGCCGCTCCAACCGCGGCAGCCGCTCCAGCCGCTACCGAGTGGAGCGGCTGCCACGGCTGGAGGGCTACCGCGGCTGGAGCGGCTGCCGCGGCTGGAGCAGTGCAGTGAGTCCAGGGAGTGCAAAGGCACCAGTGGGGATGGAGTGCAGTGAGTCCAAAGACTTCACTGTCACCACTGGGAATGCAGTGCAGTGAGTCCAGGGAGTGCACTTGCACCACTGGGGATGCAGTGCAGTGACTCCAGTGAGTGCACTGACACCACTGGGGATGCACTTCAGTCAGTCCAGTGAGTGTACTGGCACCACTGGGGATGCACTGCAGTGAGTCAAGAGAGTGCACTGGCAGGACTGGGGATGCAGTGCAGTGAGTCCAGAGAGTGCACTGGCACCACTGGGGATGCCCTGCAGTGAGTCCTGAGAGCGCACTGGCACCACTGGGGATGCAGTGCAGTGAGTCCAGAGAGCGCACTGGCACCAGTGGGAATGCGGTGCAGTGAGTCCAGAGAGTGCAATGGCACCACTGGGGATGCACTGCAGTGAGTCCAGAGAGTGCACTAGCACCACTGGGGATGCAGAGCAGTGAGTCCAGAGAGTGCACTGGCACGACTGAGAATGCATTTCAGTGAGTCCAGAGAGTGCCGTTCCAGCCTCGGCATCCGCTCCAGCCGAGTCAACCCCGCGGTAGCCCCTCCAGCCGCGGCAGACGCTCCAGCCGCGGCAGCCGCTCCAGCCGCTCCAGCCGCGGCAGCCGCTCCAGCCCCTCCAGCCGCGCCAGCCTCTCCATCCGCGGCAGCCGCTCCAGCCGCGGCAGCCGCTCCAGCCGCTCCAGCCGCGGCAGCCGCTCCAGCCGCTACCGAGTGGAGCGGCTGCCACGGCTGGAGGGCTACCGCGGCTGGAGCGGCTGCCGCGGCTGGAGCAGTGCAGTGAGTCCAGGGAGTGCAAAGGCACCAGTGGGGATGGAGTGCAGTGAGTCCAAAGACTTCAATGTCACCACTGGGAATGCACTTCAGTCAGTCCAGTGAGTGTACTGGCACCACTGGGGATGCACAGCAGTGAGTCCAGAGAGTGCATTGGCACCACTGGGGATGCAGTGCAGTGAGTCCAGAGAGTGCACTGGCACCATTGGAGATGCAGTGCAGTGAGTCCAGAGAGTGCACTGGCACCACTGGGGATGCAGTGCAGTGAGTCCAGAGAGTGCACTGGCACCAGTGGGGATGCAGTGCAGAGTGTCCAGAGAGTGCACTGGCACCACTGGGATGCACTGCAGTGAGTCCAGAGAGTGCTCTGGCACCACTGGAGATGCACTTCAGTGAGTGCAGAGACTGCACTGGCACCACTGGGGATGCAGTGCAGTGAGTCCAGTGAGTGTACTGGCACCACTGGGGATGCACTGCAGTGAGTCCAGAGAGTGCATTGGCACCACTTGGGATGCACTGCAGTGAGTCCAGAGAGTGCACTGGCACCACTGGGGATGCAGTGCCGTGAGTCCAGCGAATGCACTGGCTCCACTGAGAATGCACTTCAGTGAGTCCAGAGAGCGAACTGGCACCACTGTGGATGCAGTGCCGTGAGTCCAGCGAATGCACTGGCACCACTGGGGATACGGTGCCGGGAGTCCAGAGAGTGCACTGACACCACTGGGGATGCAGTGCAGTGAGTCCACAGAGTGCACTGACACCAGTGGGAATGCGGTGCAGTGAGTCCAGAGAGTGCACTGGCACCACTGGGGATGCACTGCAGTGAGTCCAGAGTGCACTAGCACCACTGGGGATGCAGAGCAGTGAGTCCAGAGAGTGCACTGGCACCACTGAGAATGCATTTCAGTGAGTCCAGAGAGTGCCGTTCCAGCCTCGGTATCCGCTCCAGCCGAGTCAACCCCGCGGTAGGCCCTCCAGCCGCGGCAGACGCTCCAGCCGCGGCAGCCGCTCCAGCCGCTCCAGCCGCGGCAGCCGCTCCAGCCCCTCCAGCCTCGCCAGCCTCTCCATCCGCGGCAGCCGCTCCAGCCGCGGCAGCCGCTCCAGCCGCTCCAACCGCGGCAGCCGCTCCAGCCGCTACCGAGTGGAGCGGCTGCCACGGCTGGAGGGCTACCGCGGCTGGAGCGGCTGCCGCGGCTGGAGCAGTGCAGTGAGTCCAGGGAGTGCAAAGGCACCAGTGGGGATGGAGTGCAGTGAGTCCAAAGACTTCACTGTCACCACTGGGAATGCAGTGCAGTGAGTCCAGGGAGTGCACTTGCACCACTGGGGATGCAGTGCAGTGACTCCAGTGAGTGCACTGACACCACTGGGGATGCACTTCAGTCAGTCCAGTGAGTGTACTGGCACCACTGGGGATGCACTGCAGTGAGTCAAGAGAGTGCACTGGCAGGACTGGGGATGCAGTGCAGTGAGTCCAGAGAGTGCACTGGCACCACTGGGGATGCCCTGCAGTGAGTCCTGAGAGCGCACTGGCACCACTGGGGATGCAGTGCAGTGAGTCCAGAGAGCGCACTGGCACCAGTGGGAATGCGGTGCAGTGAGTCCAGAGAGTGCAATGGCACCACTGGGGATGCACTGCAGTGAGTCCAGAGAGTGCACTAGCACCACTGGGGATGCAGAGCAGTGAGTCCAGAGAGTGCACTGGCACCACTGAGAATGCATTTCAGTGAGTCCAGAGAGTGCCGTTCCAGCCTCGGCATCCGCTCCAGCCGAGTCAACCCCGCGGTAGCCCCTCCAGCCGCGGCAGACGCTCCAGCCGCGGCAGCCGCTCCAGCCGCTCCAGCCGCGGCAGCCGCTCCAGCCCCTCCAGCCGCGCCAGCCTCTCCATCCGCGGCAGCCGCTCCAGCCGCGGCAGCCGCTCCAGCCGCTCCAGCCGCGGCAGCCGCTCCAGCCGCTACCGAGTGGAGCGGCTGCCACGGCTGGAGGGCTACCGCGGCTGGAGCGGCTGCCGCGGCTGGAGCAGTGCAGTGAGTCCAGGGAGTGCAAAGGCACCAGTGGGGATGGAGTGCAGTGAGTCCAAAGACTTCAATGTCACCACTGGGAATGCACTTCAGTCAGTCCAGTGAGTGTACTGGCACCACTGGGGATGCACAGCAGTGAGTCCAGAGAGTGCATTGGCACCACTGGGGATGCAGTGCAGTGAGTCCAGAGAGTGCACTGGCACCATTGGAGATGCAGTGCAGTGAGTCCAGAGAGTGCACTGGCACCACTGGGGATGCAGTGCAGTGAGTCCAGAGAGTGCACTGGCACCAGTGGGGATGCAGTGCAGAGTGTCCAGAGAGTGCACTGGCACCACTGGGATGCACTGCAGTGAGTCCAGAGAGTGCTCTGGCACCACTGGAGATGCACTTCAGTGAGTGCAGAGACTGCACTGGCACCACTGGGGATGCAGTGCAGTGAGTCCAGTGAGTGTACTGGCACCACTGGGGATGCACTGCAGTGAGTCCAGAGAGTGCATTGGCACCACTTGGGATGCACTGCAGTGAGTCCAGAGAGTGCACTGGCACCACTGGGGATGCAGTGCAGTGAGTCCAGAGAGTGCACTGGCTCCACTGAGAATGCACTTCAGTGAGTCCAGAGAGTGCACTGGCACCACTGTGGATGCAGTGCCGTGAGTCCAGCGAATGCACTGGCACCACTGGGGATACGGTGCCGGGAGTCCAGAGAGTGCACTGACACCACTGGGGATGCAGTGCAGTGAGTCCACAGAGTGCACTGACACCAGTGGGAATGCGGTGCAGTGAGTCCAGAGAGTGCACTGGCACCACTGGGGATGCACTGCAGTGAGTCCAGAGTGCACTAGCACCACTGGGGATGCAGAGCAGTGAGTCCAGAGAGTGCACTGGCACCACTGAGAATGCATTTCAGTGAGTCCAGAGAGTGCCGTTCCAGCCTCGGTATCCGCTCCAGCCGAGTCAACCCCGCGGTAGGCCCTCCAGCCGCGGCAGACGCTCCAGCCGCGGCAGCCGCTCCAGCCGCGGCAGCCGCTCCAGCCCCTCCAGCCTCGCCAGCCTCTCCATCCGCGGCAGCCGCTCCAGCCGCGGCAGCCGCTCCAGCCGCTCCAACCGCGGCAGCCGCTCCAGCCGCTACCGAGTGGAGCGGCTGCCACGGCTGGAGGGCTACCGCGGCTGGAGCGGCTGCCGCGGCTGGAGCAGTGCAGTGAGTCCAGGGAGTGCAAAGGCACCAGTGGGGATGGAGTGCAGTGAGTCCAAAGACTTCACTGTCACCACTGGGAATGCAGTGCAGTGAGTCCAGGGAGTGCACTTGCACCACTGGGGATGCAGTGCAGTGACTCCAGTGAGTGCACTGACACCACTGGGGATGCACTTCAGTCAGTCCAGTGAGTGTACTGGCACCACTGGGGATGCACTGCAGTGAGTCAAGAGAGTGCACTGGCAGGACTGGGGATGCAGTGCAGTGAGTCCAGAGAGTGCACTGGCACCACTGGGGATGCACTGCAGTGAGTCCAGAGAGTGCACTGGCACCACTGAGAATGCATTTCAGTGAGTCCAGAGAGTGCCGTTCCAGCCTCGGCATCCGCTCCAGCCGAGTCAACCCCGCGGTAGCCCCTCCAGCCGCGGCAGACGCTCCAGCCGCGGCAGCCGCTCCAGCCGCTCCAGCCGCGGCAGCCGCTCCAGCCCCTCCAGCCGCGCCAGCCTCTCCAGCCGCGGCAGCCGCTCCAGCCGCGGTAGCCCTCCAGCCGTGGCAGCCGCTCCACTCGGTAGCGGCTGGAGCGGCTGCCGCGGCTGGAGCGGCTGGAGCGGCTGCCGCGACTGGAGCGGCTGCCGCGGTTGGAGCGGCTGCCGCGGCTGGAGCGGCTGGAGCGGATGCCGCGGCTGGAGCGGCTGGAGCGGCTGCCGCGGCTGGAGCGGCTGGCGCGGCTGGAGGAGCTACCGCGGCTGGAGCGGTTAACGCGGCTGGAGCGGATGCCGAGGCTGGAGCGGATGCCGCGGCTGGTGCGCCTGGAGAGGCTGCCGCGGCTGGAGCAGTGCAGTGAGTCCAGAGAGTGCACTGGCACCATTGGGGATGCAGTGCAGTGAGTCCAGAGAGTGCACTGGCAGGACTGGGGATGCAGTGCAGTGAGTCCAGAGAGTGCACTGGCACCACTGAGGATGCAATGCAGTGAGTCCAGAGAGTGCACTGGCACCAATGGGCATGCAGTGCTGTGAGTCCAGAGAGTGCACTGGCACCACTGGGGATGCACTTCAGTCAGTCCAGTGAGTGTACTGGCACCACTGGGGATGCACTGCAGTGAGTCAAGAGAGTGCACTGGCAGGACTGGGGATGCAGTGCAGTGAGTCCAGAGAGTGCACTGGCACCACTGGGGATGCCCTGCAGTGAGTCCTGAGAGCGCACTGGCACCACTGGGGATGCAGTGCAGTGAGTCCAGAGAGCGCACTGGCACCAGTGGGAATGCGGTGCAGTGAGTCCAGAGAGTGCAATGGCACCACTGGGGATGCACTGCAGTGAGTCCAGAGAGTGCACTAGCACCACTGGGGATGCAGAGCAGTGAGTCCAGAGAGTGCACTGGCACCACTGAGAATGCATTTCAGTGAGTCCAGAGAGTGCCGTTCCAGCCTCGGCATCCGCTCCAGCCGAGTCAACCCCGCGGTAGCCCCTCCAGCCGCGGCAGACGCTCCAGCCGCGGCAGCCGCTCCAGCCGCTCCAGCCGCGGCAGCCGCTCCAGCCGCTACCGAGTGGAGCGGCTGCCACGGCTGGAGGGCTACCGCGGCTGGAGCGGCTGCCGCGGCTGGAGCAGTGCAGTGAGTCCAGGGAGTGCAAAGGCACCAGTGGGGATGGAGTGCAGTGAGTCCAAAGACTTCAATGTCACCACTGGGAATGCACTTCAGTCAGTCCAGTGAGTGTACTGGCACCACTGGGGATGCACAGCAGTGAGTCCAGAGAGTGCATTGGCACCACTGGGGATGCAGTGCAGTGAGTCCAGAGAGTGCACTGGCACCATTGGAGATGCAGTGCAGTGAGTCCAGAGAGTGCACTGGCACCACTGGGGATGCAGTGCAGTGAGTCCAGAGAGTGCACTGGCACCAGTGGGGATGCAGTGCAGAGTGTCCAGAGAGTGCACTGGCACCACTGGGATGCACTGCAGTGAGTCCAGAGAGTGCTCTGGCACCACTGGAGATGCACTTCAGTGAGTGCAGAGACTGCACTGGCACCACTGGGGATGCAGTGCAGTGAGTCCAGTGAGTGTACTGGCACCACTGGGGATGCACTGCAGTGAGTCCAGAGAGTGCATTGGCACCACTTGGGATGCACTGCAGTGAGTCCAGAGAGTGCACTGGCACCACTGGGGATGCAGTGCAGTGAGTCCAGAGAGTGCACTGGCTCCACTGAGAATGCACTTCAGTGAGTCCAGAGAGTGCACTGGCACCACTGTGGATGCAGTGCCGTGAGTCCAGCGAATGCACTGGCACCACTGGGGATACGGTGCCGGGAGTCCAGAGAGTGCACTGACACCACTGGGGATGCAGTGCAGTGAGTCCACAGAGTGCACTGACACCAGTGGGAATGCGGTGCAGTGAGTCCAGAGAGTGCACTGGCACCACTGGGGATGCACTGCAGTGAGTCCAGAGTGCACTAGCACCACTGGGGATGCAGAGCAGTGAGTCCAGAGAGTGCACTGGCACCACTGAGAATGCATTTCAGTGAGTCCAGAGAGTGCCGTTCCAGCCTCGGTATCCGCTCCAGCCGAGTCAACCCCGCGGTAGGCCCTCCAGCCGCGGCAGACGCTCCAGCCGCGGCAGCCGCTCCAGCCGCTCCAGCCGCGGCAGCCGCTCCAGCCCCTCCAGCCTCGCCAGCCTCTCCATCCGCGGCAGCCGCTCCAGCCGCGGCAGCCGCTCCAGCCGCTCCAACCGCGGCAGCCGCTCCAGCCGCTACCGAGTGGAGCGGCTGCCACGGCTGGAGGGCTACCGCGGCTGGAGCGGCTGCCGCGGCTGGAGCAGTGCAGTGAGTCCAGGGAGTGCAAAGGCACCAGTGGGGATGGAGTGCAGTGAGTCCAAAGACTTCACTGTCACCACTGGGAATGCAGTGCAGTGAGTCCAGGGAGTGCACTTGCACCACTGGGGATGCAGTGCAGTGACTCCAGTGAGTGCACTGACACCACTGGGGATGCACCTCAGTCAGTCCAGTGAGTGTACTGGCACCACTGGGGATGCACTGCAGTGAGTCAAGAGAGTGCACTGGCAGGACTGGGGATGCAGTGCAGTGAGTCCAGAGAGTGCACTGGCACCACTGGGGATGCACTGCAGTGAGTCCAGAGAGTGCACTGGCACCACTGAGAATGCATTTCAGTGAGTCCAGAGAGTGCCGTTCCAGCCTCGGCATCCGCTCCAGCCGAGTCAACCCCGCGGTAGCCCCTCCAGCCGCGGCAGACGCTCCAGCCGCGGCAGCCGCTCCAGCCGCTCCAGCCGCGGCAGCCGCTCCAGCCCCTCCAGCCGCGCCAGCCTCTCCAGCCGCGGCAGCCGCTCCAGCCGCGGTAGCCCTCCAGCCGTGGCAGCCGCTCCACTCGGTAGCGGCTGGAGCGGCTGCCGCGGCTGGAGCGGCTGGAGCGGCTGCCGCGACTGGAGCGGCTGCCGCGGTTGGAGCGGCTGCCGCGGCTGGAGCGGCTGGAGCGGATGCCGCGGCTGGAGCGGCTGGAGCGGCTGCCGCGGCTGGAGCGGCTGGCGCGGCTGGAGGAGCTACCGCGGCTGGAGCGGTTAACGCGGCTGGAGCGGATGCCGAGGCTGGAGCGGATGCCGCGGCTGGTGCGCCTGGAGAGGCTGCCGCGGCTGGAGCAGTGCAGTGAGTCCAGAGAGTGCACTGGCACCATTGGGGATGCAGTGCAGTGAGTCCAGAGAGTGCACTGGCAGGACTGGGGATGCAGTGCAGTGAGTCCAGAGAGTGCACTGGCACCACTGAGGATGCAATGCAGTGAGTCCAGAGAGTGCACTGGCACCAATGGGCATGCAGTGCTGTGAGTCCAGAGAGTGCACTGGCACCACTGGGGATGCACTGCAGTGAGTCAAGAGAGTGCACTGGCAGGACTGGGGATGCAGTGCAGTGAGTCCAGAGAGTGCACTGGCACCACTGGGGATGCCCTGCAGTGAGTCCTGAGAGCGCACTGGCACCACTGGGGATGCAGTGCAGTGAGTCCAGAGAGCGCACTGGCACCAGTGGGAATGCGGTGCAGTGAGTCCAGAGAGTGCAATGGCACCACTGGGGATGCACTGCAGTGAGTCCAGAGAGTGCACTAGCACCACTGGGGATGCAGAGCAGTGAGTCCAGAGAGTGCACTGGCACCACTGAGAATGCATTTCAGTGAGTCCAGAGAGTGCCGTTCCAGCCTCGGCATCCGCTCCAGCCGAGTCAACCCCGCGGTAGCCCCTCCAGCCGCGGCAGACGCTCCAGCCGCGGCAGCCGCTCCAGCCGCTCCAGCCGCGGCAGCCGCTCCAGCCGCTACCGAGTGGAGCGGCTGCCACGGCTGGAGGGCTACCGCGGCTGGAGCGGCTGCCGCGGCTGGAGCAGTGCAGTGAGTCCAGGGAGTGCAAAGGCACCAGTGGGGATGGAGTGCAGTGAGTCCAAAGACTTCAATGTCACCACTGGGAATGCACTTCAGTCAGTCCAGTGAGTGTACTGGCACCACTGGGGATGCACAGCAGTGAGTCCAGAGAGTGCATTGGCACCACTGGGGATGCAGTGCAGTGAGTCCAGAGAGTGCACTGGCACCATTGGAGATGCAGTGCAGTGAGTCCAGAGAGTGCACTGGCACCACTGGGGATGCAGTGCAGTGAGTCCAGAGAGTGCACTGGCACCAGTGGGGATGCAGTGCAGAGTGTCCAGAGAGTGCACTGGCACCACAGGTGATGCACTGCAGTGAGTCCAGAGAGTGCTCTGGCACCACTGGAGATGCACTTCAGTGAGTGCAGAGACTGCACTGGCACCACTGGGGATGCAGTGCAGTGAGTCCAGTGAGTGTACTGGCACCACTGGGGATGCACTGCAGTGAGTCCAGAGAGTGCATTGGCACCACTTGGGATGCACTGCAGTGAGTCCAGAGAGTGCACTGGCACCACTGGGGATGCAGTGCAGTGAGTCCAGAGAGTGCACTGGCTCCACTGAGAATGCACTTCAGTGAGTCCAGAGAGTGCACTGGCACCACTGTGGATGCAGTGCCGTGAGTCCAGCGAATGCACTGGCACCACTGGGGATACGGTGCCGGGAGTCCAGAGAGTGCACTGACACCACTGGGGATGCAGTGCAGTGAGTCCACAGAGTGCACTGACACCAGTGGGAATGCGGTGCAGTGAGTCCAGAGAGTGCACTGGCACCACTGGGGATGCACTGCAGTGAGTCCAGAGTGCACTAGCACCACTGGGGATGCAGAGCAGTGAGTCCAGAGAGTGCACTGGCACCACTGAGAATGCATTTCAGTGAGTCCAGAGAGTGCCGTTCCAGCCTCGGTATCCGCTCCAGCCGAGTCAACCCCGCGGTAGGCCCTCCAGCCGCGGCAGACGCTCCAGCCGCGGCAGCCGCTCCAGCCGCTCCAGCCGCGGCAGCCGCTCCAGCCCCTCCAGCCTCGCCAGCCTCTCCATCCGCGGCAGCCGCTCCAGCCGCGGCAGCCGCTCCAGCCGCTCCAACCGCGGCAGCCGCTCCAGCCGCTACCGAGTGGAGCGGCTGCCACGGCTGGAGGGCTACCGCGGCTGGAGCGGCTGCCGCGGCTGGAGCAGTGCAGTGAGTCCAGGGAGTGCAAAGGCACCAGTGGGGATGGAGTGCAGTGAGTCCAAAGACTTCACTGTCACCACTGGGAATGCAGTGCAGTGAGTCCAGGGAGTGCACTTGCACCACTGGGGATGCAGTGCAGTGACTCCAGTGAGTGCACTGACACCACTGGGGATGCACTTCAGTCAGTCCAGTGAGTGTACTGGCACCACTGGGGATGCACTGCAGTGAGTCAAGAGAGTGCACTGGCAGGACTGGGGATGCAGTGCAGTGAGTCCAGAGAGTGCACTGGCACCACTGGGGATGCCCTGCAGTGAGTCCTGAGAGTGCACTGGCACCACTGAGAATGCATTTCAGTGAGTCCAGAGAGTGCCGTTCCAGCCTCGGCATCCGCTCCAGCCGAGTCAACCCCGCGGTAGCCCCTCCAGCCGCGGCAGACGCTCCAGCCGCGGCAGCCGCTCCAGCCGCTCCAGCCGCGGCAGCCGCTCCAGCCCCTCCAGCCGCGCCAGCCTCTCCAGCCGCGGCAGCCGCTCCAGCCGCGGTAGCCCTCCAGCCGTGGCAGCCGCTCCACTCGGTAGCGGCTGGAGCGGCTGCCGCGGCTGGAGCGGCTGGAGCGGCTGCCGCGACTGGAGCGGCTGCCGCGGTTGGAGCGGCTGCCGCGGCTGGAGCGGCTGGAGCGGATGCCGCGGCTGGAGCGGCTGGAGCGGCTGCCGCGGCTGGAGCGGCTGGCGCGGCTGGAGGAGCTACCGCGGCTGGAGCGGTTAACGCGGCTGGAGCGGATGCCGAGGCTGGAGCGGATGCCGCGGCTGGTGCGCCTGGAGAGGCTGCCGCGGCTGGAGCAGTGCAGTGAGTCCAGAGAGTGCACTGGCACCATTGGGGATGCAGTGCAGTGAGTCCAGAGAGTGCACTGGCAGGACTGGGGATGCAGTGCAGTGAGTCCAGAGAGTGCACTGGCACCACTGAGGATGCAATGCAGTGAGTCCAGAGAGTGCACTGGCACCACTGGGCATGCAGTGCTGTGAGTCCAGAGAGTGCACTGGCACCACTGGGGATGCACTTCAGTCAGTCCAGTGAGTGTACTGGCACCACTGGGGATGCACTGCAGTGAGTCAAGAGAGTGCACTGGCAGGACTGGGGATGCAGTGCAGTGAGTCCAGAGAGTGCACTGGCACCACTGGGGATGCCCTGCAGTGAGTCCTGAGAGCGCACTGGCACCACTGGGGATGCAGTGCAGTGAGTCCAGAGAGCGCACTGGCACCAGTGGGAATGCGGTGCAGTGAGTCCAGAGAGTGCAATGGCACCACTGGGGATGCACTGCAGTGAGTCCAGAGAGTGCACTAGCACCACTGGGGATGCAGAGCAGTGAGTCCAGAGAGTGCACTGGCACCACTGAGAATGCATTTCAGTGAGTCCAGAGAGTGCCGTTCCAGCCTCGGCATCCGCTCCAGCCGAGTCAACCCCGCGGTAGCCCCTCCAGCCGCGGCAGACGCTCCAGCCGCGGCAGCCGCTCCAGCCGCTCCAGCCGCGGCAGCCGCTCCAGCCCCTCCAGCCGCGCCAGCCTCTCCATCCGCGGCAGCCGCTCCAGCCGCGGCAGCCGCTCCAGCCGCGGCAGCCGCTCCAGCCGCTACCGAGTGGAGCGGCTGCCACGGCTGGAGGGCTACCGCGGCTGGAGCGGCTGCCGCGGCTGGAGCAGTGCAGTGAGTCCAGGGAGTGCAAAGGCACCAGTGGGGATGGAGTGCAGTGAGTCCAAAGACTTCAATGTCACCACTGGGAATGCACTTCAGTCAGTCCAGTGAGTGTACTGGCACCACTGGGGATGCACAGCAGTGAGTCCAGAGAGTGCATTGGCACCACTGGGGATGCAGTGCAGTGAGTCCAGAGAGTGCACTGGCACCATTGGAGATGCAGTGCAGTGAGTCCAGAGAGTGCACTGGCACCACTGGGGATGCAGTGCAGTGAGTCCAGAGAGTGCACTGGCACCAGTGGGGATGCAGTGCAGAGTGTCCAGAGAGTGCACTGGCACCACAGGTGATGCACTGCAGTGAGTCCAGAGAGTGCTCTGGCACCACTGGAGATGCACTTCAGTGAGTGCAGAGACTGCACTGGCACCACTGGGGATGCAGTGCAGTGAGTCCAGTGAGTGTACTGGCACCACTGGGGATGCACTGCAGTGAGTCCAGAGAGTGCATTGGCACCACTTGGGATGCACTGCAGTGAGTCCAGAGAGTGCACTGGCACCACTGGGGATGCAGTGCAGTGAGTCCAGAGAGTGCACTGGCTCCACTGAGAATGCACTTCAGTGAGTCCAGAGAGTGCACTGGCACCACTGTGGATGCAGTGCCGTGAGTCCAGCGAATGCACTGGCACCACTGGGGATACGGTGCCGGGAGTCCAGAGAGTGCACTGACACCACTGGGGATGCAGTGCAGTGAGTCCACAGAGTGCACTGACACCAGTGGGAATGCGGTGCAGTGAGTCCAGAGAGTGCACTGGCACCACTGGGGATGCACTGCAGTGAGTCCAGAGTGCACTAGCACCACTGGGGATGCAGAGCAGTGAGTCCAGAGAGTGCACTGGCACCACTGAGAATGCATTTCAGTGAGTCCAGAGAGTGCCGTTCCAGCCTCGGTATCCGCTCCAGCCGAGTCAACCCCGCGGTAGGCCCTCCAGCCGCGGCAGACGCTCCAGCCGCGGCAGCCGCTCCAGCCGCTCCAGCCGCGGCAGCCGCTCCAGCCCCTCCAGCCTCGCCAGCCTCTCCATCCGCGGCAGCCGCTCCAGCCGCGGCAGCCGCTCCAGCCGCTCCAACCGCGGCAGCCGCTCCAGCCGCTACCGAGTGGAGCGGCTGCCACGGCTGGAGGGCTACCGCGGCTGGAGCGGCTGCCGCGGCTGGAGCAGTGCAGTGAGTCCAGGGAGTGCAAAGGCACCAGTGGGGATGGAGTGCAGTGAGTCCAAAGACTTCACTGTCACCACTGGGAATGCAGTGCAGTGAGTCCAGGGAGTGCACTTGCACCACTGGGGATGCAGTGCAGTGACTCCAGTGAGTGCACTGACACCACTGGGGATGCACTTCAGTCAGTCCAGTGAGTGTACTGGCACCACTGGGGATGCACTGCAGTGAGTCAAGAGAGTGCACTGGCAGGACTGGGGATGCAGTGCAGTGAGTCCAGAGAGTGCACTGGCACCACTGGGGATGCCCTGCAGTGAGTCCTGAGAGCGCACTGGCACCACTGGGGATGCAGTGCAGTGAGTCCAGAGAGCGCACTGGCACCAGTGGGAATGCGGTGCAGTGAGTCCAGAGAGTGCAATGGCACCACTGGGGATGCACTGCAGTGAGTCCAGAGAGTGCACTAGCACCACTGGGGATGCAGAGCAGTGAGTCCAGAGAGTGCACTGGCACCACTGAGAATGCATTTCAGTGAGTCCAGAGAGTGCCGTTCCAGCCTCGGCATCCGCTCCAGCCGAGTCAACCCCGCGGTAGCCCCTCCAGCCGCGGCAGACGCTCCAGCCGCGGCAGCCGCTCCAGCCGCTCCAGCCGCGGCAGCCGCTCCAGCCCCTCCAGCCGCGCCAGCCTCTCCAGCCGCGGCAGCCGCTCCAGCCGCGGCAGCCGCTCCAGCCGCTCCAGCCGCGGCAGCCGCTCCAGCCGCTACCGAGTGGAGCGGCTGCCACGGCTGGAGGGCTACCGCGGCTGGAGCGGCTGCCGCGGCTGGAGCAGTGCAGTGAGTCCAGGGAGTGCAAAGGCACCAGTGGGGATGGAGTGCAGTGAGTCCAAAGACTTCAATGTCACCACTGGGAATGCACTTCAGTCAGTCCAGTGAGTGTACTGGCACCACTGGGGATGCACAGCAGTGAGTCCAGAGAGTGCATTGGCACCACTGGGGATGCAGTGCAGTGAGTCCAGAGAGTGCACTGGCACCATTGGAGATGCAGTGCAGTGAGTCCAGAGAGTGCACTGGCACCACTGGGGATGCAGTGCAGTGAGTCCAGAGAGTGCACTGGCACCAGTGGGGATGCAGTGCAGAGTGTCCAGAGAGTGCACTGGCACCACTGGGATGCACTGCAGTGAGTCCAGAGAGTGCTCTGGCACCACTGGAGATGCACTTCAGTGAGTGCAGAGACTGCACTGGCACCACTGGGGATGCAGTGCAGTGAGTCCAGTGAGTGTACTGGCACCACTGGGGATGCACTGCAGTGAGTCCAGAGAGTGCATTGGCACCACTTGGGATGCACTGCAGTGAGTCCAGAGAGTGCACTGGCACCACTGGGGATGCAGTGCAGTGAGTCCAGAGAGTGCACTGGCTCCACTGAGAATGCACTTCAGTGAGTCCAGAGAGCGAACTGGCACCACTGTGGATGCAGTGCCGTGAGTCCAGCGAATGCACTGGCACCACTGGGGATACGGTGCCGGGAGTCCAGAGAGTGCACTGACACCACTGGGGATGCAGTGCAGTGAGTCCACAGAGTGCACTGACACCAGTGGGAATGCGGTGCAGTGAGTCCAGAGAGTGCACTGGCACCACTGGGGATGCACTGCAGTGAGTCCAGAGTGCACTAGCACCACTGGGGATGCAGAGCAGTGAGTCCAGAGAGTGCACTGGCACCACTGAGAATGCATTTCAGTGAGTCCAGAGAGTGCCGTTCCAGCCTCGGTATCCGCTCCAGCCGAGTCAACCCCGCGGTAGGCCCTCCAGCCGCGGCAGACGCTCCAGCCGCGGCAGCCGCTCCAGCCGCTCCAGCCGCGGCAGCCGCTCCAGCCCCTCCAGCCTCGCCAGCCTCTCCATCCGCGGCAGCCGCTCCAGCCGCGGCAGCCGCTCCAGCCGCTCCAACCGCGGCAGCCGCTCCAGCCGCTACCGAGTGGAGCGGCTGCCACGGCTGGAGGGCTACCGCGGCTGGAGCGGCTGCCGCGGCTGGAGCAGTGCAGTGAGTCCAGGGAGTGCAAAGGCACCAGTGGGGATGGAGTGCAGTGAGTCCAAAGACTTCACTGTCACCACTGGGAATGCAGTGCAGTGAGTCCAGGGAGTGCACTTGCACCACTGGGGATGCAGTGCAGTGACTCCAGTGAGTGCACTGACACCACTGGGGATGCACTTCAGTCAGTCCAGTGAGTGTACTGGCACCACTGGGGATGCACTGCAGTGAGTCAAGAGAGTGCACTGGCAGGACTGGGGATGCAGTGCAGTGAGTCCAGAGAGTGCACTGGCACCACTGGGGATGCCCTGCAGTGAGTCCTGAGAGCGCACTGGCACCACTGGGGATGCAGTGCAGTGAGTCCAGAGAGCGCACTGGCACCAGTGGGAATGCGGTGCAGTGAGTCCAGAGAGTGCAATGGCACCACTGGGGATGCACTGCAGTGAGTCCAGAGAGTGCACTAGCACCACTGGGGATGCAGAGCAGTGAGTCCAGAGAGTGCACTGGCACCACTGAGAATGCATTTCAGTGAGTCCAGAGAGTGCCGTTCCAGCCTCGGCATCCGCTCCAGCCGAGTCAACCCCGCGGTAGCCCCTCCAGCCGCGGCAGACGCTCCAGCCGCGGCAGCCGCTCCAGCCGCTCCAGCCGCGGCAGCCGCTCCAGCCCCTCCAGCCGCGCCAGCCTCTCCATCCGCGGCAGCCGCTCCAGCCGCGGCAGCCGCTCCAGCCGCTCCAGCCGCGGCAGCCGCTCCAGCCGCTACCGAGTGGAGCGGCTGCCACGGCTGGAGGGCTACCGCGGCTGGAGCGGCTGCCGCGGCTGGAGCAGTGCAGTGAGTCCAGGGAGTGCAAAGGCACCAGTGGGGATGGAGTGCAGTGAGTCCAAAGACTTCAATGTCACCACTGGGAATGCACTTCAGTCAGTCCAGTGAGTGTACTGGCACCACTGGGGATGCACAGCAGTGAGTCCAGAGAGTGCATTGGCACCACTGGGGATGCAGTGCAGTGAGTCCAGAGAGTGCACTGGCACCATTGGAGATGCAGTGCAGTGAGTCCAGAGAGTGCACTGGCACCACTGGGGATGCAGTGCAGTGAGTCCAGAGAGTGCACTGGCACCAGTGGGGATGCAGTGCAGAGTGTCCAGAGAGTGCACTGGCACCACTGGGATGCACTGCAGTGAGTCCAGAGAGTGCTCTGGCACCACTGGAGATGCACTTCAGTGAGTGCAGAGACTGCACTGGCACCACTGGGGATGCAGTGCAGTGAGTCCAGTGAGTGTACTGGCACCACTGGGGATGCACTGCAGTGAGTCCAGAGAGTGCATTGGCACCACTTGGGATGCACTGCAGTGAGTCCAGAGAGTGCACTGGCACCAGTGGGGATGCAGTGCAGTGAGTCCAGAGAGTGCACTGGCTCCACTGAGAATGCACTTCAGTGAGTCCAGAGAGTGCACTGGCACCACTGTGGATGCAGTGCCGTGAGTCCAGCGAATGCACTGGCACCACTGGGGATACGGTGCCGGGAGTCCAGAGAGTGCACTGACACCACTGGGGATGCAGTGCAGTGAGTCCACAGAGTGCACTGACACCAGTGGGAATGCGGTGCAGTGAGTCCAGAGAGTGCACTGGCACCACTGGGGATGCACTGCAGTGAGTCCAGAGTGCACTAGCACCACTGGGGATGCAGAGCAGTGAGTCCAGAGAGTGCACTGGCACCACTGAGAATGCATTTCAGTGAGTCCAGAGAGTGCCGTTCCAGCCTCGGTATCCGCTCCAGCCGAGTCAACCCCGCGGTAGGCCCTCCAGCCGCGGCAGACGCTCCAGCCGCGGCAGCCGCTCCAGCCGCTCCAGCCGCGGCAGCCGCTCCAGCCCCTCCAGCCTCGCCAGCCTCTCCATCCGCGGCAGCCGCTCCAGCCGCGGCAGCCGCTCCAGCCGCTCCAACCGCGGCAGCCGCTCCAGCCGCTACCGAGTGGAGCGGCTGCCACGGCTGGAGGGCTACCGCGGCTGGAGCGGCTGCCGCGGCTGGAGCAGTGCAGTGAGTCCAGGGAGTGCAAAGGCACCAGTGGGGATGGAGTGCAGTGAGTCCAAAGACTTCACTGTCACCACTGGGAATGCAGTGCAGTGAGTCCAGGGAGTGCACTTGCACCACTGGGGATGCAGTGCAGTGACTCCAGTGAGTGCACTGACACCACTGGGGATGCACTTCAGTCAGTCCAGTGAGTGTACTGGCACCACTGGGGATGCACTGCAGTGAGTCAAGAGAGTGCACTGGCAGGACTGGGGATGCAGTGCAGTGAGTCCAGAGAGTGCACTGGCACCACTGGGGATGCCCTGCAGTGAGTCCTGAGAGCGCACTGGCACCACTGGGGATGCAGTGCAGTGAGTCCAGAGAGTGCAATGGCACCACTGGGGATGCACTGCAGTGAGTCCAGAGAGTGCACTAGCACCACTGGGGATGCAGAGCAGTGAGTCCAGAGAGTGCACTGGCACCACTGAGAATGCATTTCAGTGAGTCCAGAGAGTGCCGTTCCAGCCTCGGCATCCGCTCCAGCCGAGTCAACCCCGCGGTAGCCCCTCCAGCCGCGGCAGACGCTCCAGCCGCGGCAGCCGCTCCAGCCGCTCCAGCCGCGGCAGCCGCTCCAGCCCCTCCAGCCGCGCCAGCCTCTCCATCCGCGGCAGCCGCTCCAGCCGCGGCAGCCGCTCCAGCCGCTCCAGCCGCGGCAGCCGCTCCAGCCGCTACCGAGTGGAGCGGCTGCCACGGCTGGAGGGCTACCGCGGCTGGAGCGGCTGCCGCGGCTGGAGCAGTGCAGTGAGTCCAGGGAGTGCAAAGGCACCAGTGGGGATGGAGTGCAGTGAGTCCAAAGACTTCAATGTCACCACTGGGAATGCACTTCAGTCAGTCCAGTGAGTGTACTGGCACCACTGGGGATGCACAGCAGTGAGTCCAGAGAGTGCATTGGCACCACTGGGGATGCAGTGCAGTGAGTCCAGAGAGTGCACTGGCACCATTGGAGATGCAGTGCAGTGAGTCCAGAGAGTGCACTGGCACCACTGGGGATGCAGTGCAGTGAGTCCAGAGAGTGCACTGGCACCAGTGGGGATGCAGTGCAGAGTGTCCAGAGAGTGCACTGGCACCACTGGGATGCACTGCAGTGAGTCCAGAGAGTGCATTGGCACCACTGGAGATGCACTTCAGTGAGTGCAGAGACTGCACTGGCACCACTGGGGATGCAGTGCAGTGAGTCCAGTGAGTGTACTGGCACCACTGGGGATGCACTGCAGTGAGTCCAGAGAGTGCATTGGCACCACTTGGGATGCACTGCAGTGAGTCCAGAGAGTGCACTGGCACCACTGGGGATGCAGTGCAGTGAGTCCAGAGAGTGCACTGGCACCACTGAGAATGCACTTCAGTGAGTCCAGAGAGTGCACTGGCACCACTGTGGATGCAGTGCCGTGAGTCCAGCGAATGCACTGGCACCACTGGGGATACGGTGCCGGGAGTCCAGAGAGTGCACTGACACCACTGGGGATGCAGTGCAGTGAGTCCACAGAGTGCACTGACACCAGTGGGAATGCGGTGCAGTGAGTCCAGAGAGTGCACTGGCACCACTGGGGATGCACTGCAGTGAGTCCAGAGTGCACTAGCACCACTGGGGATGCAGAGCAGTGAGTCCAGAGAGTGCACTGGCACCACTGAGAATGCATTTCAGTGAGTCCAGAGAGTGCCGTTCCAGCCTCGGTATCCGCTCCAGCCGAGTCAACCCCGCGGTAGGCCCTCCAGCCGCGGCAGACGCTCCAGCCGCGGCAGCCGCTCCAGCCGCTCCAGCCGCGGCAGCCGCTCCAGCCCCTCCAGCCTCGCCAGCCTCTCCATCCGCGGCAGCCGCTCCAGCCGCGGCAGCCGCTCCAGCCGCTCCAGCCGCGGCAGCCGCTCCAGCCGCTACCGAGTGGAGCGGCTGCCACGGCTGGAGGGCTACCGCGGCTGGAGCGGCTGCCGCGGCTGGAGCAGTGCAGTGAGTCCAGGGAGTGCAAAGGCACCAGTGGGGATGGAGTGCAGTGAGTCCAAAGACTTCACTGTCACCACTGGGAATGCAGTGCAGTGAGTCCAGGGAGTGCACTTGCACCACTGGGGATGCAGTGCAGTGACTCCAGTGAGTGCACTGACACCACTGGGGATGCACTTCAGTCAGTCCAGTGAGTGTACTGGCACCACTGGGGATGCACTGCAGTGAGTCAAGAGAGTGCACTGGCAGGACTGGGGATGCAGTGCAGTGAGTCCAGAGAGTGCACTGGCACCACTGGGGATGCCCTGCAGTGAGTCCTGAGAGCGCACTGGCACCACTGGGGATGCAGTGCAGTGAGTCCAGAGAGCGCACTGGCACCAGTGGGAATGCGGTGCAGTGAGTCCAGAGAGTGCAATGGCACCACTGGGGATGCACTGCAGTGAGTCCAGAGAGTGCACTAGCACCACTGGGGATGCAGAGCAGTGAGTCCAGAGAGTGCACTGGCACCACTGAGAATGCATTTCAGTGAGTCCAGAGAGTGCCGTTCCAGCCTCGGCATCCGCTCCAGCCGAGTCAACCCCGCGGTAGCCCCTCCAGCCGCGGCAGACGCTCCAGCCGCGGCAGCCGCTCCAGCCGCTCCAGCCGCGGCAGCCGCTCCAGCCCCTCCAGCCGCGCCAGCCTCTCCATCCGCGGCAGCCGCTCCAGCCGCGGCAGCCGCTCCAGCCGCTCCAGCCGCGGCAGCCGCTCCAGCCGCTACCGAGTGGAGCGGCTGCCACGGCTGGAGGGCTACCGCGGCTGGAGCGGCTGCCGCGGCTGGAGCAGTGCAGTGAGTCCAGGGAGTGCAAAGGCACCAGTGGGGATGGAGTGCAGTGAGTCCAAAGACTTCAATGTCACCACTGGGAATGCACTTCAGTCAGTCCAGTGAGTGTACTGGCACCACTGGGGATGCACAGCAGTGAGTCCAGAGAGTGCATTGGCACCACTGGGGATGCAGTGCAGTGAGTCCAGAGAGTGCACTGGCACCATTGGAGATGCAGTGCAGTGAGTCCAGAGAGTGCACTGGCACCACTGGGGATGCAGTGCAGTGAGTCCAGAGAGTGCACTGGCACCAGTGGGGATGCAGTGCAGAGTGTCCAGAGAGTGCACTGGCACCACTGGGATGCACTGCAGTGAGTCCAGAGAGTGCTCTGGCACCAATGGAGATGCACTTCAGTGAGTGCAGAGACTGCACTGGCACCACTGGGGATGCAGTGCAGTGAGTCCAGTGAGTGTACTGGCACCACTGGGGATGCACTGCAGTGAGTCCAGAGAGTGCATTGGCACCACTTGGGATGCACTGCAGTGAGTCCAGAGAGTGCACTGGCACCACTGGGGATGCAGTGCCGTGAGTCCAGCGAATGCACTGGCACCACTGGGGATACGGTGCCGGGAGTCCAGAGAGTGCACTGACACCACTGGGGATGCAGTGCAGTGAGTCCACAGAGTGCACTGACACCAGTGGGAATGCGGTGCAGTGAGTCCAGAGAGTGCACTGGCACCACTGGGGATGCACTGCAGTGAGTCCAGAGTGCACTAGCACCACTGGGGATGCAGAGCAGTGAGTCCAGAGAGTGCACTGGCACCACTGAGAATGCATTTCAGTGAGTCCAGAGAGTGCCGTTCCAGCCTCGGTATCCGCTCCAGCCGAGTCAACCCCGCGGTAGGCCCTCCAGCCGCGGCAGACGCTCCAGCCGCGGCAGCCGCTCCAGCCGCTCCAGCCGCGGCAGCCGCTCCAGCCCCTCCAGCCTCGCCAGCCTCTCCATCCGCGGCAGCCGCTCCAGCCGCGGCAGCCGCTCCAGCCGCTCCAACCGCGGCAGCCGCTCCAGCCGCTACCGAGTGGAGCGGCTGCCACGGCTGGAGGGCTACCGCGGCTGGAGCGGCTGCCGCGGCTGGAGCAGTGCAGTGAGTCCAGGGAGTGCAAAGGCACCAGTGGGGATGGAGTGCAGTGAGTCCAAAGACTTCACTGTCACCACTGGGAATGCAGTGCAGTGAGTCCAGGGAGTGCACTTGCACCACTGGGGATGCAGTGCAGTGACTCCAGTGAGTGCACTGACACCACTGGGGATGCACTTCAGTCAGTCCAGTGAGTGTACTGGCACCACTGGGGATGCACTGCAGTGAGTCAAGAGAGTGCACTGGCAGGACTGGGGATGCAGTGCAGTGAGTCCAGAGAGTGCACTGGCACCACTGGGGATGCCCTGCAGTGAGTCCTGAGAGCGCACTGGCACCACTGGGGATGCAGTGCAGTGAGTCCAGAGAGCGCACTGGCACCAGTGGGAATGCGGTGCAGTGAGTCCAGAGAGTGCAATGGCACCACTGGGGATGCACTGCAGTGAGTCCAGAGAGTGCACTAGCACCACTGGGGATGCAGAGCAGTGAGTCCAGAGAGTGCACTGGCACCACTGAGAATGCATTTCAGTGAGTCCAGAGAGTGCCGTTCCAGCCTCGGCATCCGCTCCAGCCGAGTCAACCCCGCGGTAGCCCCTCCAGCCGCGGCAGACGCTCCAGCCGCGGCAGCCGCTCCAGCCGCTCCAGCCGCGGCAGCCGCTCCAGCCCCTCCAGCCGCGCCAGCCTCTCCATCCGCGGCAGCCGCTCCAGCCGCGGCAGCCGCTCCAGCCGCTCCAGCCGCGGCAGCCGCTCCAGCCGCTACCGAGTGGAGCGGCTGCCACGGCTGGAGGGCTACCGCGGCTGGAGCGGCTGCCGCGGCTGGAGCAGTGCAGTGAGTCCAGGGAGTGCAAAGGCACCAGTGGGGATGGAGTGCAGTGAGTCCAAAGACTTCAATGTCACCACTGGGAATGCACTTCAGTCAGTCCAGTGAGTGTACTGGCACCACTGGGGATGCACAGCAGTGAGTCCAGAGAGTGCATTGGCACCACTGGGGATGCAGTGCAGTGAGTCCAGAGAGTGCACTGGCACCATTGGAGATGCAGTGCAGTGAGTCCAGAGAGTGCACTGGCACCACTGGGGATGCAGTGCAGTGAGTCCAGAGAGTGCACTGGCACCAGTGGGGATGCAGTGCAGAGTGTCCAGAGAGTGCACTGGCACCACTGGGATGCACTGCAGTGAGTCCAGAGAGTGCTCTGGCACCACTGGAGATGCACTTCAGTGAGTGCAGAGACTGCACTGGCACCACTGGGGATGCAGTGCAGTGAGTCCAGTGAGTGTACTGGCACCACTGGGGATGCACTGCAGTGAGTCCAGAGAGTGCATTGGCACCACTTGGGATGCACTGCAGTGAGTCCAGAGAGTGCACTGGCACCACTGGGGATGCAGTGCCGTGAGTCCAGAGAGTGCACTGGCTCCACTGAGAATGCACTTCAGTGAGTCCAGAGAGCGAACTGGCACCACTGTGGATGCAGTGCCGTGAGTCCAGCGAATGCACTGGCACCACTGGGGATACGGTGCCGGGAGTCCAGAGAGTGCACTGACACCACTGGGGATGCAGTGCAGTGAGTCCACAGAGTGCACTGACACCAGTGGGAATGCGGTGCAGTGAGTCCAGAGAGTGCACTGGCACCACTGGGGATGCACTGCAGTGAGTCCAGAGTGCACTAGCACCACTGGGGATGCAGAGCAGTGAGTCCAGAGAGTGCACTGGCACCACTGAGAATGCATTTCAGTGAGTCCAGAGAGTGCCGTTCCAGCCTCGGTATCCGCTCCAGCCGAGTCAACCCCGCGGTAGGCCCTCCAGCCGCGGCAGACGCTCCAGCCGCGGCAGCCGCTCCAGCCGCTCCAGCCGCGGCAGCCGCTCCAGCCCCTCCAGCCTCGCCAGCCTCTCCATCCGCGGCAGCCGCTCCAGCCGCGGCAGCCGCTCCAGCCGCTCCAACCGCGGCAGCCGCTCCAGCCGCTACCGAGTGGAGCGGCTGCCACGGCTGGAGGGCTACCGCGGCTGGAGCGGCTGCCGCGGCTGGAGCAGTGCAGTGAGTCCAGGGAGTGCAAAGGCACCAGTGGGGATGGAGTGCAGTGAGTCCAAAGACTTCACTGTCACCACTGGGAATGCAGTGCAGTGAGTCCAGGGAGTGCACTTGCACCACTGGGGATGCAGTGCAGTGACTCCAGTGAGTGCACTGACACCACTGGGGATGCACTTCAGTCAGTCCAGTGAGTGTACTGGCACCACTGGGGATGCACTGCAGTGAGTCAAGAGAGTGCACTGGCAGGACTGGGGATGCAGTGCAGTGAGTCCAGAGAGTGCACTGGCACCACTGGGGATGCCCTGCAGTGAGTCCTGAGAGCGCACTGGCACCACTGGGGATGCAGTGCAGTGAGTCCAGAGAGCGCACTGGCACCAGTGGGAATGCGGTGCAGTGAGTCCAGAGAGTGCAATGGCACCACTGGGGATGCACTGCAGTGAGTCCAGAGAGTGCACTAGCACCACTGGGGATGCAGAGCAGTGAGTCCAGAGAGTGCACTGGCACCACTGAGAATGCATTTCAGTGAGTCCAGAGAGTGCCGTTCCAGCCTCGGCATCCGCTCCAGCCGAGTCAACCCCGCGGTAGCCCCTCCAGCCGCGGCAGACGCTCCAGCCGCGGCAGCCGCTCCAGCCGCTCCAGCCGCGGCAGCCGCTCCAGCCCCTCCAGCCGCGCCAGCCTCTCCAGCCGCGGCAGCCGCTCCAGCCGCGGTAGCCCTCCAGCCGTGGCAGCCGCTCCACTCGGTAGCGGCTGGAGCGGCTGCCGCGGCTGCCGCGGCTGGAGCGGCTGCCGCGACTGGAGCGGCTGCCGCGGTTGGAGCGGCTGCCGCGGCTGGAGCGGCTGGAGCGGATGCCGCGGCTGGAGCGGCTGGAGCGGCTGCCGCGGCTGGAGCGGCTGGCGCGGCTGGAGGAGCTACCGCGGCTGGAGCGGTTAACGCGGCTGGAGCGGATGCCGAGGCTGGAGCGGATGCCGCGGCTGGTGCGCCTGGAGAGGCTGCCGCGGCTGGAGCAGTGCAGTGAGTCCAGAGAGTGCACTGGCACCATTGGGGATGCAGTGCAGTGAGTCCAGAGAGTGCACTGGCAGGACTGGGGATGCAGTGCAGTGAGTCCAGAGAGTGCACTGGCACCACTGAGGATGCAATGCAGTGAGTCCAGAGAGTGCACTGGCACCACTGGGCATGCAGTGCTGTGAGTCCAGAGAGTGCACTGGCACCACTGGGGATGCACTTCAGTCAGTCCAGTGAGTGTACTGGCACCACTGGGGATGCACTGCAGTGAGTCAAGAGAGTGCACTGGCAGGACTGGGGATGCAGTGCAGTGAGTCCAGAGAGTGCACTGGCACCACTGGGGATGCCCTGCAGTGAGTCCTGAGAGCGCACTGGCACCACTGGGGATGCAGTGCAGTGAGTCCAGAGAGAGCACTGGCACCAGTGGGAATGCGGTGCAGTGAGTCCAGAGAGTGCAATGGCACCACTGGGGATGCACTGCAGTGAGTCCAGAGAGTGCACTAGCACCACTGGGGATGCAGAGCAGTGAGTCCAGAGAGTGCACTGGCACCACTGAGAATGCATTTCAGTGAGTCCAGAGAGTGCCGTTCCAGCCTCGGCATCCGCTCCAGCCGAGTCAACCCCGCGGTAGCCCCTCCAGCCGCGGCAGACGCTCCAGCCGCGGCAGCCGCTCCAGCCGCTCCAGCCGCGGCAGCCGCTCCAGCCCCTCCAGCCGCGCCAGCCTCTCCATCCGCGGCAGCCGCTCCAGCCGCGGCAGCCGCTCCAGCCGCGGCAGCCGCTCCAGCCGCTACCGAGTGGAGCGGCTGCCACGGCTGGAGGGCTACCGCGGCTGGAGCGGCTGCCGCGGCTGGAGCAGTGCAGTGAGTCCAGGGAGTGCAAAGGCACCAGTGGGGATGGAGTGCAGTGAGTCCAAAGACTTCAATGTCACCACTGGGAATGCACTTCAGTCAGTCCAGTGAGTGTACTGGCACCACTGGGGATGCACAGCAGTGAGTCCAGAGAGTGCATTGGCACCACTGGGGATGCAGTGCAGTGAGTCCAGAGAGTGCACTGGCACCATTGGAGATGCAGTGCAGTGAGTCCAGAGAGTGCACTGGCACCACTGGGGATGCAGTGCAGTGAGTCCAGAGAGTGCACTGGCACCAGTGGGGATGCAGTGCAGAGTGTCCAGAGAGTGCACTGGCACCACAGGTGATGCACTGCAGTGAGTCCAGAGAGTGCTCTGGCACCACTGGAGATGCACTTCAGTGAGTGCAGAGACTGCACTGGCACCACTGGGGATGCAGTGCAGTGAGTCCAGTGAGTGTACTGGCACCACTGGGGATGCACTGCAGTGAGTCCAGAGAGTGCATTGGCACCACTTGGGATGCACTGCAGTGAGTCCAGAGAGTGCACTGGCACCACTGGGGATGCAGTGCAGTGAGTCCAGAGAGTGCACTGGCTCCACTGAGAATGCACTTCAGTGAGTCCAGAGAGTGCACTGGCACCACTGTGGATGCAGTGCCGTGAGTCCAGCGAATGCAGTGGCACCACTGGGGATACGGTGCCGGGAGTCCAGAGAGTGCACTGACACCACTGGGGATGCAGTGCAGTGAGTCCACAGAGTGCACTGACACCAGTGGGAATGCGGTGCAGTGAGTCCAGAGAGTGCACTGGCACCACTGGGGATGCACTGCAGTGAGTCCAGAGTGCACTAGCACCACTGGGGATGCAGAGCAGTGAGTCCAGAGAGTGCACTGGCACCACTGAGAATGCATTTCAGTGAGTCCAGAGAGTGCCGTTCCAGCCTCGGTATCCGCTCCAGCCGAGTCAACCCCGCGGTAGGCCCTCCAGCCGCGGCAGACGCTCCAGCCGCGGCAGCCGCTCCAGCCGCTCCAGCCGCGGCAGCCGCTCCAGCCCCTCCAGCCTCGCCAGCCTCTCCATCCGCGGCAGCCGCTCCAGCCGCGGCAGCCGCTCCAGCCGCTCCAACCGCGGCAGCCGCTCCAGCCGCTACCGAGTGGAGCGGCTGCCACGGCTGGAGGGCTACCGCGGCTGGAGCGGCTGCCGCGGCTGGAGCAGTGCAGTGAGTCCAGGGAGTGCAAAGGCACCAGTGGGGATGGAGTGCAGTGAGTCCAAAGACTTCACTGTCACCACTGGGAATGCAGTGCAGTGAGTCCAGGGAGTGCACTTGCACCACTGGGGATGCAGTGCAGTGACTCCAGTGAGTGCACTGACACCACTGGGGATGCACTTCAGTCAGTCCAGTGAGTGTACTGGCACCACTGGGGATGCACTGCAGTGAGTCAAGAGAGTGCACTGGCAGGACTGGGGATGCAGTGCAGTGAGTCCAGAGAGTGCACTGGCACCACTGGGGATGCACTGCAGTGAGTCCAGAGAGTGCACTGGCACCACTGAGAATGCATTTCAGTGAGTCCAGAGAGTGCCGTTCCAGCCTCGGCATCCGCTCCAGCCGAGTCAACCCCGCGGTAGCCCCTCCAGCCGCGGCAGACGCTCCAGCCGCGGCAGCCGCTCCAGCCGCTCCAGCCGCGGCAGCCGCTCCAGCCCCTCCAGCCGCGCCAGCCTCTCCAGCCGCGGCAGCCGCTCCAGCCGCGGTAGCCCTCCAGCCGTGGCAGCCGCTCCACTCGGTAGCGGCTGGAGCGGCTGCCGCGGCTGGAGCGGCTGGAGCGGCTGCCGCGACTGGAGCGGCTGCCGCGGTTGGAGCGGCTGCCGCGGCTGGAGCGGCTGGAGCGGATGCCGCGGCTGGAGCGGCTGGAGCGGCTGCCGCGGCTGGAGCGGCTGGCGCGGCTGGAGGAGCTACCGCGGCTGGAGCGGTTAACGCGGCTGGAGCGGATGCCGAGGCTGGAGCGGATGCCGCGGCTGGTGCGCCTGGAGAGGCTGCCGCGGCTGGAGCAGTGCAGTGAGTCCAGAGAGTGCACTGGCACCATTGGGGATGCAGTGCAGTGAGTCCAGAGAGTGCACTGGCAGGACTGGGGATGCAGTGCAGTGAGTCCAGAGAGTGCACTGGCACCACTGAGGATGCAATGCAGTGAGTCCAGAGAGTGCACTGGCACCAATGGGCATGCAGTGCTGTGAGTCCAGAGAGTGCACTGGCACCACTGGGGATGCACTTCAGTCAGTCCAGTGAGTGTACTGGCACCACTGGGGATGCACTGCAGTGAGTCAAGAGAGTGCACTGGCAGGACTGGGGATGCAGTGCAGTGAGTCCAGAGAGTGCACTGGCACCACTGGGGATGCCCTGCAGTGAGTCCTGAGAGCGCACTGGCACCACTGGGGATGCAGTGCAGTGAGTCCAGAGAGCGCACTGGCACCAGTGGGAATGCGGTGCAGTGAGTCCAGAGAGTGCAATGGCACCACTGGGGATGCACTGCAGTGAGTCCAGAGAGTGCACTAGCACCACTGGGGATGCAGAGCAGTGAGTCCAGAGAGTGCACTGGCACCACTGAGAATGCATTTCAGTGAGTCCAGAGAGTGCCGTTCCAGCCTCGGCATCCGCTCCAGCCGAGTCAACCCCGCGGTAGCCCCTCCAGCCGCGGCAGACGCTCCAGCCGCGGCAGCCGCTCCAGCCGCTCCAGCCGCGGCAGCCGCTCCAGCCGCTACCGAGTGGAGCGGCTGCCACGGCTGGAGGGCTACCGCGGCTGGAGCGGCTGCCGCGGCTGGAGCAGTGCAGTGAGTCCAGGGAGTGCAAAGGCACCAGTGGGGATGGAGTGCAGTGAGTCCAAAGACTTCAATGTCACCACTGGGAATGCACTTCAGTCAGTCCAGTGAGTGTACTGGCACCACTGGGGATGCACAGCAGTGAGTCCAGAGAGTGCATTGGCACCACTGGGGATGCAGTGCAGTGAGTCCAGAGAGTGCACTGGCACCATTGGAGATGCAGTGCAGTGAGTCCAGAGAGTGCACTGGCACCACTGGGGATGCAGTGCAGTGAGTCCAGAGAGTGCACTGGCACCAGTGGGGATGCAGTGCAGAGTGTCCAGAGAGTGCACTGGCACCACAGGTGATGCACTGCAGTGAGTCCAGAGAGTGCTCTGGCACCACTGGAGATGCAGTGCAGTGAGTGCAGAGACTGCACTGGCACCACTGGGGATGCAGTGCAGTGAGTCCAGTGAGTGTACTGGCACCAGTGGGGATGCACTGCAGTGAGTCCAGAGAGTGCATTGGCACCACTTGGGATGCACTGCAGTGAGTCCAGAGAGTGCACTGGCACCACTGGGGATGCAGTGCAGTGAGTCCAGAGAGTGCACTGGCTCCACTGAGAATGCACTTCAGTGAGTCCAGAGAGTGCACTGGCACCACTGTGGATGCAGTGCCGTGAGTCCAGCGAATGCACTGGCACCACTGGGGATACGGTGCCGGGAGTCCAGAGAGTGCACTGACACCACTGGGGATGCAGTGCAGTGAGTCCACAGAGTGCACTGACACCAGTGGGAATGCGGTGCAGTGAGTCCAGAGAGTGCACTGGCACCACTGGGGATGCACTGCAGTGAGTCCAGAGTGCACTAGCACCACTGGGGATGCAGAGCAGTGAGTCCAGAGAGTGCACTGGCACCACTGAGAATGCATTTCAGTGAGTCCAGAGAGTGCCGTTCCAGCCTCGGTATCCGCTCCAGCCGAGTCAACCCCGCGGTAGGCCCTCCAGCCGCGGCAGACGCTCCAGCCGCGGCAGCCGCTCCAGCCGCTCCAGCCGCGGCAGCCGCTCCAGCCCCTCCAGCCTCGCCAGCCTCTCCATCCGCGGCAGCCGCTCCAGCCGCGGCAGCCGCTCCAGCCGCTCCAACCGCGGCAGCCGCTCCAGCCGCTACCGAGTGGAGCGGCTGCCACGGCTGGAGGGCTACCGCGGCTGGAGCGGCTGCCGCGGCTGGAGCAGTGCAGTGAGTCCAGGGAGTGCAAAGGCACCAGTGGGGATGGAGTGCAGTGAGTCCAAAGACTTCACTGTCACCACTGGGAATGCAGTGCAGTGAGTCCAGGGAGTGCACTTGCACCACTGGGGATGCAGTGCAGTGACTCCAGTGAGTGCACTGACACCACTGGGGATGCACTTCAGTCAGTCCAGTGAGTGTACTGGCACCACTGGGGATGCACTGCAGTGAGTCAAGAGAGTGCACTGGCAGGACTGGGGATGCAGTGCAGTGAGTCCAGAGAGTGCACTGGCACCACTGGGGATGCCCTGCAGTGAGTCCTGAGAGTGCACTGGCACCACTGAGAATGCATTTCAGTGAGTCCAGAGAGTGCCGTTCCAGCCTCGGCATCCGCTCCAGCCGAGTCAACCCCGCGGTAGCCCCTCCAGCCGCGGCAGACGCTCCAGCCGCGGCAGCCGCTCCAGCCGCTCCAGCCGCGGCAGCCGCTCCAGCCCCTCCAGCCGCGCCAGCCTCTCCAGCCGCGGCAGCCGCTCCAGCCGCGGTAGCCCTCCAGCCGTGGCAGCCGCTCCACTCGGTAGCGGCTGGAGCGGCTGCCGCGGCTGGAGCGGCTGGAGCGGCTGCCGCGACTGGAGCGGCTGCCGCGGTTGGAGCGGCTGCCGCGGCTGGAGCGGCTGGAGCGGATGCCGCGGCTGGAGCGGCTGGAGCGGCTGCCGCGGCTGGAGCGGCTGGCGCGGCTGGAGGAGCTACCGCGGCTGGAGCGGTTAACGCGGCTGGAGCGGATGCCGAGGCTGGAGCGGATGCCGCGGCTGGTGCGCCTGGAGAGGCTGCCGCGGCTGGAGCAGTGCAGTGAGTCCAGAGAGTGCACTGGCACCATTGGGGATGCAGTGCAGTGAGTCCAGAGAGTGCACTGGCAGGACTGGGGATGCAGTGCAGTGAGTCCAGAGAGTGCACTGGCACCACTGAGGATGCAATGCAGTGAGTCCAGAGAGTGCACTGGCACCACTGGGCATGCAGTGCTGTGAGTCCAGAGAGTGCACTGGCACCACTGGGGATGCACTTCAGTCAGTCCAGTGAGTGTACTGGCACCACTGGGGATGCACTGCAGTGAGTCAAGAGAGTGCACTGGCAGGACTGGGGATGCAGTGCAGTGAGTCCAGAGAGTGCACTGGCACCACTGGGGATGCCCTGCAGTGAGTCCTGAGAGCGCACTGGCACCACTGGGGATGCAGTGCAGTGAGTCCAGAGAGCGCACTGGCACCAGTGGGAATGCGGTGCAGTGAGTCCAGAGAGTGCAATGGCACCACTGGGGATGCACTGCAGTGAGTCCAGAGAGTGCACTAGCACCACTGGGGATGCAGAGCAGTGAGTCCAGAGAGTGCACTGGCACCACTGAGAATGCATTTCAGTGAGTCCAGAGAGTGCCGTTCCAGCCTCGGCATCCGCTCCAGCCGAGTCAACCCCGCGGTAGCCCCTCCAGCCGCGGCAGACGCTCCAGCCGCGGCAGCCGCTCCAGCCGCTCCAGCCGCGGCAGCCGCTCCAGCCCCTCCAGCCGCGCCAGCCTCTCCATCCGCGGCAGCCGCTCCAGCCGCGGCAGCCGCTCCAGCCGCGGCAGCCGCTCCAGCCGCTACCGAGTGGAGCGGCTGCCACGGCTGGAGGGCTACCGCGGCTGGAGCGGCTGCCGCGGCTGGAGCAGTGCAGTGAGTCCAGGGAGTGCAAAGGCACCAGTGGGGATGGAGTGCAGTGAGTCCAAAGACTTCAATGTCACCACTGGGAATGCACTTCAGTCAGTCCAGTGAGTGTACTGGCACCACTGGGGATGCACAGCAGTGAGTCCAGAGAGTGCATTGGCACCACTGGGGATGCAGTGCAGTGAGTCCAGAGAGTGCACTGGCACCATTGGAGATGCAGTGCAGTGAGTCCAGAGAGTGCACTGGCACCACTGGGGATGCAGTGCAGTGAGTCCAGAGAGTGCACTGGCACCAGTGGGGATGCAGTGCAGAGTGTCCAGAGAGTGCACTGGCACCACAGGTGATGCACTGCAGTGAGTCCAGAGAGTGCTCTGGCACCACTGGAGATGCACTTCAGTGAGTGCAGAGACTGCACTGGCACCACTGGGGATGCAGTGCAGTGAGTCCAGTGAGTGTACTGGCACCACTGGGGATGCACTGCAGTGAGTCCAGAGAGTGCATTGGCACCACTTGGGATGCACTGCAGTGAGTCCAGAGAGTGCACTGGCACCAGTGGGCATGCAGTGCAGTGAGTCCAGAGAGTGCACTGGCTCCACTGAGAATGCACTTCAGTGAGTCCAGAGAGTGCACTGGCACCACTGTGGATGCAGTGCCGTGAGTCCAGCGAATGCACTGGCACCACTGGGGATACGGTGCCGGGAGTCCAGAGAGTGCACTGACACCACTGGGGATGCAGTGCAGTGAGTCCACAGAGTGCACTGACACCAGTGGGAATGCGGTGCAGTGAGTCCAGAGAGTGCACTGGCACCACTGGGGATGCACTGCAGTGAGTCCAGAGTGCACTAGCACCACTGGGGATGCAGAGCAGTGAGTCCAGAGAGTGCACTGGCACCACTGAGAATGCATTTCAGTGAGTCCAGAGAGTGCCGTTCCAGCCTCGGTATCCGCTCCAGCCGAGTCAACCCCGCGGTAGGCCCTCCAGCCGCGGCAGACGCTCCAGCCGCGGCAGCCGCTCCAGCCGCTCCAGCCGCGGCAGCCGCTCCAGCCCCTCCAGCCTCGCCAGCCTCTCCATCCGCGGCAGCCGCTCCAGCCGCGGCAGCCGCTCCAGCCGCTCCAACCGCGGCAGCCGCTCCAGCCGCTACCGAGTGGAGCGGCTGCCACGGCTGGAGGGCTACCGCGGCTGGAGCGGCTGCCGCGGCTGGAGCAGTGCAGTGAGTCCAGGGAGTGCAAAGGCACCAGTGGGGATGGAGTGCAGTGAGTCCAAAGACTTCACTGTCACCACTGGGAATGCAGTGCAGTGAGTCCAGGGAGTGCACTTGCACCACTGGGGATGCAGTGCAGTGACTCCAGTGAGTGCACTGACACCACTGGGGATGCACTTCAGTCAGTCCAGTGAGTGTACTGGCACCACTGGGGATGCACTGCAGTGAGTCAAGAGAGTGCACTGGCAGGACTGGGGATGCAGTGCAGTGAGTCCAGAGAGTGCACTGGCACCACTGGGGATGCCCTGCAGTGAGTCCTGAGAGCGCACTGGCACCACTGGGGATGCAGTGCAGTGAGTCCAGAGAGCGCACTGGCACCAGTGGGAATGCGGTGCAGTGAGTCCAGAGAGTGCAATGGCACCACTGGGGATGCACTGCAGTGAGTCCAGAGAGTGCACTAGCACCACTGGGGATGCAGAGCAGTGAGTCCAGAGAGTGCACTGGCACCACTGAGAATGCATTTCAGTGAGTCCAGAGAGTGCCGTTCCAGCCTCGGCATCCGCTCCAGCCGAGTCAACCCCGCGGTAGCCCCTCCAGCCGCGGCAGACGCTCCAGCCGCGGCAGCCGCTCCAGCCGCTCCAGCCGCGGCAGCCGCTCCAGCCCCTCCAGCCGCGCCAGCCTCTCCATCCGCGGCAGCCGCTCCAGCCGCGGCAGCCGCTCCAGCCGCTCCAGCCGCCGCAGCCGCTCCAGCCGCTACCGAGTGGAGCGGCTGCCACGGCTGGAGGGCTACCGCGGCTGGAGCGGCTGCCGCGGCTGGAGCAGTGCAGTGAGTCCAGGGAGTGCAAAGGCACCAGTGGGGATGGAGTGCAGTGAGTCCAAAGACTTCAATGTCACCACTGGGAATGCACTTCAGTCAGTCCAGTGAGTGTACTGGCACCACTGGGGATGCACAGCAGTGAGTCCAGAGAGTGCATTGGCACCACTGGGGATGCAGTGCAGTGAGTCCAGAGAGTGCACTGGCACCATTGGAGATGCAGTGCAGTGAGTCCAGAGAGTGCACTGGCACCACTGGGGATGCAGTGCAGTGAGTCCAGAGAGTGCACTGGCACCAGTGGGGATGCAGTGCAGAGTGTCCAGAGAGTGCACTGGCACCACTGGGATGCACTGCAGTGAGTCCAGAGAGTGCTCTGGCACCACTGGAGATGCACTTCAGTGAGTGCAGAGACTGCACTGGCACCACTGGGGATGCAGTGCAGTGAGTCCAGTGAGTGTACTGGCACCACTGGGGATGCACTGCAGTGAGTCCAGAGAGTGCATTGGCACCACTTGGGATGCACTGCAGTGAGTCCAGAGAGTGCACTGGCACCACTGGGGATGCAGTGCAGTGAGTCCAGAGAGTGCACTGGCTCCACTGAGAATGCACTTCAGTGAGTCCAGAGAGCGAACTGGCACCACTGTGGATGCAGTGCCGTGAGTCCAGCGAATGCACTGGCACCACTGGGGATACGGTGCCGGGAGTCCAGAGAGTGCACTGACACCACTGGGGATGCAGTGCAGTGAGTCCACAGAGTGCACTGACACCAGTGGGAATGCGGTGCAGTGAGTCCAGAGAGTGCACTGGCACCACTGGGGATGCACTGCAGTGAGTCCAGAGTGCACTAGCACCACTGGGGATGCAGAGCAGTGAGTCCAGAGAGTGCACTGGCACCACTGAGAATGCATTTCAGTGAGTCCAGAGAGTGCCGTTCCAGCCTCGGTATCCGCTCCAGCCGAGTCAACCCCGCGGTAGGCCCTCCAGCCGCGGCAGCCGCTCCAGCCCCTCCAGCCTCGCCAGCCTCTCCATCCGCGGCAGCCGCTCCAGCCGCGGCAGCCGCTCCAGCCGCTCCAACCGCGGCAGCCGCTCCAGCCGCTACCGAGTGGAGCGGCTGCCACGGCTGGAGGGCTACCGCGGCTGGAGCGGCTGCCGCGGCTGGAGCAGTGCAGTGAGTCCAGGGAGTGCAAAGGCACCAGTGGGGATGGAGTGCAGTGAGTCCAAAGACTTCACTGTCACCACTGGGAATGCAGTGCAGTGAGTCCAGGGAGTGCACTTGCACCACTGGGGATGCAGTGCAGTGACTCCAGTGAGTGCACTGACACCACTGGGGATGCACTTCAGTCAGTCCAGTGAGTGTACTGGCACCACTGGGGATGCACTGCAGTGAGTCAAGAGAGTGCACTGGCAGGACTGGGGATGCAGTGCAGTGAGTCCAGAGAGTGCACTGGCACCACTGGGGATGCCCTGCAGTGAGTCCTGAGAGCGCACTGGCACCACTGGGGATGCAGTGCAGTGAGTCCAGAGAGCGCACTGGCACCAGTGGGAATGCGGTGCAGTGAGTCCAGAGAGTGCAATGGCACCACTGGGGATGCACTGCAGTGAGTCCAGAGAGTGCACTAGCACCACTGGGGATGCAGAGCAGTGAGTCCAGAGAGTGCACTGGCACCACTGAGAATGCATTTCAGTGAGTCCAGAGAGTGCCGTTCCAGCCTCGGCATCCGCTCCAGCCGAGTCAACCCCGCGGTAGCCCCTCCAGCCGCGGCAGACGCTCCAGCCGCGGCAGCCGCTCCAGCCGCTCCAGCCGCGGCAGCCGCTCCAGCCCCTCCAGCCGCGCCAGCCTCTCCATCCGCGGCAGCCGCTCCAGCCGCGGCAGCCGCTCCAGCCGCTCCAGCCGCGGCAGCCGCTCCAGCCGCTACCGAGTGGAGCGGCTGCCACGGCTGGAGGGCTACCGCGGCTGGAGCGGCTGCCGCGGCTGGAGCAGTGCAGTGAGTCCAGGGAGTGCAAAGGCACCAGTGGGGATGGAGTGCAGTGAGTCCAAAGACTTCAATGTCACCACTGGGAATGCACTTCAGTCAGTCCAGTGAGTGTACTGGCACCACTGGGGATGCACAGCAGTGAGTCCAGAGAGTGCATTGGCACCACTGGGGATGCAGTGCAGTGAGTCCAGAGAGTGCACTGGCACCATTGGAGATGCAGTGCAGTGAGTCCAGAGAGTGCACTGGCACCACTGGGGATGCAGTGCAGTGAGTCCAGAGAGTGCACTGGCACCAGTGGGGATGCAGTGCAGAGTGTCCAGAGAGTGCACTGGCACCACTGGGATGCACTGCAGTGAGTCCAGAGAGTGCTCTGGCACCACTGGAGATGCACTTCAGTGAGTGCAGAGACTGCACTGGCACCACTGGGGATGCAGTGCAGTGAGTCCAGTGAGTGTACTGGCACCACTGGGGATGCACTGCAGTGAGTCCAGAGAGTGCATTGGCACCACTTGGGATGCACTGCAGTGAGTCCAGAGAGTGCACTGGCACCAGTGGGGATGCAGTGCAGTGAGTCCAGAGAGTGCACTGGCTCCACTGAGAATGCACTTCAGTGAGTCCAGAGAGTGCACTGGCACCACTGTGGATGCAGTGCCGTGAGTCCAGCGAATGCACTGGCACCACTGGGGATACGGTGCCGGGAGTCCAGAGAGTGCACTGACACCACTGGGGATGCAGTGCAGTGAGTCCACAGAGTGCACTGACACCAGTGGGAATGCGGTGCAGTGAGTCCAGAGAGTGCACTGGCACCACTGGGGATGCACTGCAGTGAGTCCAGAGTGCACTAGCACCACTGGGGATGCAGAGCAGTGAGTCCAGAGAGTGCACTGGCACCACTGAGAATGCATTTCAGTGAGTCCAGAGAGTGCCGTTCCAGCCTCGGTATCCGCTCCAGCCGAGTCAACCCCGCGGTAGGCCCTCCAGCCGCGGCAGACGCTCCAGCCGCGGCAGCCGCTCCAGCCGCTCCAGCCGCGGCAGCCGCTCCAGCCCCTCCAGCCTCGCCAGCCTCTCCATCCGCGGCAGCCGCTCCAGCCGCGGCAGCCGCTCCAGCCGCTCCAACCGCGGCAGCCGCTCCAGCCGCTACCGAGTGGAGCGGCTGCCACGGCTGGAGGGCTACCGCGGCTGGAGCGGCTGCCGCGGCTGGAGCAGTGCAGTGAGTCCAGGGAGTGCAAAGGCACCAGTGGGGATGGAGTGCAGTGAGTCCAAAGACTTCACTGTCACCACTGGGAATGCAGTGCAGTGAGTCCAGGGAGTGCACTTGCACCACTGGGGATGCAGTGCAGTGACTCCAGTGAGTGCACTGACACCACTGGGGATGCACTTCAGTCAGTCCAGTGAGTGTACTGGCACCACTGGGGATGCACTGCAGTGAGTCAAGAGAGTGCACTGGCAGGACTGGGGATGCAGTGCAGTGAGTCCAGAGAGTGCACTGGCACCACTGGGGATGCCCTGCAGTGAGTCCTGAGAGCGCACTGGCACCACTGGGGATGCAGTGCAGTGAGTCCAGAGAGTGCAATGGCACCACTGGGGATGCACTGCAGTGAGTCCAGAGAGTGCACTAGCACCACTGGGGATGCAGAGCAGTGAGTCCAGAGAGTGCACTGGCACCACTGAGAATGCATTTCAGTGAGTCCAGAGAGTGCCGTTCCAGCCTCGGCATCCGCTCCAGCCGAGTCAACCCCGCGGTAGCCCCTCCAGCCGCGGCAGACGCTCCAGCCGCGGCAGCCGCTCCAGCCGCGGCAGCCGCTCCAGCCCCTCCAGCCGCGCCAGCCTCTCCATCCGCGGCAGCCGCTCCAGCCGCGGCAGCCGCTCCAGCCGCTCCAGCCGCGGCAGCCGCTCCAGCCGCTACCGAGTGGAGCGGCTGCCACGGCTGGAGGGCTACCGCGGCTGGAGCGGCTGCCGCGGCTGGAGCAGTGCAGTGAGTCCAGGGAGTGCAAAGGCACCAGTGGGGATGGAGTGCAGTGAGTCCAAAGACTTCAATGTCACCACTGGGAATGCACTTCAGTCAGTCCAGTGAGTGTACTGGCACCACTGGGGATGCACAGCAGTGAGTCCAGAGAGTGCATTGGCACCACTGGGGATGCAGTGCAGTGAGTCCAGAGAGTGCACTGGCACCATTGGAGATGCAGTGCAGTGAGTCCAGAGAGTGCACTGGCACCACTGGGGATGCAGTGCAGTGAGTCCAGAGAGTGCACTGGCACCAGTGGGGATGCAGTGCAGAGTGTCCAGAGAGTGCACTGGCACCACTGGGATGCACTGCAGTGAGTCCAGAGAGTGCTCTGGCACCACTGGAGATGCACTTCAGTGAGTGCAGAGACTGCACTGGCACCACTGGGGATGCAGTGCAGTGAGTCCAGTGAGTGTACTGGCACCACTGGGGATGCACTGCAGTGAGTCCAGAGAGTGCATTGGCACCACTTGGGATGCACTGCAGTGAGTCCAGAGAGTGCACTGGCACCACTGGGGATGCAGTGCAGTGAGTCCAGAGAGTGCACTGGCACCACTGAGAATGCACTTCAGTGAGTCCAGAGAGTGCACTGGCACCACTGTGGATGCAGTGCCGTGAGTCCAGCGAATGCACTGGCACCACTGGGGATACGGTGCCGGGAGTCCAGAGAGTGCACTGACACCACTGGGGATGCAGTGCAGTGAGTCCACAGAGTGCACTGACACCAGTGGGAATGCGGTGCAGTGAGTCCAGAGAGTGCACTGGCACCACTGGGGATGCACTGCAGTGAGTCCAGAGTGCACTAGCACCACTGGGGATGCAGAGCAGTGAGTCCAGAGAGTGCACTGGCACCACTGAGAATGCATTTCAGTGAGTCCAGAGAGTGCCGTTCCAGCCTCGGTATCCGCTCCAGCCGAGTCAACCCCGCGGTAGGCCCTCCAGCCGCGGCAGACGCTCCAGCCGCGGCAGCCGCTCCAGCCGCTCCAGCCGCGGCAGCCGCTCCAGCCCCTCCAGCCTCGCCAGCCTCTCCATCCGCGGCAGCCGCTCCAGCCGCGGCAGCCGCTCCAGCCGCTCCAGCCGCGGCAGCCGCTCCAGCCGCTACCGAGTGGAGCGGCTGCCACGGCTGGAGGGCTACCGCGGCTGGAGCGGCTGCCGCGGCTGGAGCAGTGCAGTGAGTCCAGGGAGTGCAAAGGCACCAGTGGGGATGGAGTGCAGTGAGTCCAAAGACTTCACTGTCACCACTGGGAATGCAGTGCAGTGAGTCCAGGGAGTGCACTTGCACCACTGGGGATGCAGTGCAGTGACTCCAGTGAGTGCACTGACACCACTGGGGATGCACTTCAGTCAGTCCAGTGAGTGTACTGGCACCACTGGGGATGCACTGCAGTGAGTCAAGAGAGTGCACTGGCAGGACTGGGGATGCAGTGCAGTGAGTCCAGAGAGTGCACTGGCACCACTGGGGATGCCCTGCAGTGAGTCCTGAGAGCGCACTGGCACCACTGGGGATGCAGTGCAGTGAGTCCAGAGAGCGCACTGGCACCAGTGGGAATGCGGTGCAGTGAGTCCAGAGAGTGCAATGGCACCACTGGGGATGCACTGCAGTGAGTCCAGAGAGTGCACTAGCACCACTGGGGATGCAGAGCAGTGAGTCCAGAGAGTGCACTGGCACCACTGAGAATGCATTTCAGTGAGTCCAGAGAGTGCCGTTCCAGCCTCGGCATCCGCTCCAGCCGAGTCAACCCCGCGGTAGCCCCTCCAGCCGCGGCAGACGCTCCAGCCGCGGCAGCCGCTCCAGCCGCTCCAGCCGCGGCAGCCGCTCCAGCCCCTCCAGCCGCGCCAGCCTCTCCATCCGCGGCAGCCGCTCCAGCCGCGGCAGCCGCTCCAGCCGCTCCAGCCGCGGCAGCCGCTCCAGCCGCTACCGAGTGGAGCGGCTGCCACGGCTGGAGGGCTACCGCGGCTGGAGCGGCTGCCGCGGCTGGAGCAGTGCAGTGAGTCCAGGGAGTGCAAAGGCACCAGTGGGGATGGAGTGCAGTGAGTCCAAAGACTTCAATGTCACCACTGGGAATGCACTTCAGTCAGTCCAGTGAGTGTACTGGCACCACTGGGGATGCACAGCAGTGAGTCCAGAGAGTGCATTGGCACCACTGGGGATGCAGTGCAGTGAGTCCAGAGAGTGCACTGGCACCATTGGAGATGCAGTGCAGTGAGTCCAGAGAGTGCACTGGCACCACTGGGGATGCAGTGCAGTGAGTCCAGAGAGTGCACTGGCACCAGTGGGGATGCAGTGCAGAGTGTCCAGAGAGTGCACTGGCACCACTGGGATGCACTGCAGTGAGTCCAGAGAGTGCTCTGGCACCACTGGAGATGCACTTCAGTGAGTGCAGAGACTGCACTGGCACCACTGGGGATGCAGTGCAGTGAGTCCAGTGAGTGTACTGGCACCACTGGGGATGCACTGCAGTGAGTCCAGAGAGTGCATTGGCACCACTTGGGATGCACTGCAGTGAGTCCAGAGAGTGCACTGGCACCACTGGGGATGCAGTGCCGTGAGTCCAGCGAATGCACTGGCACCACTGGGGATACGGTGCCGGGAGTCCAGAGAGTGCACTGACACCACTGGGGATGCAGTGCAGTGAGTCCACAGAGTGCACTGACACCAGTGGGAATGCGGTGCAGTGAGTCCAGAGAGTGCACTGGCACCACTGGGGATGCACTGCAGTGAGTCCAGAGTGCACTAGCACCACTGGGGATGCAGAGCAGTGAGTCCAGAGAGTGCACTGGCACCACTGAGAATGCATTTCAGTGAGTCCAGAGAGTGCCGTTCCAGCCTCGGTATCCGCTCCAGCCGAGTCAACCCCGCGGTAGGCCCTCCAGCCGCGGCAGACGCTCCAGCCGCGGCAGCCGCTCCAGCCGCTCCAGCCGCGGCAGCCGCTCCAGCCCCTCCAGCCTCGCCAGCCTCTCCATCCGCGGCAGCCGCTCCAGCCGCGGCAGCCGCTCCAGCCGCTCCAACCGCGGCAGCCGCTCCAGCCGCTACCGAGTGGAGCGGCTGCCACGGCTGGAGGGCTACCGCGGCTGGAGCGGCTGCCGCGGCTGGAGCAGTGCAGTGAGTCCAGGGAGTGCAAAGGCACCAGTGGGGATGGAGTGCAGTGAGTCCAAAGACTTCACTGTCACCACTGGGAATGCAGTGCAGTGAGTCCAGGGAGTGCACTTGCACCACTGGGGATGCAGTGCAGTGACTCCAGTGAGTGCACTGACACCACTGGGGATGCACTTCAGTCAGTCCAGTGAGTGTACTGGCACCACTGGGGATGCACTGCAGTGAGTCAAGAGAGTGCACTGGCAGGACTGGGGATGCAGTGCAGTGAGTCCAGAGAGTGCACTGGCACCACTGGGGATGCCCTGCAGTGAGTCCTGAGAGCGCACTGGCACCACTGGGGATGCAGTGCAGTGAGTCCAGAGAGCGCACTGGCACCAGTGGGAATGCGGTGCAGTGAGTCCAGAGAGTGCAATGGCACCACTGGGGATGCACTGCAGTGAGTCCAGAGAGTGCACTAGCACCACTGGGGATGCAGAGCAGTGAGTCCAGAGAGTGCACTGGCACCACTGAGAATGCATTTCAGTGAGTCCAGAGAGTGCCGTTCCAGCCTCGGCATCCGCTCCAGCCGAGTCAACCCCGCGGTAGCCCCTCCAGCCGCGGCAGACGCTCCAGCCGCGGCAGCCGCTCCAGCCGCTCCAGCCGCGGCAGCCGCTCCAGCCCCTCCAGCCGCGCCAGCCTCTCCATCCGCGGCAGCCGCTCCAGCCGCGGCAGCCGCTCCAGCCGCGGCAGCCGCTCAGCCGCTACCGAGTGGAGCGGCTGCCACGGCTGGAGGGCTACCGCGGCTGGAGCGGCTGCCGCGGCTGGAGCAGTGCAGTGAGTCCAGGGAGTGCAAAGGCACCAGTGGGGATGGAGTGCAGTGAGTCCAAAGACTTCAATGTCACCACTGGGAATGCACTTCAGTCAGTCCAGTGAGTGTACTGGCACCACTGGGGATGCACAGCAGTGAGTCCAGAGAGTGCATTGGCACCACTGGGGATGCAGTGCAGTGAGTCCAGAGAGTGCACTGGCACCATTGGAGATGCAGTGCAGTGAGTCCAGAGAGTGCACTGGCACCACTGGGGATGCAGTGCAGTGAGTCCAGAGAGTGCACTGGCACCAGTGGGGATGCAGTGCAGAGTGTCCAGAGAGTGCACTGGCACCACAGGTGATGCACTGCAGTGAGTCCAGAGAGTGCTCTGGCACCACTGGAGATGCACTTCAGTGAGTGCAGAGACTGCACTGGCACCACTGGGGATGCAGTGCAGTGAGTCCAGTGAGTGTACTGGCACCACTGGGGATGCACTGCAGTGAGTCCAGAGAGTGCATTGGCACCACTTGGGATGCACTGCAGTGAGTCCAGAGAGTGCACTGGCACCACTGGGGATGCAGTGCAGTGAGTCCAGAGAGTGCACTGGCTCCACTGAGAATGCACTTCAGTGAGTCCAGAGAGTGCACTGGCACCACTGTGGATGCAGTGCCGTGAGTCCAGCGAATGCACTGGCACCACTGGGGATACGGTGCCGGGAGTCCAGAGAGTGCACTGACACCACTGGGGATGCAGTGCAGTGAGTCCACAGAGTGCACTGACACCAGTGGGAATGCGGTGCAGTGAGTCCAGAGAGTGCACTGGCACCACTGGGGATGCACTGCAGTGAGTCCAGAGTGCACTAGCACCACTGGGGATGCAGAGCAGTGAGTCCAGAGAGTGCACTGGCACCACTGAGAATGCATTTCAGTGAGTCCAGAGAGTGCCGTTCCAGCCTCGGTATCCGCTCCAGCCGAGTCAACCCCGCGGTAGGCCCTCCAGCCGCGGCAGACGCTCCAGCCGCGGCAGCCGCTCCAGCCGCTCCAGCCGCGGCAGCCGCTCCAGCCCCTCCAGCCTCGCCAGCCTCTCCATCCGCGGCAGCCGCTCCAGCCGCGGCAGCCGCTCCAGCCGCTCCAACCGCGGCAGCCGCTCCAGCCGCTACCGAGTGGAGCGGCTGCCACGGCTGGAGGGCTACCGCGGCTGGAGCGGCTGCCGCGGCTGGAGCAGTGCAGTGAGTCCAGGGAGTGCAAAGGCACCAGTGGGGATGGAGTGCAGTGAGTCCAAAGACTTCACTGTCACCACTGGGAATGCAGTGCAGTGAGTCCAGGGAGTGCACTTGCACCACTGGGGATGCAGTGCAGTGACTCCAGTGAGTGCACTGACACCACTGGGGATGCACTTCAGTCAGTCCAGTGAGTGTACTGGCACCACTGGGGATGCACTGCAGTGAGTCAAGAGAGTGCACTGGCAGGACTGGGGATGCAGTGCAGTGAGTCCAGAGAGTGCACTGGCACCACTGGGGATGCCCTGCAGTGAGTCCTGAGAGCGCACTGGCACCACTGGGGATGCAGTGCAGTGAGTCCAGAGAGCGCACTGGCACCAGTGGGAATGCGGTGCAGTGAGTCCAGAGAGTGCAATGGCACCACTGGGGATGCACTGCAGTGAGTCCAGAGAGTGCACTAGCACCACTGGGGATGCAGAGCAGTGAGTCCAGAGAGTGTACTGGCACCACTGAGAATGCATTTCAGTGAGTCCAGAGAGTGCCGTTCCAGCCTCGGCATCCGCTCCAGCCGAGTCAACCCCGCGGTAGCCCCTCCAGCCGCGGCAGACGCTCCAGCCGCGGCAGCCGCTCCAGCCGCTCCAGCCGCGGCAGCCGCTCCAGCCCCTCCAGCCGCGCCAGCCTCTCCATCCGCGGCAGCCGCTCCAGCCGCGGCAGCCGCTCCAGCCGCTCCAGCCGCGGCAGCCGCTCCAGCCGCTACCGAGTGGAGCGGCTGCCGCGGCTGGAGGGCTACCGCGGCTGGAGCGGCTGCCGCGGCTGGAGCAGTGCAGTGAGTCCAGGGAGTGCAAAGGCACCAGTGGGGATGGAGTGCAGTGAGTCCAAAGACTTCAATGTCACCACTGGGAATGCACTTCAGTCAGTCCAGTGAGTGTACTGGCACCACTGGGGATGCACAGCAGTGAGTCCAGAGAGTGCATTGGCACCACTGGGGATGCAGTGCAGTGAGTCCAGAGAGTGCACTGGCACCATTGGAGATGCAGTGCAGTGAGTCCAGAGAGTGCACTGGCACCACTGGGGATGCAGTGCAGTGAGTCCAGAGAGTGCACTGGCACCAGTGGGGATGCAGTGCAGAGTGTCCAGAGAGTGCACTGGCACCACTGGGATGCACTGCAGTGAGTCCAGAGAGTGCTCTGGCACCACTGGAGATGCACTTCAGTGAGTGCAGAGACTGCACTGGCACCACTGGGGATGCAGTGCAGTGAGTCCAGTGAGTGTACTGGCACCACTGGGGATGCACTGCAGTGAGTCCAGAGAGTGCATTGGCACCACTTGGGATGCACTGCAGTGAGTCCAGAGAGTGCACTGGCACCACTGGGGATGCAGTGCAGTGAGTCCAGAGAGTGCACTGGCTCCACTGAGAATGCACTTCAGTGAGTCCAGAGAGTGCACTGGCACCACTGTGGATGCAGTGCCGTGAGTCCAGCGAATGCACTGGCACCACTGGGGATACGGTGCCGGGAGTCCAGAGAGTGCACTGACACCACTGGGGATGCAGTGCAGTGAGTCCACAGAGTGCACTGACACCAGTGGGAATGCGGTGCAGTGAGTCCAGAGAGTGCACTGGCACCACTGGGGATGCACTGCAGTGAGTCCAGAGTGCACTAGCACCACTGGGGATGCAGAGCAGTGAGTCCAGAGAGTGCACTGGCACCACTGAGAATGCATTTCAGTGAGTCCAGAGAGTGCCGTTCCAGCCTCGGTATCCGCTCCAGCCGAGTCAACCCCGCGGTAGGCCCTCCAGCCGCGGCAGACGCTCCAGCCGCGGCAGCCGCTCCAGCCGCTCCAGCCGCGGCAGCCGCTCCAGCCCCTCCAGCCTCGCCAGCCTCTCCATCCGCGGCAGCCGCTCCAGCCGCGGCAGCCGCTCCAGCCGCTCCAACCGCGGCAGCCGCTCCAGCCGCTACCGAGTGGAGCGGCTGCCACGGCTGGAGGGCTACCGCGGCTGGAGCGGCTGCCGCGGCTGGAGCAGTGCAGTGAGTCCAGGGAGTGCAAAGGCACCAGTGGGGATGGAGTGCAGTGAGTCCAAAGACTTCACTGTCACCACTGGGAATGCAGTGCAGTGAGTCCAGGGAGTGCACTTGCACCACTGGGGATGCAGTGCAGTGACTCCAGTGAGTGCACTGACACCACTGGGGATGCACTTCAGTCAGTCCAGTGAGTGTACTGGCACCACTGGGGATGCACTGCAGTGAGTCAAGAGAGTGCACTGGCAGGACTGGGGATGCAGTGCAGTGAGTCCAGAGAGTGCACTGGCACCACTGGGGATGCCCTGCAGTGAGTCCTGAGAGCGCACTGGCACCACTGGGGATGCAGTGCAGTGAGTCCAGAGAGCGCACTGGCACCAGTGGGAATGCGGTGCAGTGAGTCCAGAGAGTGCAATGGCACCACTGGGGATGCACTGCAGTGAGTCCAGAGAGTGCACTAGCACCACTGGGGATGCAGAGCAGTGAGTCCAGAGAGTGCACTGGCACCACTGAGAATGCATTTCAGTGAGTCCAGAGAGTGCCGTTCCAGCCTCGGCATCCGCTCCAGCCGAGTCAACCCCGCGGTAGCCCCTCCAGCCGCGGCAGACGCTCCAGCCGCGGCAGCCGCTCCAGCCGCTCCAGCCGCGGCAGCCGCTCCAGCCCCTCCAGCCGCGCCAGCCTCTCCATCCGCGGCAGCCGCTCCAGCCGCGGCAGCCGCTCCAGCCGCTCCAGCCGCGGCAGCCGCTCAGCCGCTACCGAGTGGAGCGGCTGCCACGGCTGGAGGGCTACCGCGGCTGGAGCGGCTGCCGCGGCTGGAGCAGTGCAGTGAGTCCAGGGAGTGCAAAGGCACCAGTGGGGATGGAGTGCAGTGAGTCCAAAGACTTCAATGTCACCACTGGGAATGCACTTCAGTCAGTCCAGTGAGTGTACTGGCACCACTGGGGATGCACAGCAGTGAGTCCAGAGAGTGCATTGGCACCACTGGGGATGCAGTGCAGTGAGTCCAGAGAGTGCACTGGCACCATTGGAGATGCAGTGCAGTGAGTCCAGAGAGTGCACTGGCACCACTGGGGATGCAGTGCAGTGAGTCCAGAGAGTGCACTGGCACCAGTGGGGATGCAGTGCAGTGAGTCCAGAGAGTGCACTGGCACCAGTGGGGATTCAGTGCAGTGAGTCCAGAGAGTGCTCTGGCACCACTGGAGATGCACTTCAGTGAGTGCAGAGACTGCACTGGCACCACTGGGGATGCAGTGCAGTGAGTCCAGTGAGTGTACTGGCACCACTGGGGATGCACTGCAGTGAGTCCAGAGAGTGCATTGGCACCACTTGGGATGCACTGCAGTGAGTCCAGAGAGTGCACTGGCACCAGTGGGGATGCAGTGCAGTGAGTCCAGAGAGTGCACTGGCACCATTGGAGATGCAGTGCAGTGAGTCCAGAGAGTGCACTGGCACCACTGGGGATGCAGTGCAGTGAGTCCAGAGAGTGCACTGGCACCATTGGAGATGCAGTGCAGTGAGTCCAGAGAGTGCACTGGCACCACTGGGGATGCAGTGCAGTGAGTCCAGAGAGTGCACTGGCACCACTGGGGATGCAGTGCAGTGAGTCCAGAGAGTGCACTGACACCAGTGGGAATGCGGTGCAGTGAGTCCAGAGAGTGCACTGGCACCACTGGGGATGCACTGCAGTGAGTCCAGAGAGTGCACTGGCTCCACTGAGAATGCACTTCAGTGAGTCCAGAGAGTGCACTGGCTCCACTGAGAATGCACTTCAGTGAGTCCAGAGAGTGCACTGGCACCACTGTGGATGCAGTGCAGTGAGTCCAGCGAATGCACTGGCACCACTGGGGATACGGTGCCGGGAGTCCAGAGAGTGCACTGACACCACTGGGGATGCAGTGCAGTGAGTCCACAGAGTGCACTGACACCAGTGGGAATGCGGTGCAGTGAGTCCAGAGAGTGCACTGGCACCACTGGGGATGCACTGCAGTGAGTCCAGAGTGCACTAGCACCACTGGGGATGCAGAGCAGTGAGTCCAGAGAGTGCACTGGCACCACTGAGAATGCATTTCAGTGAGTCCAGAGAGTGCCGTTCCAGCCTCGGTATCCGCTCCAGCCGAGTCAACCCCGCGGTAGGCCCTCCAGCCGCGGCAGACGCTCCAGCCGCGGCAGCCGCTCCAGCCGCTCCAGCCGCGGCAGCCGCTCCAGCCCCTCCAGCCGCGCCAGCCTCTCCATCCGCGGCAGCCGCTCCAGCCGCGGCAGCCGCTCCAGCCGCTCCAGCCGCGGCAGCCGCTCCAGCCGCTACCGAGTGGAGCGGCTGCCACGGCTGGAGGGCTACCGCGGCTGGAGCGGCTGCCGCGGCTGGAGCAGTGCAGTGAGTCCAGGGAGTGCAAAGGCACCAGTGGGGATGGAGTGCAGTGAGTCCAAAGACTTCAATGTCACCACTGGGAATGCACTTCAGTCAGTCCAGTGAGTGTACTGGCACCACTGGGGATGCACAGCAGTGAGTCCAGAGAGTGCATTGGCACCACTGGGGATGCAGTGCAGTGAGTCCAGAGAGTGCACTGGCACCATTGGAGATGCAGTGCAGTGAGTCCAGAGAGTGCACTGGCACCACTGGGGATGCAGTGCAGTGAGTCCAGAGAGTGCACTGGCACCAGTGGGGATGCAGTGCAGAGTGTCCAGAGAGTGCACTGGCACCACTGGGATGCACTGCAGTGAGTCCAGAGAGTGCTCTGGCACCACTGGAGATGCACTTCAGTGAGTGCAGAGACTGCACTGGCACCACTGGGGATGCAGTGCAGTGAGTCCAGTGAGTGTACTGGCACCACTGGGGATGCACTGCAGTGAGTCCAGAGAGTGCATTGGCACCACTTGGGATGCACTGCAGTGAGTCCAGAGAGTGCACTGGCACCACTGGGGATGCAGTGCAGTGAGTCCAGAGAGTGCACTGGCTCCACTGAGAATGCACTTCAGTGAGTCCAGAGAGTGCACTGGCACCACTGTGGATGCAGTGCCGTGAGTCCAGCGAATGCACTGGCACCACTGGGGATACGGTGCCGGGAGTCCAGAGAGTGCACTGACACCACTGGGGATGCAGTGCAGTGAGTCCACAGAGTGCACTGACACCAGTGGGAATGCGGTGCAGTGAGTCCAGAGAGTGCACTGGCACCACTGGGGATGCACTGCAGTGAGTCCAGAGTGCACTAGCACCACTGGGGATGCAGAGCAGTGAGTCCAGAGAGTGCACTGGCACCACTGAGAATGCATTTCAGTGAGTCCAGAGAGTGCCGTTCCAGCCTCGGTATCCGCTCCAGCCGAGTCAACCCCGCGGTAGGCCCTCCAGCCGCGGCAGACGCTCCAGCCGCGGCAGCCGCTCCAGCCGCTCCAGCCGCGGCAGCCGCTCCAGCCCCTCCAGCCTCGCCAGCCTCTCCATCCGCGGCAGCCGCTCCAGCCGCGGCAGCCGCTCCAGCCGCTCCAACCGCGGCAGCCGCTCCAGCCGCTACCGAGTGGAGCGGCTGCCACGGCTGGAGGGCTACCGCGGCTGGAGCGGCTGCCGCGGCTGGAGCAGTGCAGTGAGTCCAGGGAGTGCAAAGGCACCAGTGGGGATGGAGTGCAGTGAGTCCAAAGACTTCACTGTCACCACTGGGAATGCAGTGCAGTGAGTCCAGGGAGTGCACTTGCACCACTGGGGATGCAGTGCAGTGACTCCAGTGAGTGCACTGACACCACTGGGGATGCACTTCAGTCAGTCCAGTGAGTGTACTGGCACCACTGGGGATGCACTGCAGTGAGTCAAGAGAGTGCACTGGCAGGACTGGGGATGCAGTGCAGTGAGTCCAGAGAGTGCACTGGCACCACTGGGGATGCACTGCAGTGAGTCCAGAGAGTGCACTGGCACCACTGAGAATGCATTTCAGTGAGTCCAGAGAGTGCCGTTCCAGCCTCGGCATCCGCTCCAGCCGAGTCAACCCCGCGGTAGCCCCTCCAGCCGCGGCAGACGCTCCAGCCGCGGCAGCCGCTCCAGCCGCTCCAGCCGCGGCAGCCGCTCCAGCCCCTCCAGCCGCGCCAGCCTCTCCAGCCGCGGCAGCCGCTCCAGCCGCGGTAGCCCTCCAGCCGTGGCAGCCGCTCCACTCGGTAGCGGCTGGAGCGGCTGCCGCGGCTGGAGCGGCTGGAGCGGCTGCCGCGACTGGAGCGGCTGCCGCGGTTGGAGCGGCTGCCGCGGCTGGAGCGGCTGGAGCGGATGCCGCGGCTGGAGCGGCTGGAGCGGCTGCCGCGGCTGGAGCGGCTGGCGCGGCTGGAGGAGCTACCGCGGCTGGAGCGGTTAACGCGGCTGGAGCGGATGCCGAGGCTGGAGCGGATGCCGCGGCTGGTGCGCCTGGAGAGGCTGCCGCGGCTGGAGCAGTGCAGTGAGTCCAGAGAGTGCACTGGCACCATTGGGGATGCAGTGCAGTGAGTCCAGAGAGTGCACTGGCAGGACTGGGGATGCAGTGCAGTGAGTCCAGAGAGTGCACTGGCACCACTGAGGATGCAATGCAGTGAGTCCAGAGAGTGCACTGGCACCAATGGGCATGCAGTGCTGTGAGTCCAGAGAGTGCACTGGCACCACTGGGGATGCACTTCAGTCAGTCCAGTGAGTGTACTGGCACCACTGGGGATGCACTGCAGTGAGTCAAGAGAGTGCACTGGCAGGACTGGGGATGCAGTGCAGTGAGTCCAGAGAGTGCACTGGCACCACTGGGGATGCCCTGCAGTGAGTCCTGAGAGCGCACTGGCACCACTGGGGATGCAGTGCAGTGAGTCCAGAGAGCGCACTGGCACCAGTGGGAATGCGGTGCAGTGAGTCCAGAGAGTGCAATGGCACCACTGGGGATGCACTGCAGTGAGTCCAGAGAGTGCACTAGCACCACTGGGGATGCAGAGCAGTGAGTCCAGAGAGTGCACTGGCACCACTGAGAATGCATTTCAGTGAGTCCAGAGAGTGCCGTTCCAGCCTCGGCATCCGCTCCAGCCGAGTCAACCCCGCGGTAGCCCCTCCAGCCGCGGCAGACGCTCCAGCCGCGGCAGCCGCTCCAGCCGCTCCAGCCGCGGCAGCCGCTCCAGCCGCTACCGAGTGGAGCGGCTGCCACGGCTGGAGGGCTACCGCGGCTGGAGCGGCTGCCGCGGCTGGAGCAGTGCAGTGAGTCCAGGGAGTGCAAAGGCACCAGTGGGGATGGAGTGCAGTGAGTCCAAAGACTTCAATGTCACCACTGGGAATGCACTTCAGTCAGTCCAGTGAGTGTACTGGCACCACTGGGGATGCACAGCAGTGAGTCCAGAGAGTGCATTGGCACCACTGGGGATGCAGTGCAGTGAGTCCAGAGAGTGCACTGGCACCATTGGAGATGCAGTGCAGTGAGTCCAGAGAGTGCACTGGCACCACTGGGGATGCAGTGCAGTGAGTCCAGAGAGTGCACTGGCACCAGTGGGGATGCAGTGCAGAGTGTCCAGAGAGTGCACTGGCACCACAGGTGATGCACTGCAGTGAGTCCAGAGAGTGCTCTGGCACCACTGGAGATGCACTTCAGTGAGTGCAGAGACTGCACTGGCACCACTGGGGATGCAGTGCAGTGAGTCCAGTGAGTGTACTGGCACCACTGGGGATGCACTGCAGTGAGTCCAGAGAGTGCATTGGCACCACTTGGGATGCACTGCAGTGAGTCCAGAGAGTGCACTGGCACCACTGGGGATGCAGTGCAGTGAGTCCAGAGAGTGCACTGGCTCCACTGAGAATGCACTTCAGTGAGTCCAGAGAGTGCACTGGCACCACTGTGGATGCAGTGCCGTGAGTCCAGCGAATGCACTGGCACCACTGGGGATACGGTGCCGGGAGTCCAGAGAGTGCACTGACACCACTGGGGATGCAGTGCAGTGAGTCCACAGAGTGCACTGACACCAGTGGGAATGCGGTGCAGTGAGTCCAGAGAGTGCACTGGCACCACTGGGGATGCACTGCAGTGAGTCCAGAGTGCACTAGCACCACTGGGGATGCAGAGCAGTGAGTCCAGAGAGTGCACTGGCACCACTGAGAATGCATTTCAGTGAGTCCAGAGAGTGCCGTTCCAGCCTCGGTATCCGCTCCAGCCGAGTCAACCCCGCGGTAGGCCCTCCAGCCGCGGCAGACGCTCCAGCCGCGGCAGCCGCTCCAGCCGCTCCAGCCGCGGCAGCCGCTCCAGCCCCTCCAGCCTCGCCAGCCTCTCCATCCGCGGCAGCCGCTCCAGCCGCGGCAGCCGCTCCAGCCGCTCCAACCGCGGCAGCCGCTCCAGCCGCTACCGAGTGGAGCGGCTGCCACGGCTGGAGGGCTACCGCGGCTGGAGCGGCTGCCGCGGCTGGAGCAGTGCAGTGAGTCCAGGGAGTGCAAAGGCACCAGTGGGGATGGAGTGCAGTGAGTCCAAAGACTTCACTGTCACCACTGGGAATGCAGTGCAGTGAGTCCAGGGAGTGCACTTGCACCACTGGGGATGCAGTGCAGTGACTCCAGTGAGTGCACTGACACCACTGGGGATGCACTTCAGTCAGTCCAGTGAGTGTACTGGCACCACTGGGGATGCACTGCAGTGAGTCAAGAGAGTGCACTGGCAGGACTGGGGATGCAGTGCAGTGAGTCCAGAGAGTGCACTGGCACCACTGGGGATGCCCTGCAGTGAGTCCTGAGAGTGCACTGGCACCACTGAGAATGCATTTCAGTGAGTCCAGAGAGTGCCGTTCCAGCCTCGGCATCCGCTCCAGCCGAGTCAACCCCGCGGTAGCCCCTCCAGCCGCGGCAGACGCTCCAGCCGCGGCAGCCGCTCCAGCCGCTCCAGCCGCGGCAGCCGCTCCAGCCCCTCCAGCCGCGCCAGCCTCTCCAGCCGCGGCAGCCGCTCCAGCCGCGGTAGCCCTCCAGCCGTGGCAGCCGCTCCACTCGGTAGCGGCTGGAGCGGCTGCCGCGGCTGGAGCGGCTGGAGCGGCTGCCGCGACTGGAGCGGCTGCCGCGGTTGGAGCGGCTGCCGCGGCTGGAGCGGCTGGAGCGGATGCCGCGGCTGGAGCGGCTGGAGCGGCTGCCGCGGCTGGAGCGGCTGGCGCGGCTGGAGGAGCTACCGCGGCTGGAGCGGTTAACGCGGCTGGAGCGGATGCCGAGGCTGGAGCGGATGCCGCGGCTGGTGCGCCTGGAGAGGCTGCCGCGGCTGGAGCAGTGCAGTGAGTCCAGAGAGTGCACTGGCACCATTGGGGATGCAGTGCAGTGAGTCCAGAGAGTGCACTGGCAGGACTGGGGATGCAGTGCAGTGAGTCCAGAGAGTGCACTGGCACCACTGAGGATGCAATGCAGTGAGTCCAGAGAGTGCACTGGCACCACTGGGCATGCAGTGCTGTGAGTCCAGAGAGTGCACTGGCACCACTGGGGATGCACTTCAGTCAGTCCAGTGAGTGTACTGGCACCACTGGGGATGCAGTGCAGTGAGTCCAGAGAGTGCACTGGCACCACTGGGGATGCCCTGCAGTGAGTCCTGAGAGCGCACTGGCACCACTGGGGATGCAGTGCAGTGAGTCCAGAGAGCGCACTGGCACCAGTGGGAATGCGGTGCAGTGAGTCCAGAGAGTGCAATGGCACCACTGGGGATGCACTGCAGTGAGTCCAGAGAGTGCACTAGCACCACTGGGGATGCAGAGCAGTGAGTCCAGAGAGTGCACTGGCACCACTGAGAATGCATTTCAGTGAGTCCAGAGAGTGCCGTTCCAGCCTCGGCATCCGCTCCAGCCGAGTCAACCCCGCGGTAGCCCCTCCAGCCGCGGCAGACGCTCCAGCCGCGGCAGCCGCTCCAGCCGCTCCAGCCGCGGCAGCCGCTCCAGCCCCTCCAGCCGCGCCAGCCTCTCCATCCGCGGCAGCCGCTCCAGCCGCGGCAGCCGCTCCAGCCGCGGCAGCCGCTCCAGCCGCTACCGAGTGGAGCGGCTGCCACGGCTGGAGGGCTACCGCGGCTGGAGCGGCTGCCGCGGCTGGAGCAGTGCAGTGAGTCCAGGGAGTGCAAAGGCAACAGTGGGGATGGAGTGCAGTGAGTCCAAAGACTTCAATGTCACCACTGGGAATGCACTTCAGTCAGTCCAGTGAGTGTACTGGCACCACTGGGGATGCACAGCAGTGAGTCCAGAGAGTGCATTGGCACCACTGGGGATGCAGTGCAGTGAGTCCAGAGAGTGCACTGGCACCATTGGAGATGCAGTGCAGTGAGTCCAGAGAGTGCACTGGCACCACTGGGGATGCAGTGCAGTGAGTCCAGAGAGTGCACTGGCACCAGTGGGGATGCAGTGCAGAGTGTCCAGAGAGTGCACTGGCACCACAGGTGATGCACTGCAGTGAGTCCAGAGAGTGCTCTGGCACCACTGGAGATGCACTTCAGTGAGTGCAGAGACTGCACTGGCACCACTGGGGATGCAGTGCAGTGAGTCCAGTGAGTGTACTGGCACCACTGGGGATGCACTGCAGTGAGTCCAGAGAGTGCATTGGCACCACTTGGGATGCACTGCAGTGAGTCCAGAGAGTGCACTGGCACCACTGGGGATGCAGTGCAGTGAGTCCAGAGAGTGCACTGGCTCCACTGAGAATGCACTTCAGTGAGTCCAGAGAGTGCACTGGCACCACTGTGGATGCAGTGCCGTGAGTCCAGCGAATGCACTGGCACCACTGGGGATACGGTGCCGGGAGTCCAGAGAGTGCACTGACACCACTGGGGATGCAGTGCAGTGAGTCCACAGAGTGCACTGACACCAGTGGGAATGCGGTGCAGTGAGTCCAGAGAGTGCACTGGCACCACTGGGGATGCACTGCAGTGAGTCCAGAGTGCACTAGCACCACTGGGGATGCAGAGCAGTGAGTCCAGAGAGTGCACTGGCACCACTGAGAATGCATTTCAGTGAGTCCAGAGAGTGCCGTTCCAGCCTCGGTATCCGCTCCAGCCGAGTCAACCCCGCGGTAGGCCCTCCAGCCGCGGCAGACGCTCCAGCCGCGGCAGCCGCTCCAGCCGCTCCAGCCGCGGCAGCCGCTCCAGCCCCTCCAGCCTCGCCAGCCTCTCCATCCGCGGCAGCCGCTCCAGCCGCGGCAGCCGCTCCAGCCGCTCCAACCGCGGCAGCCGCTCCAGCCGCTACCGAGTGGAGCGGCTGCCACGGCTGGAGGGCTACCGCGGCTGGAGCGGCTGCCGCGGCTGGAGCAGTGCAGTGAGTCCAGGGAGTGCAAAGGCACCAGTGGGGATGGAGTGCAGTGAGTCCAAAGACTTCACTGTCACCACTGGGAATGCAGTGCAGTGAGTCCAGGGAGTGCACTTGCACCACTGGGGATGCAGTGCAGTGACTCCAGTGAGTGCACTGACACCACTGGGGATGCACTTCAGTCAGTCCAGTGAGTGTACTGGCACCACTGGGGATGCACTGCAGTGAGTCAAGAGAGTGCACTGGCAGGACTGGGGATGCAGTGCAGTGAGTCCAGAGAGTGCACTGGCACCACTGGGGATGCCCTGCAGTGAGTCCTGAGAGCGCACTGGCACCACTGGGGATGCAGTGCAGTGAGTCCAGAGAGCGCACTGGCACCAGTGGGAATGCGGTGCAGTGAGTCCAGAGAGTGCAATGGCACCACTGGGGATGCACTGCAGTGAGTCCAGAGAGTGCACTAGCACCACTGGGGATGCAGAGCAGTGAGTCCAGAGAGTGCACTGGCACCACTGAGAATGCATTTCAGTGAGTCCAGAGAGTGCCGTTCCAGCCTCGGCATCCGCTCCAGCCGAGTCAACCCCGCGGTAGCCCCTCCAGCCGCGGCAGACGCTCCAGCCGCGGCAGCCGCTCCAGCCGCTCCAGCCGCGGCAGCCGCTCCAGCCCCTCCAGCCGCGCCAGCCTCTCCATCCGCGGCAGCCGCTCCAGCCGCGGCAGCCGCTCCAGCCGCTCCAGCCGCGGCAGCCGCTCCAGCCGCTACCGAGTGGAGCGGCTGCCACGGCTGGAGGGCTACCGCGGCTGGAGCGGCTGCCGCGGCTGGAGCAGTGCAGTGAGTCCAGGGAGTGCAAAGGCACCAGTGGGGATGGAGTGCAGTGAGTCCAAAGACTTCAATGTCACCACTGGGAATGCACTTCAGTCAGTCCAGTGAGTGTACTGGCACCACTGGGGATGCACAGCAGTGAGTCCAGAGAGTGCATTGGCACCACTGGGGATGCAGTGCAGTGAGTCCAGAGAGTGCACTGGCACCATTGGAGATGCAGTGCAGTGAGTCCAGAGAGTGCACTGGCACCACTGGGGATGCAGTGCAGTGAGTCCAGAGAGTGCACTGGCACCAGTGGGGATGCAGTGCAGAGTGTCCAGAGAGTGCACTGGCACCACTGGAGATGCACTTCAGTGAGTGCAGAGACTGCACTGGCACCACTGGGGATGCAGTGCAGTGAGTCCAGTGAGTGTACTGGCACCACTGGGGATGCACTGCAGTGAGTCCAGAGAGTGCATTGGCACCACTTGGGATGCACTGCAGTGAGTCCAGAGAGTGCACTGGCACCAGTGGGGATGCAGTGCAGTGAGTCCAGAGAGTGCACTGGCTCCACTGAGAATGCACTTCAGTGAGTCCAGAGAGTGCACTGGCACCACTGTGGATGCAGTGCCGTGAGTCCAGCGAATGCACTGGCACCACTGGGGATACGGTGCCGGGAGTCCAGAGAGTGCACTGACACCACTGGGGATGCAGTGCAGTGAGTCCACAGAGTGCACTGACACCAGTGGGAATGCGGTGCAGTGAGTCCAGAGAGTGCACTGGCACCACTGGGGATGCACTGCAGTGAGTCCAGAGTGCACTAGCACCACTGGGGATGCAGAGCAGTGAGTCCAGAGAGTGCACTGGCACCACTGAGAATGCATTTCAGTGAGTCCAGAGAGTGCCGTTCCAGCCTCGGTATCCGCTCCAGCCGAGTCAACCCCGCGGTAGGCCCTCCAGCCGCGGCAGACGCTCCAGCCGCGGCAGCCGCTCCAGCCGCTCCAGCCGCGGCAGCCGCTCCAGCCCCTCCAGCCTCGCCAGCCTCTCCATCCGCGGCAGCCGCTCCAGCCGCGGCAGCCGCTCCAGCCGCTCCAACCGCGGCAGCCGCTCCAGCCGCTACCGAGTGGAGCGGCTGCCACGGCTGGAGGGCTACCGCGGCTGGAGCGGCTGCCGCGGCTGGAGCAGTGCAGTGAGTCCAGGGAGTGCAAAGGCACCAGTGGGGATGGAGTGCAGTGAGTCCAAAGACTTCACTGTCACCACTGGGAATGCAGTGCAGTGAGTCCAGGGAGTGCACTTGCACCACTGGGGATGCAGTGCAGTGACTCCAGTGAGTGCACTGACACCACTGGGGATGCACTTCAGTCAGTCCAGTGAGTGTACTGGCACCACTGGGGATGCACTGCAGTGAGTCAAGAGAGTGCACTGGCAGGACTGGGGATGCAGTGCAGTGAGTCCAGAGAGTGCACTGGCACCACTGAGAATGCATTTCAGTGAGTCCAGAGAGTGCCGTTCCAGCCTCGGCATCCGCTCCAGCCGAGTCAACCCCGCGGTAGCCCCTCCAGCCGCGGCAGACGCTCCAGCCGCGGCAGCCGCTCCAGCCGCTCCAGCCGCGGCAGCCGCTCCAGCCCCTCCAGCCGCGCCAGCCTCTCCAGCCGCGGCAGCCGCTCCAGCCGCGGTAGCCCTCCAGCCGTGGCAGCCGCTCCACTCGGTAGCGGCTGGAGCGGCTGCCGCGGCTGGAGCGGCTGGAGCGGCTGCCGCGACTGGAGCGGCTGCCGCGGTTGGAGCGGCTGCCGCGGCTGGAGCGGCTGGAGCGGATGCCGCGGCTGGAGCGGCTGGAGCGGCTGCCGCGGCTGGAGCGGCTGGCGCGGCTGGAGGAGCTACCGCGGCTGGAGCGGTTAACGCGGCTGGAGCGGATGCCGAGGCTGGAGCGGATGCCGCGGCTGGTGCGCCTGGAGAGGCTGCCGCGGCTGGAGCAGTGCAGTGAGTCCAGAGAGTGCACTGGCACCATTGGGGATGCAGTGCAGTGAGTCCAGAGAGTGCACTGGCAGGACTGGGGATGCAGTGCAGTGAGTCCAGAGAGTGCACTGGCACCACTGAGGATGCAATGCAGTGAGTCCAGAGAGTGCACTGGCACCAATGGGCATGCAGTGCTGTGAGTCCAGAGAGTGCACTGGCACCACTGGGGATGCACTTCAGTCAGTCCAGTGAGTGTACTGGCACCACTGGGGATGCACTGCAGTGAGTCAAGAGAGTGCACTGGCAGGACTGGGGATGCAGTGCAGTGAGTCCAGAGAGTGCACTGGCACCACTGGGGATGCCCTGCAGTGAGTCCTGAGAGCGCACTGGCACCACTGGGGATGCAGTGCAGTGAGTCCAGAGAGCGCACTGGCACCAGTGGGAATGCGGTGCAGTGAGTCCAGAGAGTGCAATGGCACCACTGGGGATGCACTGCAGTGAGTCCAGAGAGTGCACTAGCACCACTGGGGATGCAGAGCAGTGAGTCCAGAGAGTGCACTGGCACCACTGAGAATGCATTTCAGTGAGTCCAGAGAGTGCCGTTCCAGCCTCGGCATCCGCTCCAGCCGAGTCAACCCCGCGGTAGCCCCTCCAGCCGCGGCAGACGCTCCAGCCGCGGCAGCCGCTCCAGCCGCTCCAGCCGCGGCAGCCGCTCCAGCCGCTACCGAGTGGAGCGGCTGCCACGGCTGGAGGGCTACCGCGGCTGGAGCGGCTGCCGCGGCTGGAGCAGTGCAGTGAGTCCAGGGAGTGCAAAGGCACCAGTGGGGATGGAGTGCAGTGAGTCCAAAGACTTCAATGTCACCACTGGGAATGCACTTCAGTCAGTCCAGTGAGTGTACTGGCACCACTGGGGATGCACAGCAGTGAGTCCAGAGAGTGCATTGGCACCACTGGGGATGCAGTGCAGTGAGTCCAGAGAGTGCACTGGCACCATTGGAGATGCAGTGCAGTGAGTCCAGAGAGTGCACTGGCACCACTGGGGATGCAGTGCAGTGAGTCCAGAGAGTGCACTGGCACCAGTGGGGATGCAGTGCAGAGTGTCCAGAGAGTGCACTGGCACCACAGGTGATGCACTGCAGTGAGTCCAGAGAGTGCTCTGGCACCACTGGAGATGCACTTCAGTGAGTGCAGAGACTGCACTGGCACCACTGGGGATGCAGTGCAGTGAGTCCAGTGAGTGTACTGGCACCACTGGGGATGCACTGCAGTGAGTCCAGAGAGTGCATTGGCACCACTTGGGATGCACTGCAGTGAGTCCAGAGAGTGCACTGGCACCACTGGGGATGCAGTGCAGTGAGTCCAGAGAGTGCACTGGCTCCACTGAGAATGCACTTCAGTGAGTCCAGAGAGTGCACTGGCACCACTGTGGATGCAGTGCCGTGAGTCCAGCGAATGCACTGGCACCACTGGGGATACGGTGCCGGGAGTCCAGAGAGTGCACTGACACCACTGGGGATGCAGTGCAGTGAGTCCACAGAGTGCACTGACACCAGTGGGAATGCGGTGCAGTGAGTCCAGAGAGTGCACTGGCACCACTGGGGATGCACTGCAGTGAGTCCAGAGTGCACTAGCACCACTGGGGATGCAGAGCAGTGAGTCCAGAGAGTGCACTGGCACCACTGAGAATGCATTTCAGTGAGTCCAGAGAGTGCCGTTCCAGCCTCGGTATCCGCTCCAGCCGAGTCAACCCCGCGGTAGGCCCTCCAGCCGCGGCAGACGCTCCAGCCGCGGCAGCCGCTCCAGCCGCTCCAGCCGCGGCAGCCGCTCCAGCCCCTCCAGCCTCGCCAGCCTCTCCATCCGCGGCAGCCGCTCCAGCCGCGGCAGCCGCTCCAGCCGCTCCAACCGCGGCAGCCGCTCCAGCCGCTACCGAGTGGAGCGGCTGCCACGGCTGGAGGGCTACCGCGGCTGGAGCGGCTGCCGCGGCTGGAGCAGTGCAGTGAGTCCAGGGAGTGCAAAGGCACCAGTGGGGATGGAGTGCAGTGAGTCCAAAGACTTCACTGTCACCACTGGGAATGCAGTGCAGTGAGTCCAGGGAGTGCACTTGCACCACTGGGGATGCAGTGCAGTGACTCCAGTGAGTGCACTGACACCACTGGGGATGCACTTCAGTCAGTCCAGTGAGTGTACTGGCACCACTGGGGATGCACTGCAGTGAGTCAAGAGAGTGCACTGGCAGGACTGGGGATGCAGTGCAGTGAGTCCAGAGAGTGCACTGGCACCACTGGGGATGCCCTGCAGTGAGTCCTGAGAGTGCACTGGCACCACTGAGAATGCATTTCAGTGAGTCCAGAGAGTGCCGTTCCAGCCTCGGCATCCGCTCCAGCCGAGTCAACCCCGCGGTAGCCCCTCCAGCCGCGGCAGACGCTCCAGCCGCGGCAGCCGCTCCAGCCGCTCCAGCCGCGGCAGCCGCTCCAGCACCTCCAGCCGCGCCAGCCTCTCCAGCCGCGGCAGCCGCTCCAGCCGCGGTAGCCCTCCTGCCGTGGCAGCCGCTCCACTCGGTAGCGGCTGGAGCGGCTGCCGCGGCTGGAGCGGCTGGAGCGGCTGCCGCGACTGGAGCGGCTGCCGCGGTTGGAGCGGCTGCCGCGGCTGGAGCGGCTGGAGCGGATGCCGCGGCTGGAGCGGCTGGAGCGGCTGCCGCGGCTGGAGCGGCTGGCGCGGCTGGAGGAGCTACCGCGGCTGGAGCGGTTAACGCGGCTGGAGCGGATGCCGAGGCTGGAGCGGATGCCGCGGCTGGTGCGCCTGGAGAGGCTGCCGCGGCTGGAGCAGTGCAGTGAGTCCAGAGAGTGCACTGGCACCATTGGGGATGCAGTGCAGTGAGTCCAGAGAGTGCACTGGCAGGACTGGGGATGCAGTGCAGTGAGTCCAGAGAGTGCACTGGCACCACTGAGGATGCAATGCAGTGAGTCCAGAGAGTGCACTGGCGCCACTGGGGATGCACTTCAGTCAGTCCAGTGAGTGTACTGGCACCACTGGGGATGCACTGCAGTGAGTCAAGAGAGTGCACTGGCAGGACTGGGGATGCAGTGCAGTGAGTCCAGAGAGTGCACTGGCACCACTGGGGATGCCCTGCAGTGAGTCCTGAGAGCGCACTGGCACCACTGGGGATGCAGTGCAGTGAGTCCAGAGAGCGCACTGGCACCAGTGGGAATGCGGTGCAGTGAGTCCAGAGAGTGCAATGGCACCACTGGGGATGCACTGCAGTGAGTCCAGAGAGTGCACTAGCACCACTGGGGATGCAGAGCAGTGAGTCCAGAGAGTGCACTGGCACCACTGAGAATGCATTTCAGTGAGTCCAGAGAGTGCCGTTCCAGCCTCGGCATCCGCTCCAGCCGAGTCAACCCCGCGGTAGCCCCTCCAGCCGCGGCAGACGCTCCAGCCGCGGCAGCCGCTCCAGCCGCTCCAGCCGCGGCAGCCGCTCCAGCCCCTCCAGCCGCGCCAGCCTCTCCATCCGCGGCAGCCGCTCCAGCCGCGGCAGCCGCTCCAGCCGCGGCAGCCGCTCCAGCCGCTACCGAGTGGAGCGGCTGCCACGGCTGGAGGGCTACCGCGGCTGGAGCGGCTGCCGCGGCTGGAGCAGTGCAGTGAGTCCAGGGAGTGCAAAGGCACCAGTGGGGATGGAGTGCAGTGAGTCCAAAGACTTCAATGTCACCACTGGGAATGCACTTCAGTCAGTCCAGTGAGTGTACTGGCACCACTGGGGATGCACAGCAGTGAGTCCAGAGAGTGCATTGGCACCACTGGGGATGCAGTGCAGTGAGTCCAGAGAGTGCACTGGCACCATTGGAGATGCAGTGCAGTGAGTCCAGAGAGTGCACTGGCACCACTGGGGATGCAGTGCAGTGAGTCCAGAGAGTGCACTGGCACCAGTGGGGATGCAGTGCAGAGTGTCCAGAGAGTGCACTGGCACCACAGGTGATGCACTGCAGTGAGTCCAGAGAGTGCTCTGGCACCACTGGAGATGCACTTCAGTGAGTGCAGAGACTGCACTGGCACCACTGGGGATGCAGTGCAGTGAGTCCAGTGAGTGTACTGGCACCACTGGGGATGCACTGCAGTGAGTCCAGAGAGTGCATTGGCACCACTTGGGATGCACTGCAGTGAGTCCAGAGAGTGCACTGGCACCACTGGGGATGCAGTGCAGTGAGTCCAGAGAGTGCACTGGCTCCACTGAGAATGCACTTCAGTGAGTCCAGAGAGTGCACTGGCACCACTGTGGATGCAGTGCAGTGAGTCCAGCGAATGCACTGGCACCAGTGGGAATGCACTGCAGTGAGTCCAGAGAGTGCATTGGCACCACTTGGGATGCACTGCAGTGAGTCCAGAGAGTGCACTGGCACCACTGGGGATGCAGTGCAGTGAGTCCAGAGAGTGCACTGGCTCCACTGAGAATGCACTTCAGTGAGTCCAGTGAGTGTACTGGCACCACTGGGGATGCACTGCAGTGAGTCCAGAGAGTGCATTGGCACCACTTGGGATGCACTGCAGTGAGTCCAGAGAGTGCACTGGCACCACTGGGGATGCAGAGCAGTGAGTCCAGAGAGTGCACTGGCACCACTGAGAATGCATTTCAGTGAGTCCAGAGAGTGCCGTTCCAGCCTCGGTATCCGCTCCAGCCGAGTCAACCCCGCGGTAGGCCCTCCAGCCGCGGCAGACGCTCCAGCCGCGGCAGCCGCTCCAGCCGCTCCAGCCGCGGCAGCCGCTCCAGCCCCTCCAGCCTCGCCAGCCTCTCCATCCGCGGCAGCCGCTCCAGCCGCGGCAGCCGCTCCAGCCGCTCCAACCGCGGCAGCCGCTCCAGCCGCTACCGAGTGGAGCGGCTGCCACGGCTGGAGGGCTACCGCGGCTGGAGCGGCTGCCGCGGCTGGAGCAGTGCAGTGAGTCCAGGGAGTGCAAAGGCACCAGTGGGGATGGAGTGCAGTGAGTCCAAAGACTTCACTGTCACCACTGGGAATGCAGTGCAGTGAGTCCAGGGAGTGCACTTGCACCACTGGGGATGCAGTGCAGTGACTCCAGTGAGTGCACTGACACCACTGGGGATGCACTTCAGTCAGTCCAGTGAGTGTACTGGCACCACTGGGGATGCACTGCAGTGAGTCAAGAGAGTGCACTGGCAGGACTGGGGATGCAGTGCAGTGAGTCCAGAGAGTGCACTGGCACCACTGGGGATGCCCTGCAGTGAGTCCTGAGAGCGCACTGGCACCACTGGGGATGCAGTGCAGTGAGTCCAGAGAGCGCACTGGCACCAGTGGGAATGCGGTGCAGTGAGTCCAGAGAGTGCAATGGCACCAATGGGGATGCACTGCAGTGAGTCCAGAGAGTGCACTAGCACCACTGGGGATGCAGAGCAGTGAGTCCAGAGAGTGCACTGGCACCACTGAGAATGCATTTCAGTGAGTCCAGAGAGTGCCGTTCCAGCCTCGGCATCCGCTCCAGCCGAGTCAACCCCGCGGTAGCCCCTCCAGCCGCGGCAGACGCTAAAGCCGCGGCAGCCGCTCCAGCCGCTCCAGCCGCGGCAGCCGCTCCAGCCCCTCCAGCCGCGCCAGCCTCTCCAGCCGCGGCAGCCGCTCCAGCCGCGGTAGCCCTCCAGCCGTGGCAGCCGCTCCACTCGGTAGCGGCTGGAGCGGCTGCCGCGGCTGCCGCGGCTGGAGCGGCTGCCGCGACTGGAGCGGCTGCCGCGGTTGGAGCGGCTGCCGCGGCTGGAGCGGCTGGAGCGGATGCCGCGGCTGGAGCGGCTGGAGCGGCTGCCGCGGCTGGAGCGGCTGGCGCGGCTGGAGGAGCTACCGCGGCTGGAGCGGTTAACGCGGCTGGAGCGGATGCCGAGGCTGGAGCGGATGCCGCGGCTGGTGCGCCTGGAGAGGCTGCCGCGGCTGGAGCAGTGCAGTGAGTCCAGAGAGTGCACTGGCACCATTGGGGATGCAGTGCAGTGAGTCCAGAGAGTGCACTGGCAGGACTGGGGATGCAGTGCAGTGAGTCCAAAGAGTGCACTGGCACCACTGAGGATGCAATGCAGTGAGTCCAGGGAGTGCACTTGCACCACTGGGGATGCAGTGCAGTGACTCCAGTGAGTGCACTGACACCACTGGGGATGCACTTCAGTCAGTCCAGTGAGTGTACTGGCACCACTGGGGATGCACTGCAGTGAGTCAAGAGAGTGCACTGGCAGGACTGGGGATGCAGTGCAGTGAGTCCAGAGAGTGCACTGGCACCACTGGGGATGCCCTGCAGTGAGTCCTGAGAGCGCACTGGCACCACTGGGGATGCAGTGCAGTGAGTCCAGAGAGAGCACTGGCACCAGTGGGAATGCGGTGCAGTGAGTCCAGAGAGTGCAATGGCACCACTGGGGATGCACTGCAGTGAGTCCAGAGAGTGCACTAGCACCACTGGGGATGCAGAGCAGTGAGTCCAGAGAGTGCACTGGCACCACTGAGAATGCATTTCAGTGAGTCCAGAGAGTGCCGTTCCAGCCTCGGCATCCGCTCCAGCCGAGTCAACCCCGCGGTAGCCCCTCCAGCCGCGGCAGACGCTCCAGCCGCGGCAGCCGCTCCAGCCGCTCCAGCCGCGGCAGCCGCTCCAGCCCCTCCAGCCGCGCCAGCCTCTCCATCCGCGGCAGCCGCTCCAGCCGCGGCAGCCGCTCCAGCCGCGGCAGCCGCTCCAGCCGCTACCGAGTGGAGCGGCTGCCACGGCTGGAGGGCTACCGCGGCTGGAGCGGCTGCCGCGGCTGGAGCAGTGCAGTGAGTCCAGGGAGTGCAAAGGCACCAGTGGGGATGGAGTGCAGTGAGTCCAAAGACTTCAATGTCACCACTGGGAATGCACTTCAGTCAGTCCAGTGAGTGTACTGGCACCACTGGGGATGCACAGCAGTGAGTCCAGAGAGTGCATTGGCACCACTGGGGATGCAGTGCAGTGAGTCCAGAGAGTGCACTGGCACCATTGGAGATGCAGTGCAGTGAGTCCAGAGAGTGCACTGGCACCACTGGGGATGCAGTGCAGTGAGTCCAGAGAGTGCACTGGCACCAGTGGGGATGCAGTGCAGAGTGTCCAGAGAGTGCACTGGCACCACAGGTGATGCACTGCAGTGAGTCCAGAGAGTGCTCTGGCACCACTGGAGATGCACTTCAGTGAGTGCAGAGACTGCACTGGCACCACTGGGGATGCACTGCAGTGAGTCCAGAGAGTGCATTGGCACCACTTGGGATGCACTGCAGTGAGTCCAGAGAGTGCACTGGCACCACTGGGGATGCAGTGCAGTGAGTCCAGAGAGTGCACTGGCTCCACTGAGAATGCACTTCAGTGAGTCCAGAGAGTGCACTGGCACCACTGTGGATGCAGTGCCGTGAGTCCAGCGAATGCAGTGGCACCACTGGGGATACGGTGCCGGGAGTCCAGAGAGTGCACTGACACCACTGGGGATGCAGTGCAGTGAGTCCACAGAGTGCACTGACACCAGTGGGAATGCGGTGCAGTGAGTCCAGAGAGTGCACTGGCACCACTGGGGATGCACTGCAGTGAGTCCAGAGTGCACTAGCACCACTGGGGATGCAGAGCAGTGAGTCCAGAGAGTGCACTGGCACCACTGAGAATGCATTTCAGTGAGTCCAGAGAGTGCCGTTCCAGCCTCGGTATCCGCTCCAGCCGAGTCAACCCCGCGGTAGGCCCTCCAGCCGCGGCAGACGCTCCAGCCGCGGCAGCCGCTCCAGCCGCTCCAGCCGCGGCAGCCGCTCCAGCCCCTCCAGCCTCGCCAGCCTCTCCATCCGCGGCAGCCGCTCCAGCCGCGGCAGCCGCTCCAGCCGCTCCAACCGCGGCAGCCGCTCCAGCCGCTACCGAGTGGAGCGGCTGCCACGGCTGGAGGGCTACCGCGGCTGGAGCGGCTGCCGCGGCTGGAGCAGTGCAGTGAGTCCAGGGAGTGCAAAGGCACCAGTGGGGATGGAGTGCAGTGAGTCCAAAGACTTCACTGTCACCACTGGGAATGCAGTGCAGTGAGTCCAGGGAGTGCACTTGCACCACTGGGGATGCAGTGCAGTGACTCCAGTGAGTGCACTGACACCACTGGGGATGCACTTCAGTCAGTCCAGTGAGTGTACTGGCACCACTGGGGATGCACTGCAGTGAGTCAAGAGAGTGCACTGGCAGGACTGGGGATGCAGTGCAGTGAGTCCAGAGAGTGCACTGGCACCACTGGGGATGCACTGCAGTGAGTCCAGAGAGTGCACTGGCACCACTGAGAATGCATTTCAGTGAGTCCAGAGAGTGCCGTTCCAGCCTCGGCATCCGCTCCAGCCGAGTCAACCCCGCGGTAGCCCCTCCAGCCGCGGCAGACGCTCCAGCCGCGGCAGCCGCTCCAGCCGCTCCAGCCGCGGCAGCCGCTCCAGCCCCTCCAGCCGCGCCAGCCTCTCCAGCCGCGGCAGCCGCTCCAGCCGCGGTAGCCCTCCAGCCGTGGCAGCCGCTCCACTCGGTAGCGGCTGGAGCGGCTGCCGCGGCTGGAGCGGCTGGAGCGGCTGCCGCGACTGGAGCGGCTGCCGCGGTTGGAGCGGCTGCCGCGGCTGGAGCGGCTGGAGCGGATGCCGCGGCTGGAGCGGCTGGAGCGGCTGCCGCGGCTGGAGCGGCTGGCGCGGCTGGAGGAGCTACCGCGGCTGGAGCGGTTAACGCGGCTGGAGCGGATGCCGAGGCTGGAGCGGATGCCGCGGCTGGTGCGCCTGGAGAGGCTGCCGCGGCTGGAGCAGTGCAGTGAGTCCAGAGAGTGCACTGGCACCATTGGGGATGCAGTGCAGTGAGTCCAGAGAGTGCACTGGCAGGACTGGGGATGCAGTGCAGTGAGTCCAGAGAGTGCACTGGCACCACTGAGGATGCAATGCAGTGAGTCCAGAGAGTGCACTGGCACCAATGGGCATGCAGTGCTGTGAGTCCAGAGAGTGCACTGGCACCACTGGGGATGCACTTCAGTCAGTCCAGTGAGTGTACTGGCACCACTGGGGATGCACTGCAGTGAGTCAAGAGAGTGCACTGGCAGGACTGGGGATGCAGTGCAGTGAGTCCAGAGAGTGCACTGGCACCACTGGGGATGCCCTGCAGTGAGTCCTGAGAGCGCACTGGCACCACTGGGGATGCAGTGCAGTGAGTCCAGAGAGCGCACTGGCACCAGTGGGAATGCGGTGCAGTGAGTCCAGAGAGTGCAATGGCACCACTGGGGATGCACTGCAGTGAGTCCAGAGAGTGCACTAGCACCACTGGGGATGCAGAGCAGTGAGTCCAGAGAGTGCACTGGCACCACTGAGAATGCATTTCAGTGAGTCCAGAGAGTGCCGTTCCAGCCTCGGCATCCGCTCCAGCCGAGTCAACCCCGCGGTAGCCCCTCCAGCCGCGGCAGACGCTCCAGCCGCGGCAGCCGCTCCAGCCGCTCCAGCCGCGGCAGCCGCTCCAGCCGCTACCGAGTGGAGCGGCTGCCACGGCTGGAGGGCTACCGCGGCTGGAGCGGCTGCCGCGGCTGGAGCAGTGCAGTGAGTCCAGGGAGTGCAAAGGCACCAGTGGGGATGGAGTGCAGTGAGTCCAAAGACTTCAATGTCACCACTGGGAATGCACTTCAGTCAGTCCAGTGAGTGTACTGGCACCACTGGGGATGCACAGCAGTGAGTCCAGAGAGTGCATTGGCACCACTGGGGATGCAGTGCAGTGAGTCCAGAGAGTGCACTGGCACCATTGGAGATGCAGTGCAGTGAGTCCAGAGAGTGCACTGGCACCACTGGGGATGCAGTGCAGTGAGTCCAGAGAGTGCACTGGCACCAGTGGGGATGCAGTGCAGAGTGTCCAGAGAGTGCACTGGCACCACAGGTGATGCACTGCAGTGAGTCCAGAGAGTGCTCTGGCACCACTGGAGATGCACTTCAGTGAGTGCAGAGACTGCACTGGCACCACTGGGGATGCAGTGCAGTGAGTCCAGTGAGTGTACTGGCACCACTGGGGATGCACTGCAGTGAGTCCAGAGAGTGCATTGGCACCACTTGGGATGCACTGCAGTGAGTCCAGAGAGTGCACTGGCACCACTGGGGATGCAGTGCAGTGAGTCCAGAGAGTGCACTGGCTCCACTGAGAATGCACTTCAGTGAGTCCAGAGAGTGCACTGGCACCACTGTGGATGCAGTGCCGTGAGTCCAGCGAATGCACTGGCACCACTGGGGATACGGTGCCGGGAGTCCAGAGAGTGCACTGACACCACTGGGGATGCAGTGCAGTGAGTCCACAGAGTGCACTGACACCAGTGGGAATGCGGTGCAGTGAGTCCAGAGAGTGCACTGGCACCACTGGGGATGCACTGCAGTGAGTCCAGAGTGCACTAGCACCACTGGGGATGCAGAGCAGTGAGTCCAGAGAGTGCACTGGCACCACTGAGAATGCATTTCAGTGAGTCCAGAGAGTGCCGTTCCAGCCTCGGTATCCGCTCCAGCCGAGTCAACCCCGCGGTAGGCCCTCCAGCCGCGGCAGACGCTCCAGCCGCGGCAGCCGCTCCAGCCGCTCCAGCCGCGGCAGCCGCTCCAGCCCCTCCAGCCTCGCCAGCCTCTCCATCCGCGGCAGCCGCTCCAGCCGCGGCAGCCGCTCCAGCCGCTCCAACCGCGGCAGCCGCTCCAGCCGCTACCGAGTGGAGCGGCTGCCACGGCTGGAGGGCTACCGCGGCTGGAGCGGCTGCCGCGGCTGGAGCAGTGCAGTGAGTCCAGGGAGTGCAAAGGCACCAGTGGGGATGGAGTGCAGTGAGTCCAAAGACTTCACTGTCACCACTGGGAATGCAGTGCAGTGAGTCCAGGGAGTGCACTTGCACCACTGGGGATGCAGTGCAGTGACTCCAGTGAGTGCACTGACACCACTGGGGATGCACTTCAGTCAGTCCAGTGAGTGTACTGGCACCACTGGGGATGCACTGCAGTGAGTCAAGAGAGTGCACTGGCAGGACTGGGGATGCAGTGCAGTGAGTCCAGAGAGTGCACTGGCACCACTGGGGATGCCCTGCAGTGAGTCCTGAGAGTGCACTGGCACCACTGAGAATGCATTTCAGTGAGTCCAGAGAGTGCCGTTCCAGCCTCGGCATCCGCTCCAGCCGAGTCAACCCCGCGGTAGCCCCTCCAGCCGCGGCAGACGCTCCAGCCGCGGCAGCCGCTCCAGCCGCTCCAGCCGCGGCAGCCGCTCCAGCCCCTCCAGCCGCGCCAGCCTCTCCAGCCGCGGCAGCCGCTCCAGCCGCGGTAGCCCTCCAGCCGTGGCAGCCGCTCCACTCGGTAGCGGCTGGAGCGGCTGCCGCGGCTGGAGCGGCTGGAGCGGCTGCCGCGACTGGAGCGGCTGCCGCGGTTGGAGCGGCTGCCGCGGCTGGAGCGGCTGGAGCGGATGCCGCGGCTGGAGCGGCTGGAGCGGCTGCCGCGGCTGGAGCGGCTGGCGCGGCTGGAGGAGCTACCGCGGCTGGAGCGGTTAACGCGGCTGGAGCGGATGCCGAGGCTGGAGCGGATGCCGCGGCTGGTGCGCCTGGAGAGGCTGCCGCGGCTGGAGCAGTGCAGTGAGTCCAGAGAGTGCACTGGCACCATTGGGGATGCAGTGCAGTGAGTCCAGAGAGTGCACTGGCAGGACTGGGGATGCAGTGCAGTGAGTCCAGAGAGTGCACTGGCACCACTGAGGATGCAATGCAGTGAGTCCAGAGAGTGCACTGGCACCACTGGGCATGCAGTGCTGTGAGTCCAGAGAGTGCACTGGCACCACTGGGGATGCACTTCAGTCAGTCCAGTGAGTGTACTGGCACCACTGGGGATGCACTGCAGTGAGTCAAGAGAGTGCACTGGCAGGACTGGGGATGCAGTGCAGTGAGTCCAGAGAGTGCACTGGCACCACTGGGGATGCCCTGCAGTGAGTCCTGAGAGCGCACTGGCACCACTGGGGATGCAGTGCAGTGAGTCCAGAGAGCGCACTGGCACCAGTGGGAATGCGGTGCAGTGAGTCCAGAGAGTGCAATGGCACCACTGGGGATGCACTGCAGTGAGTCCAGAGAGTGCACTAGCACCACTGGGGATGCAGAGCAGTGAGTCCAGAGAGTGCACTGGCACCACTGAGAATGCATTTCAGTGAGTCCAGAGAGTGCCGTTCCAGCCTCGGCATCCGCTCCAGCCGAGTCAACCCCGCGGTAGCCCCTCCAGCCGCGGCAGACGCTCCAGCCGCGGCAGCCGCTCCAGCCGCTCCAGCCGCGGCAGCCGCTCCAGCCCCTCCAGCCGCGCCAGCCTCTCCATCCGCGGCAGCCGCTCCAGCCGCGGCAGCCGCTCCAGCCGCGGCAGCCGCTCCAGCCGCTACCGAGTGGAGCGGCTGCCACGGCTGGAGGGCTACCGCGGCTGGAGCGGCTGCCGCGGCTGGAGCAGTGCAGTGAGTCCAGGGAGTGCAAAGGCACCAGTGGGGATGGAGTGCAGTGAGTCCAAAGACTTCAATGTCACCACTGGGAATGCACTTCAGTCAGTCCAGTGAGTGTACTGGCACCACTGGGGATGCACAGCAGTGAGTCCAGAGAGTGCATTGGCACCACTGGGGATGCAGTGCAGTGAGTCCAGAGAGTGCACTGGCACCATTGGAGATGCAGTGCAGTGAGTCCAGAGAGTGCACTGGCACCACTGGGGATGCAGTGCAGTGAGTCCAGAGAGTGCACTGGCACCAGTGGGGATGCAGTGCAGAGTGTCCAGAGAGTGCACTGGCACCACAGGTGATGCACTGCAGTGAGTCCAGAGAGTGCTCTGGCACCACTGGAGATGCACTTCAGTGAGTGCAGAGACTGCACTGGCACCACTGGGGATGCAGTGCAGTGAGTCCAGTGAGTGTACTGGCACCACTGGGGATGCACTGCAGTGAGTCCAGAGAGTGCATTGGCACCACTTGGGATGCACTGCAGTGAGTCCAGAGAGTGCACTGGCACCACTGGGGATGCAGTGCAGTGAGTCCAGAGAGTGCACTGGCTCCACTGAGAATGCACTTCAGTGAGTCCAGAGAGTGCACTGGCACCACTGTGGATGCAGTGCCGTGAGTCCAGCGAATGCACTGGCACCACTGGGGATACGGTGCCGGGAGTCCAGAGAGTGCACTGACACCACTGGGGATGCAGTGCAGTGAGTCCACAGAGTGCACTGACACCAGTGGGAATGCGGTGCAGTGAGTCCAGAGAGTGCACTGGCACCACTGGGGATGCACTGCAGTGAGTCCAGAGTGCACTAGCACCACTGGGGATGCAGAGCAGTGAGTCCAGAGAGTGCACTGGCACCACTGAGAATGCATTTCAGTGAGTCCAGAGAGTGCCGTTCCAGCCTCGGTATCCGCTCCAGCCGAGTCAACCCCGCGGTAGGCCCTCCAGCCGCGGCAGACGCTCCAGCCGCGGCAGCCGCTCCAGCCGCTCCAGCCGCGGCAGCCGCTCCAGCCCCTCCAGCCTCGCCAGCCTCTCCATCCGCGGCAGCCGCTCCAGCCGCGGCAGCCGCTCCAGCCGCTCCAACCGCGGCAGCCGCTCCAGCCGCTACCGAGTGGAGCGGCTGCCACGGCTGGAGGGCTACCGCGGCTGGAGCGGCTGCCGCGGCTGGAGCAGTGCAGTGAGTCCAGGGAGTGCAAAGGCACCAGTGGGGATGGAGTGCAGTGAGTCCAAAGACTTCACTGTCACCACTGGGAATGCAGTGCAGTGAGTCCAGGGAGTGCACTTGCACCACTGGGGATGCAGTGCAGTGACTCCAGTGAGTGCACTGACACCACTGGGGATGCACTTCAGTCAGTCCAGTGAGTGTACTGGCACCACTGGGGATGCACTGCAGTGAGTCAAGAGAGTGCACTGGCAGGACTGGGGATGCAGTGCAGTGAGTCCAGAGAGTGCACTGGCACCACTGGGGATGCCCTGCAGTGAGTCCTGAGAGCGCACTGGCACCACTGGGGATGCAGTGCAGTGAGTCCAGAGAGCGCACTGGCACCAGTGGGAATGCGGTGCAGTGAGTCCAGAGAGTGCAATGGCACCACTGGGGATGCACTGCAGTGAGTCCAGAGAGTGCACTAGCACCACTGGGGATGCAGAGCAGTGAGTCCAGAGAGTGCACTGGCACCACTGAGAATGCATTTCAGTGAGTCCAGAGAGTGCCGTTCCAGCCTCGGCATCCGCTCCAGCCGAGTCAACCCCGCGGTAGCCCCTCCAGCCGCGGCAGACGCTCCAGCCGCGGCAGCCGCTCCAGCCGCTCCAGCCGCGGCAGCCGCTCCAGCCCCTCCAGCCGCGCCAGCCTCTCCATCCGCGGCAGCCGCTCCAGCCGCGGCAGCCGCTCCAGCCGCTCCAGCCGCCGCAGCCGCTCCAGCCGCTACCGAGTGGAGCGGCTGCCACGGCTGGAGGGCTACCGCGGCTGGAGCGGCTGCCGCGGCTGGAGCAGTGCAGTGAGTCCAGGGAGTGCAAAGGCACCAGTGGGGATGGAGTGCAGTGAGTCCAAAGACTTCAATGTCACCACTGGGAATGCACTTCAGTCAGTCCAGTGAGTGTACTGGCACCACTGGGGATGCACAGCAGTGAGTCCAGAGAGTGCATTGGCACCACTGGGGATGCAGTGCAGTGAGTCCAGAGAGTGCACTGGCACCATTGGAGATGCAGTGCAGTGAGTCCAGAGAGTGCACTGGCACCACTGGGGATGCAGTGCAGTGAGTCCAGAGAGTGCACTGGCACCAGTGGGGATGCAGTGCAGAGTGTCCAGAGAGTGCACTGGCACCACTGGGATGCACTGCAGTGAGTCCAGAGAGTGCTCTGGCACCACTGGAGATGCACTTCAGTGAGTGCAGAGACTGCACTGGCACCACTGGGGATGCAGTGCAGTGAGTCCAGTGAGTGTACTGGCACCACTGGGGATGCACTGCAGTGAGTCCAGAGAGTGCATTGGCACCACTTGGGATGCACTGCAGTGAGTCCAGAGAGTGCACTGGCACCACTGGGGATGCAGTGCAGTGAGTCCAGAGAGTGCACTGGCTCCACTGAGAATGCACTTCAGTGAGTCCAGAGAGCGAACTGGCACCACTGTGGATGCAGTGCCGTGAGTCCAGCGAATGCACTGGCACCACTGGGGATACGGTGCCGGGAGTCCAGAGAGTGCACTGACACCACTGGGGATGCAGTGCAGTGAGTCCACAGAGTGCACTGACACCAGTGGGAATGCGGTGCAGTGAGTCCAGAGAGTGCACTGGCACCACTGGGGATGCACTGCAGTGAGTCCAGAGTGCACTAGCACCACTGGGGATGCAGAGCAGTGAGTCCAGAGAGTGCACTGGCACCACTGAGAATGCATTTCAGTGAGTCCAGAGAGTGCCGTTCCAGCCTCGGTATCCGCTCCAGCCGAGTCAACCCCGCGGTAGGCCCTCCAGCCGCGGCAGCCGCTCCAGCCCCTCCAGCCTCGCCAGCCTCTCCATCCGCGGCAGCCGCTCCAGCCGCGGCAGCCGCTCCAGCCGCTCCAACCGCGGCAGCCGCTCCAGCCGCTACCGAGTGGAGCGGCTGCCACGGCTGGAGGGCTACCGCGGCTGGAGCGGCTGCCGCGGCTGGAGCAGTGCAGTGAGTCCAGGGAGTGCAAAGGCACCAGTGGGGATGGAGTGCAGTGAGTCCAAAGACTTCACTGTCACCACTGGGAATGCAGTGCAGTGAGTCCAGGGAGTGCACTTGCACCACTGGGGATGCAGTGCAGTGACTCCAGTGAGTGCACTGACACCACTGGGGATGCACTTCAGTCAGTCCAGTGAGTGTACTGGCACCACTGGGGATGCACTGCAGTGAGTCAAGAGAGTGCACTGGCAGGACTGGGGATGCAGTGCAGTGAGTCCAGAGAGTGCACTGGCACCACTGGGGATGCCCTGCAGTGAGTCCTGAGAGCGCACTGGCACCACTGGGGATGCAGTGCAGTGAGTCCAGAGAGCGCACTGGCACCAGTGGGAATGCGGTGCAGTGAGTCCAGAGAGTGCAATGGCACCACTGGGGATGCACTGCAGTGAGTCCAGAGAGTGCACTAGCACCACTGGGGATGCAGAGCAGTGAGTCCAGAGAGTGCACTGGCACCACTGAGAATGCATTTCAGTGAGTCCAGAGAGTGCCGTTCCAGCCTCGGCATCCGCTCCAGCCGAGTCAACCCCGCGGTAGCCCCTCCAGCCGCGGCAGACGCTCCAGCCGCGGCAGCCGCTCCAGCCGCTCCAGCCGCGGCAGCCGCTCCAGCCCCTCCAGCCGCGCCAGCCTCTCCATCCGCGGCAGCCGCTCCAGCCGCGGCAGCCGCTCCAGCCGCTCCAGCCGCGGCAGCCGCTCCAGCCGCTACCGAGTGGAGCGGCTGCCACGGCTGGAGGGCTACCGCGGCTGGAGCGGCTGCCGCGGCTGGAGCAGTGCAGTGAGTCCAGGGAGTGCAAAGGCACCAGTGGGGATGGAGTGCAGTGAGTCCAAAGACTTCAATGTCACCACTGGGAATGCACTTCAGTCAGTCCAGTGAGTGTACTGGCACCACTGGGGATGCACAGCAGTGAGTCCAGAGAGTGCATTGGCACCACTGGGGATGCAGTGCAGTGAGTCCAGAGAGTGCACTGGCACCATTGGAGATGCAGTGCAGTGAGTCCAGAGAGTGCACTGGCACCACTGGGGATGCAGTGCAGTGAGTCCAGAGAGTGCACTGGCACCAGTGGGGATGCAGTGCAGAGTGTCCAGAGAGTGCACTGGCACCACTGGGATGCACTGCAGTGAGTCCAGAGAGTGCTCTGGCACCACTGGAGATGCACTTCAGTGAGTGCAGAGACTGCACTGGCACCACTGGGGATGCAGTGCAGTGAGTCCAGTGAGTGTACTGGCACCACTGGGGATGCACTGCAGTGAGTCCAGAGAGTGCATTGGCACCACTTGGGATGCACTGCAGTGAGTCCAGAGAGTGCACTGGCACCAGTGGGGATGCAGTGCAGTGAGTCCAGAGAGTGCACTGGCTCCACTGAGAATGCACTTCAGTGAGTCCAGAGAGTGCACTGGCACCACTGTGGATGCAGTGCCGTGAGTCCAGCGAATGCACTGGCACCACTGGGGATACGGTGCCGGGAGTCCAGAGAGTGCACTGACACCACTGGGGATGCAGTGCAGTGAGTCCACAGAGTGCACTGACACCAGTGGGAATGCGGTGCAGTGAGTCCAGAGAGTGCACTGGCACCACTGGGGATGCACTGCAGTGAGTCCAGAGTGCACTAGCACCACTGGGGATGCAGAGCAGTGAGTCCAGAGAGTGCACTGGCACCACTGAGAATGCATTTCAGTGAGTCCAGAGAGTGCCGTTCCAGCCTCGGTATCCGCTCCAGCCGAGTCAACCCCGCGGTAGGCCCTGCAGCCGCGGCAGACGCTCCAGCCGCGGCAGCCGCTCCAGCCGCTCCAGCCGCGGCAGCCGCTCCAGCCCCTCCAGCCTCGCCAGCCTCTCCATCCGCGGCAGCCGCTCCAGCCGCGGCAGCCGCTCCAGCCGCTCCAACCGCGGCAGCCGCTCCAGCCGCTACCGAGTGGAGCGGCTGCCACGGCTGGAGGGCTACCGCGGCTGGAGCGGCTGCCGCGGCTGGAGCAGTGCAGTGAGTCCAGGGAGTGCAAAGGCACCAGTGGGGATGGAGTGCAGTGAGTCCAAAGACTTCACTGTCACCACTGGGAATGCAGTGCAGTGAGTCCAGGGAGTGCACTTGCACCACTGGGGATGCAGTGCAGTGACTCCAGTGAGTGCCCTGACACCACTGGGGATGCACTTCAGTCAGTCCAGTGAGTGTACTGGCACCACTGGGGATGCACTGCAGTGAGTCAAGAGAGTGCACTGGCAGGACTGGGGATGCAGTGCAGTGAGTCCAGAGAGTGCACTGGCACCACTGGGGATGCCCTGCAGTGAGTCCTGAGAGCGCACTGGCACCACTGGGGATGCAGTGCAGTGAGTCCAGAGAGTGCAATGGCACCACTGGGGATGCACTGCAGTGAGTCCAGAGAGTGCACTAGCACCACTGGGGATGCAGAGCAGTGAGTCCAGAGAGTGCACTGGCACCACTGAGAATGCATTTCAGTGAGTCCAGAGAGTGCCGTTCCAGCCTCGGCATCCGCTCCAGCCGAGTCAACCCCGCGGTAGCCCCTCCAGCCGCGGCAGACGCTCCAGCCGCGGCAGCCGCTCCAGCCGCTCCAGCCGCGGCAGCCGCTCCAGCCCCTCCAGCCGCGCCAGCCTCTCCATCCGCGGCAGCCGCTCCAGCCGCGGCAGCCGCTCCAGCCGCTCCAGCCGCGGCAGCCGCTCCAGCCGCTACCGAGTGGAGCGGCTGCCACGGCTGGAGGGCTACCGCGGCTGGAGCGGCTGCCGCGGCTGGAGCAGTGCAGTGAGTCCAGGGAGTGCAAAGGCACCAGTGGGGATGGAGTGCAGTGAGTCCAAAGACTTCAATGTCACCACTGGGAATGCACTTCAGTCAGTCCAGTGAGTGTACTGGCACCACTGGGGATGCACAGCAGTGAGTCCAGAGAGTGCATTGGCACCACTGGGGATGCAGTGCAGTGAGTCCAGAGAGTGCACTGGCACCATTGGAGATGCAGTGCAGTGAGTCCAGAGAGTGCACTGGCACCACTGGGGATGCAGTGCAGTGAGTCCAGAGAGTGCACTGGCACCAGTGGGGATGCAGTGCAGAGTGTCCAGAGAGTGCACTGGCACCACTGGGATGCACTGCAGTGAGTCCAGAGAGTGCTCTGGCACCACTGGAGATGCACTTCAGTGAGTGCAGAGACTGCACTGGCACCACTGGGGATGCAGTGCAGTGAGTCCAGTGAGTGTACTGGCACCACTGGGGATGCACTGCAGTGAGTCCAGAGAGTGCATTGGCACCACTTGGGATGCACTGCAGTGAGTCCAGAGAGTGCACTGGCACCACTGGGGATGCAGTGCAGTGAGTCCAGAGAGTGCACTGGCACCACTGAGAATGCACTTCAGTGAGTCCAGAGAGTGCACTGGCACCACTGTGGATGCAGTGCCGTGAGTCCAGCGAATGCACTGGCACCACTGGGGATACGGTGCCGGGAGTCCAGAGAGTGCACTGACACCACTGGGGATGCAGTGCAGTGAGTCCACAGAGTGCACTGACACCAGTGGGAATGCGGTGCAGTGAGTCCAGAGAGTGCACTGGCACCACTGGGGATGCACTGCAGTGAGTCCAGAGTGCACTAGCACCACTGGGGATGCAGAGCAGTGAGTCCAGAGAGTGCACTGGCACCACTGAGAATGCATTTCAGTGAGTCCAGAGAGTGCCGTTCCAGCCTCGGTATCCGCTCCAGCCGAGTCAACCCCGCGGTAGGCCCTCCAGCCGCGGCAGACGCTCCAGCCGCGGCAGCCGCTCCAGCCGCTCCAGCCGCGGCAGCCGCTCCAGCCCCTCCAGCCTCGCCAGCCTCTCCATCCGCGGCAGCCGCTCCAGCCGCGGCAGCCGCTCCAGCCGCTCCAGCCGCGGCAGCCGCTCCAGCCGCTACCGAGTGGAGCGGCTGCCACGGCTGGAGGGCTACCGCGGCTGGAGCGGCTGCCGCGGCTGGAGCAGTGCAGTGAGTCCAGGGAGTGCAAAGGCACCAGTGGGGATGGAGTGCAGTGAGTCCAAAGACTTCACTGTCACCACTGGGAATGCAGTGCAGTGAGTCCAGGGAGTGCACTTGCACCACTGGGGATGCAGTGCAGTGACTCCAGTGAGTGCACTGACACCACTGGGGATGCACTTCAGTCAGTCCAGTGAGTGTACTGGCACCACTGGGGATGCACTGCAGTGAGTCAAGAGAGTGCACTGGCAGGACTGGGGATGCAGTGCAGTGAGTCCAGAGAGTGCACTGGCACCACTGGGGATGCCCTGCAGTGAGTCCTGAGAGCGCACTGGCACCACTGGGGATGCAGTGCAGTGAGTCCAGAGAGCGCACTGGCACCAGTGGGAATGCGGTGCAGTGAGTCCAGAGAGTGCAATGGCACCACTGGGGATGCACTGCAGTGAGTCCAGAGAGTGCACTAGCACCACTGGGGATGCAGAGCAGTGAGTCCAGAGAGTGCACTGGCACCACTGAGAATGCATTTCAGTGAGTCCAGAGAGTGCCGTTCCAGCCTCGGCATCCGCTCCAGCCGAGTCAACCCCGCGGTAGCCCCTCCAGCCGCGGCAGACGCTCCAGCCGCGGCAGCCGCTCCAGCCGCTCCAGCCGCGGCAGCCGCTCCAGCCCCTCCAGCCGCGCCAGCCTCTCCATCCGCGGCAGCCGCTCCAGCCGCGGCAGCCGCTCCAGCCGCTCCAGCCGCGGCAGCCGCTCCAGCCGCTACCGAGTGGAGCGGCTGCCACGGCTGGAGGGCTACCGCGGCTGGAGCGGCTGCCGCGGCTGGAGCAGTGCAGTGAGTCCAGGGAGTGCAAAGGCACCAGTGGGGATGGAGTGCAGTGAGTCCAAAGACTTCAATGTCACCACTGGGAATGCACTTCAGTCAGTCCAGTGAGTGTACTGGCACCACTGGGGATGCACAGCAGTGAGTCCAGAGAGTGCATTGGCACCACTGGGGATGCAGTGCAGTGAGTCCAGAGAGTGCACTGGCACCATTGGAGATGCAGTGCAGTGAGTCCAGAGAGTGCACTGGCACCACTGGGGATGCAGTGCAGTGAGTCCAGAGAGTGCACTGGCACCAGTGGGGATGCAGTGCAGAGTGTCCAGAGAGTGCACTGGCACCACTGGGATGCACTGCAGTGAGTCCAGAGAGTGCTCTGGCACCACTGGAGATGCACTTCAGTGAGTGCAGAGACTGCACTGGCACCACTGGGGATGCAGTGCAGTGAGTCCAGTGAGTGTACTGGCACCACTGGGGATGCACTGCAGTGAGTCCAGAGAGTGCATTGGCACCACTTGGGATGCACTGCAGTGAGTCCAGAGAGTGCACTGGCACCACTGGGGATGCAGTGCCGTGAGTCCAGCGAATGCACTGGCACCACTGGGGATACGGTGCCGGGAGTCCAGAGAGTGCACTGACACCACTGGGGATGCAGTGCAGTGAGTCCACAGAGTGCACTGACACCAGTGGGAATGCGGTGCAGTGAGTCCAGAGAGTGCACTGGCACCACTGGGGATGCACTGCAGTGAGTCCAGAGTGCACTAGCACCACTGGGGATGCAGAGCAGTGAGTCCAGAGAGTGCACTGGCACCACTGAGAATGCATTTCAGTGAGTCCAGAGAGTGCCGTTCCAGCCTCGGTATCCGCTCCAGCCGAGTCAACCCCGCGGTAGGCCCTCCAGCCGCGGCAGACGCTCCAGCCGCGGCAGCCGCTCCAGCCGCTCCAGCCGCGGCAGCCGCTCCAGCCCCTCCAGCCTCGCCAGCCTCTCCATCCGCGGCAGCCGCTCCAGCCGCGGCAGCCGCTCCAGCCGCTCCAACCGCGGCAGCCGCTCCAGCCGCTACCGAGTGGAGCGGCTGCCACGGCTGGAGGGCTACCGCGGCTGGAGCGGCTGCCGCGGCTGGAGCAGTGCAGTGAGTCCAGGGAGTGCAAAGGCACCAGTGGGGATGGAGTGCAGTGAGTCCAAAGACTTCACTGTCACCACTGGGAATGCAGTGCAGTGAGTCCAGGGAGTGCACTTGCACCACTGGGGATGCAGTGCAGTGACTCCAGTGAGTGCACTGACACCACTGGGGATGCACTTCAGTCAGTCCAGTGAGTGTACTGGCACCACTGGGGATGCACTGCAGTGAGTCAAGAGAGTGCACTGGCAGGACTGGGGATGCAGTGCAGTGAGTCCAGAGAGTGCACTGGCACCACTGGGGATGCCCTGCAGTGAGTCCTGAGAGCGCACTGGCACCACTGGGGATGCAGTGCAGTGAGTCCAGAGAGCGCACTGGCACCAGTGGGAATGCGGTGCAGTGAGTCCAGAGAGTGCAATGGCACCACTGGGGATGCACTGCAGTGAGTCCAGAGAGTGCACTAGCACCACTGGGGATGCAGAGCAGTGAGTCCAGAGAGTGCACTGGCACCACTGAGAATGCATTTCAGTGAGTCCAGAGAGTGCCGTTCCAGCCTCGGCATCCGCTCCAGCCGAGTCAACCCCGCGGTAGCCCCTCCAGCCGCGGCAGACGCTCCAGCCGCGGCAGCCGCTCCAGCCGCTCCAGCCGCGGCAGCCGCTCCAGCCCCTCCAGCCGCGCCAGCCTCTCCATCCGCGGCAGCCGCTCCAGCCGCGGCAGCCGCTCCAGCCGCTCCAGCCGCGGCAGCCGCTCCAGCCGCTACCGAGTGGAGCGGCTGCCACGGCTGGAGGGCTACCGCGGCTGGAGCGGCTGCCGCGGCTGGAGCAGTGCAGTGAGTCCAGGGAGTGCAAAGGCACCAGTGGGGATGGAGTGCAGTGAGTCCAAAGACTTCAATGTCACCACTGGGAATGCACTTCAGTCAGTCCAGTGAGTGTACTGGCACCACTGGGGATGCACAGCAGTGAGTCCAGAGAGTGCATTGGCACCACTGGGGATGCAGTGCAGTGAGTCCAGAGAGTGCACTGGCACCATTGGAGATGCAGTGCAGTGAGTCCAGAGAGTGCACTGGCACCACTGGGGATGCAGTGCAGTGAGTCCAGAGAGTGCACTGGCACCAGTGGGGATGCAGTGCAGAGTGTCCAGAGAGTGCACTGGCACCACTGGGATGCACTGCAGTGAGTCCAGAGAGTGCTCTGGCACCACTGGAGATGCACTTCAGTGAGTGCAGAGACTGCACTGGCACCACTGGGGATGCAGTGCAGTGAGTCCAGTGAGTGTACTGGCACCACTGGGGATGCACTGCAGTGAGTCCAGAGAGTGCATTGGCACCACTTGGGATGCACTGCAGTGAGTCCAGAGAGTGCACTGGCACCACTGGGGATGCAGTGCAGTGAGTCCAGAGAGTGCACTGGCTCCACTGAGAATGCACTTCAGTGAGTCCAGAGAGTGCACTGGCACCACTGTGGATGCAGTGCCGTGAGTCCAGCGAATGCACTGGCACCACTGGGGATACGGTGCCGGGAGTCCAGAGAGTGCACTGACACCACTGGGGATGCAGTGCAGTGAGTCCACAGAGTGCACTGACACCAGTGGGAATGCGGTGCAGTGAGTCCAGAGAGTGCACTGGCACCACTGGGGATGCACTGCAGTGAGTCCAGAGTGCACTAGCACCACTGGGGATGCAGAGCAGTGAGTCCAGAGAGTGCACTGGCACCACTGAGAATGCATTTCAGTGAGTCCAGAGAGTGCCGTTCCAGCCTCGGTATCCGCTCCAGCCGAGTCAACCCCGCGGTAGGCCCTCCAGCCGCGGCAGCCGCTCCAGCCCCTCCAGCCTCGCCAGCCTCTCCATCCGCGGCAGCCGCTCCAGCCGCGGCAGCCGCTCCAGCCGCTCCAACCGCGGCAGCCGCTCCAGCCGCCACCGAGTGGAGCGGCTGCCACGGCTGGAGGGCTACCGCGGCTGGAGCGGCTGCCGCGGCTGGAGCAGTGCAGTGAGTCCAGGGAGTGCAAAGGCACCAGTGGGGATGGAGTGCAGTGAGTCCAAAGACTTCACTGTCACCACTGGGAATGCAGTGCAGTGAGTCCAGGGAGTGCACTTGCACCACTGGGGATGCAGTGCAGTGACTCCAGTGAGTGCACTGACACCACTGGGGATGCACTTCAGTCAGTCCAGTGAGTGTACTGGCACCACTGGGGATGCACTGCAGTGAGTCAAGAGAGTGCACTGGCAGGACTGGGGATGCAGTGCAGTGAGTCCAGAGAGTGCACTGGCACCACTGGGGATGCCCTGCAGTGAGTCCTGAGAGCGCACTGGCACCACTGGGGATGCAGTGCAGTGAGTCCAGAGAGCGCACTGGCACCAGTGGGAATGCGGTGCAGTGAGTCCAGAGAGTGCAATGGCACCACTGGGGATGCACTGCAGTGAGTCCAGAGAGTGCACTAGCACCACTGGGGATGCAGAGCAGTGAGTCCAGAGAGTGCACTGGCACCACTGAGAATGCATTTCAGTGAGTCCAGAGAGTGCCGTTCCAGCCTCGGCATCCGCTCCAGCCGAGTCAACCCCGCGGTAGCCCCTCCAGCCGCGGCAGACGCTCCAGCCGCGGCAGCCGCTCCAGCCGCTCCAGCCGCGGCAGCCGCTCCAGCCCCTCCAGCCGCGCCAGCCTCTCCAGCCGCGGCAGCCGCTCCAGCCGCGGTAGCCCTCCAGCCGTGGCAGCCGCTCCACTCGGTAGCGGCTGGAGCGGCTGCCGCGGCTGCCGCGGCTGGAGCGGCTGCCGCGACTGGAGCGGCTGCCGCGGTTGGAGCGGCTGCCGCGGCTGGAGCGGCTGGAGCGGATGCCGCGGCTGGAGCGGCTGGAGCGGCTGCCGCGGCTGGAGCGGCTGGCGCGGCTGGAGGAGCTACCGCGGCTGGAGCGGTTAACGCGGCTGGAGCGGATGCCGAGGCTGGAGCGGATGCCGCGGCTGGTGCGCCTGGAGAGGCTGCCGCGGCTGGAGCAGTGCAGTGAGTCCAGAGAGTGCACTGGCACCATTGGGGATGCAGTGCAGTGAGTCCAGAGAGTGCACTGGCAGGACTGGGGATGCAGTGCAGTGAGTCCAGAGAGTGCACTGGCACCACTGAGGATGCAATGCAGTGAGTCCAGAGAGTGCACTGGCACCACTGGGCATGCAGTGCTGTGAGTCCAGAGAGTGCACTGGCACCACTGGGGATGCACTTCAGTCAGTCCAGTGAGTGTACTGGCACCACTGGGGATGCACTGCAGTGAGTCAAGAGAGTGCACTGGCAGGACTGGGGATGCAGTGCAGTGAGTCCAGAGAGTGCACTGGCACCACTGGGGATGCCCTGCAGTGAGTCCTGAGAGCGCACTGGCACCACTGGGGATGCAGTGCAGTGAGTCCAGAGAGAGCACTGGCACCAGTGGGAATGCGGTGCAGTGAGTCCAGAGAGTGCAATGGCACCACTGGGGATGCACTGCAGTGAGTCCAGAGAGTGCACTAGCACCACTGGGGATGCAGAGCAGTGAGTCCAGAGAGTGCACTGGCACCACTGAGAATGCATTTCAGTGAGTCCAGAGAGTGCCGTTCCAGCCTCGGCATCCGCTCCAGCCGAGTCAACCCCGCGGTAGCCCCTCCAGCCGCGGCAGACGCTCCAGCCGCGGCAGCCGCTCCAGCCGCTCCAGCCGCGGCAGCCGCTCCAGCCCCTCCAGCCGCGCCAGCCTCTCCATCCGCGGCAGCCGCTCCAGCCGCGGCAGCCGCTCCAGCCGCGGCAGCCGCTCCAGCCGCTACCGAGTGGAGCGGCTGCCACGGCTGGAGGGCTACCGCGGCTGGAGCGGCTGCCGCGGCTGGAGCAGTGCAGTGAGTCCAGGGAGTGCAAAGGCACCAGTGGGGATGGAGTGCAGTGAGTCCAAAGACTTCAATGTCACCACTGGGAATGCACTTCAGTCAGTCCAGTGAGTGTACTGGCACCACTGGGGATGCACAGCAGTGAGTCCAGAGAGTGCATTGGCACCACTGGGGATGCAGTGCAGTGAGTCCAGAGAGTGCACTGGCACCATTGGAGATGCAGTGCAGTGAGTCCAGAGAGTGCACTGGCACCACTGGGGATGCAGTGCAGTGAGTCCAGAGAGTGCACTGGCACCAGTGGGGATGCAGTGCAGAGTGTCCAGAGAGTGCACTGGCACCACAGGTGATGCACTGCAGTGAGTCCAGAGAGTGCTCTGGCACCACTGGAGATGCACTTCAGTGAGTGCAGAGACTGCACTGGCACCACTGGGGATGCAGTGCAGTGAGTCCAGTGAGTGTACTGGCACCACTGGGGATGCACTGCAGTGAGTCCAGAGAGTGCATTGGCACCACTTGGGATGCACTGCAGTGAGTCCAGAGAGTGCACTGGCACCACTGGGGATGCAGTGCAGTGAGTCCAGAGAGTGCACTGGCTCCACTGAGAATGCACTTCAGTGAGTCCAGAGAGTGCACTGGCACCACTGTGGATGCAGTGCCGTGAGTCCAGCGAATGCAGTGGCACCACTGGGGATACGGTGCCGGGAGTCCAGAGAGTGCACTGACACCACTGGGGATGCAGTGCAGTGAGTCCACAGAGTGCACTGACACCAGTGGGAATGCGGTGCAGTGAGTCCAGAGAGTGCACTGGCACCACTGGGGATGCACTGCAGTGAGTCCAGAGTGCACTAGCACCACTGGGGATGCAGAGCAGTGAGTCCAGAGAGTGCACTGGCACCACTGAGAATGCATTTCAGTGAGTCCAGAGAGTGCCGTTCCAGCCTCGGTATCCGCTCCAGCCGAGTCAACCCCGCGGTAGGCCCTCCAGCCGCGGCAGACGCTCCAGCCGCGGCAGCCGCTCCAGCCGCTCCAGCCGCGGCAGCCGCTCCAGCCCCTCCAGCCTCGCCAGCCTCTCCATCCGCGGCAGCCGCTCCAGCCGCGGCAGCCGCTCCAGCCGCTCCAACCGCGGCAGCCGCTCCAGCCGCTACCGAGTGGAGCGGCTGCCACGGCTGGAGGGCTACCGCGGCTGGAGCGGCTGCCGCGGCTGGAGCAGTGCAGTGAGTCCAGGGAGTGCAAAGGCACCAGTGGGGATGGAGTGCAGTGAGTACAAAGACTTCACTGTCACCACTGGGAATGCAGTGCAGTGAGTCCAGGGAGTGCACTTGCACCACTGGGGATGCAGTGCAGTGACTCCAGTGAGTGCACTGACACCACTGGGGATGCACTTCAGTCAGTCCAGTGAGTGTACTGGCACCACTGGGGATGCACTGCAGTGAGTCAAGAGAGTGCACTGGCAGGACTGGGGATGCAGTGCAGTGAGTCCAGAGAGTGCACTGGCACCACTGGGGATGCCCTGCAGTGAGTCCTGAGAGCGCACTGGCACCACTGGGGATGCAGTGCAGTGAGTCCAGAGAGCGCACTGGCACCAGTGGGAATGCGGTGCAGTGAGTCCAGAGAGTGCAATGGCACCACTGGGGATGCACTGCAGTGAGTCCAGAGAGTGCACTAGCACCACTGGGGATGCAGAGCAGTGAGTCCAGAGAGTGTACTGGCACCACTGAGAATGCATTTCAGTGAGTCCAGAGAGTGCCGTTCCAGCCTCGGCATCCGCTCCAGCCGAGTCAACCCCGCGGTAGCCCCTCCAGCCGCGGCAGACGCTCCAGCCGCGGCAGCCGCTCCAGCCGCTCCAGCCGCGGCAGCCGCTCCAGCCCCTCCAGCCGCGCCAGCCTCTCCATCCGCGGCAGCCGCTCCAGCCGCGGCAGCCGCTCCAGCCGCTCCAGCCGCGGCAGCCGCTCCAGCCGCTACCGAGTGGAGCGGCTGCCGCGGCTGGAGGGCTACCGCGGCTGGAGCGGCTGCCGCGGCTGGAGCAGTGCAGTGAGTCCAGGGAGTGCAAAGGCACCAGTGGGGATGGAGTGCAGTGAGTCCAAAGACTTCAATGTCACCACTGGGAATGCACTTCAGTCAGTCCAGTGAGTGTACTGGCACCACTGGGGATGCACAGCAGTGAGTCCAGAGAGTGCATTGGCACCACTGGGGATGCAGTGCAGTGAGTCCAGAGAGTGCACTGGCACCATTGGAGATGCAGTGCAGTGAGTCCAGAGAGTGCACTGGCACCACTGGGGATGCAGTGCAGTGAGTCCAGAGAGTGCACTGGCACCAGTGGGGATGCAGTGCAGAGTGTCCAGAGAGTGCACTGGCACCACTGGGATGCACTGCAGTGAGTCCAGAGAGTGCTCTGGCACCACTGGAGATGCACTTCAGTGAGTGCAGAGACTGCACTGGCACCACTGGGGATGCAGTGCAGTGAGTCCAGTGAGTGTACTGGCACCACTGGGGATGCACTGCAGTGAGTCCAGAGAGTGCATTGGCACCACTTGGGATGCACTGCAGTGAGTCCAGAGAGTGCACTGGCACCACTGGGGATGCAGTGCAGTGAGTCCAGAGAGTGCACTGGCACCACTGGGGATACGGTGCCGGGAGTCCAGAGAGTGCACTGACACCACTGGGGATGCAGTGCAGTGAGTCCACAGAGTGCACTGACACCAGTGGGAATGCGGTGCAGTGAGTCCAGAGAGTGCACTGGCACCACTGGGGATGCACTGCAGTGAGTCCAGAGTGCACTAGCACCACTGGGGATGCAGAGCAGTGAGTCCAGAGAGTGCACTGGCACCACTGAGAATGCATTTCAGTGAGTCCAGAGAGTGCCGTTCCAGCCTCGGTATCCGCTCCAGCCGAGTCAACCCCGCGGTAGGCCCTCCAGCCGCGGCAGACGCTCCAGCCGCGGCAGCCGCTCCAGCCGCTCCAGCCGCGGCAGCCGCTCCAGCCCCTCCAGCCTCGCCAGCCTCTCCATCCGCGGCAGCCGCTCCAGCCGCGGCAGCCGCTCCAGCCGCTCCAACCGCGGCAGCCGCTCCAGCCGCTACCGAGTGGAGCGGCTGCCACGGCTGGAGGGCTACCGCGGCTGGAGCGGCTGCCGCGGCTGGAGCAGTGCAGTGAGTCCAGGGAGTGCAAAGGCACCAGTGGGGATGGAGTGCAGTGAGTCCAAAGACTTCACTGTCACCACTGGGAATGCAGTGCAGTGAGTCCAGGGAGTGCACTTGCACCACTGGGGATGCAGTGCAGTGACTCCAGTGAGTGCACTGACACCACTGGGGATGCACTTCAGTCAGTCCAGTGAGTGTACTGGCACCACTGGGGATGCACTGCAGTGAGTCAAGAGAGTGCACTGGCAGGACTGGGGATGCAGTGCAGTGAGTCCAGAGAGTGCACTGGCACCACTGGGGATGCCCTGCAGTGAGTCCTGAGAGCGCACTGGCACCACTGGGGATGCAGTGCAGTGAGTCCAGAGAGCGCACTGGCACCAGTGGGAATGCGGTGCAGTGAGTCCAGAGAGTGCAATGGCACCACTGGGGATGCACTGCAGTGAGTCCAGAGAGTGCACTAGCACCACTGGGGATGCAGAGCAGTGAGTCCAGAGAGTGCACTGGCACCACTGAGAATGCATTTCAGTGAGTCCAGAGAGTGCCGTTCCAGCCTCGGCATCCGCTCCAGCCGAGTCAACCCCGCGGTAGCCCCTCCAGCCGCGGCAGACGCTCCAGCCGCGGCAGCCGCTCCAGCCGCTCCAGCCGCGGCAGCCGCTCCAGCCCCTCCAGCCGCGCCAGCCTCTCCATCCGCGGCAGCCGCTCCAGCCGCGGCAGCCGCTCCAGCCGCTCCAGCCGCGGCAGCCGCTCAGCCGCTACCGAGTGGAGCGGCTGCCACGGCTGGAGGGCTACCGCGGCTGGAGCGGCTGCCGCGGCTGGAGCAGTGCAGTGAGTCCAGGGAGTGCAAAGGCACCAGTGGGGATGGAGTGCAGTGAGTCCAAAGACTTCAATGTCACCACTGGGAATGCACTTCAGTCAGTCCAGTGAGTGTACTGGCACCACTGGGGATGCACAGCAGTGAGTCCAGAGAGTGCATTGGCACCACTGGGGATGCAGTGCAGTGAGTCCAGAGAGTGCACTGGCACCATTGGAGATGCAGTGCAGTGAGTCCAGAGAGTGCACTGGCACCACTGGGGATGCAGTGCAGTGAGTCCAGAGAGTGCACTGGCACCAGTGGGGATGCAGTGCAGTGAGTCCAGAGAGTGCACTGGCACCAGTGGGGATTCAGTGCAGTGAGTCCAGAGAGTGCTCTGGCACCACTGGAGATGCACTTCAGTGAGTGCAGAGACTGCACTGGCACCACTGGGGATGCAGTGCAGTGAGTCCAGTGAGTGTACTGGCACCACTGGGGATGCACTGCAGTGAGTCCAGAGAGTGCATTGGCACCACTTGGGATGCACTGCAGTGAGTCCAGAGAGTGCACTGGCACCAGTGGGGATGCAGTGCAGTGAGTCCAGAGAGTGCACTGGCACCATTGGAGATGCAGTGCAGTGAGTCCAGAGAGTGCACTGGCACCACTGGGGATGCAGTGCAGTGAGTCCAGAGAGTGCACTGGCACCATTGGAGATGCAGTGCAGTGAGTCCAGAGAGTGCACTGGCACCACTGGGGATGCAGTGCAGTGAGTCCAGAGAGTGCACTGGCACCACTGGGGATGCAGTGCAGTGAGTCCAGAGAGTGCACTGACACCAGTGGGAATGCGGTGCAGTGAGTCCAGAGAGTGCACTGGCACCACTGGGGATGCACTGCAGTGAGTCCAGAGAGTGCACTGGCTCCACTGAGAATGCACTTCAGTGAGTCCAGAGAGTGCACTGGCTCCACTGAGAATGCACTTCAGTGAGTCCAGAGAGTGCACTGGCACCACTGTGGATGCAGTGCAGTGAGTCCAGCGAATGCACTGGCACCACTGGGGATACGGTGCCGGGAGTCCAGAGAGTGCACTGACACCACTGGGGATGCAGTGCAGTGAGTCCACAGAGTGCACTGACACCAGTGGGAATGCGGTGCAGTGAGTCCAGAGAGTGCACTGGCACCACTGGGGATGCACTGCAGTGAGTCCAGAGTGCACTAGCACCACTGGGGATGCAGAGCAGTGAGTCCAGAGAGTGCACTGGCACCACTGGGGATGCACTGCAGTGAGTCCAGAGTGCACTAGCACCACTGGGGATGCAGAGCAGTGAGTCCAGAGAGTGCACTGGCACCACTGAGAATGCATTTCAGTGAGTCCAGAGAGTGCCGTTCCAGCCTCGGTATCCGCTCCAGCCGAGTCAACCCCGCGGTAGGCCCTCCAGCCGCGGCAGACGCTCCAGCCGCGGCAGCCGCTCCAGCCGCTCCAGCCGCGGCAGCCGCTCCAGCCCCTCCAGCCGCGCCAGCCTCTCCATCCGCGGCAGCCGCTCCAGCCGCGGCAGCCGCTCCAGCCGCTCCAGCCGCGGCAGCCGCTCCAGCCGCTACCGAGTGGAGCGGCTGCCACGGCTGGAGGGCTACCGCGGCTGGAGCGGCTGCCGCGGCTGGAGCAGTGCAGTGAGTCCAGGGAGTGCAAAGGCACCAGTGGGGATGGAGTGCAGTGAGTCCAAAGACTTCAATGTCACCACTGGGAATGCACTTCAGTCAGTCCAGTGAGTGTACTGGCACCACTGGGGATGCACAGCAGTGAGTCCAGAGAGTGCATTGGCACCACTGGGGATGCAGTGCAGTGAGTCCAGAGAGTGCACTGGCACCATTGGAGATGCAGTGCAGTGAGTCCAGAGAGTGCACTGGCACCACTGGGGATGCAGTGCAGTGAGTCCAGAGAGTGCACTGGCACCAGTGGGGATGCAGTGCAGAGTGTCCAGAGAGTGCACTGGCACCACAGGTGATGCACTGCAGTGAGTCCAGAGAGTGCTCTGGCACCACTGGAGATGCACTTCAGTGAGTGCAGAGACTGCACTGGCACCACTGGGGATGCAGTGCAGTGAGTCCAGTGAGTGTACTGGCACCACTGGGGATGCACTGCAGTGAGTCCAGAGAGTGCATTGGCACCACTTGGGATGCACTGCAGTGAGTCCAGAGAGTGCACTGGCACCACTGGGGATGCAGTGCAGTGAGTCCAGAGAGTGCACTGGCTCCACTGAGAATGCACTTCAGTGAGTCCAGAGAGTGCACTGGCACCACTGTGGATGCAGTGCCGTGAGTCCAGCGAATGCACTGGCACCACTGGGGATACGGTGCCGGGAGTCCAGAGAGTGCACTGACACCACTGGGGATGCAGTGCAGTGAGTCCACAGAGTGCACTGACACCAGTGGGAATGCGGTGCAGTGAGTCCAGAGAGTGCACTGGCACCACTGGGGATGCACTGCAGTGAGTCCAGAGTGCACTAGCACCACTGGGGATGCAGAGCAGTGAGTCCAGAGAGTGCACTGGCACCACTGAGAATGCATTTCAGTGAGTCCAGAGAGTGCCGTTCCAGCCTCGGTATCCGCTCCAGCCGAGTCAACCCCGCGGTAGGCCCTCCAGCCGCGGCAGACGCTCCAGCCGCGGCAGCCGCTCCAGCCGCTCCAGCCGCGGCAGCCGCTCCAGCCCCTCCAGCCTCGCCAGCCTCTCCATCCGCGGCAGCCGCTCCAGCCGCGGCAGCCGCTCCAGCCGCTCCAACCGCGGCAGCCGCTCCAGCCGCTACCGAGTGGAGCGGCTGCCACGGCTGGAGGGCTACCGCGGCTGGAGCGGCTGCCGCGGCTGGAGCAGTGCAGTGAGTCCAGGGAGTGCAAAGGCACCAGTGGGGATGGAGTGCAGTGAGTCCAAAGACTTCACTGTCACCACTGGGAATGCAGTGCAGTGAGTCCAGGGAGTGCACTTGCACCACTGGGGATGCAGTGCAGTGACTCCAGTGAGTGCACTGACACCACTGGGGATGCACTTCAGTCAGTCCAGTGAGTGTACTGGCACCACTGGGGATGCACTGCAGTGAGTCAAGAGAGTGCACTGGCAGGACTGGGGATGCAGTGCAGTGAGTCCAGAGAGTGCACTGGCACCACTGGGGATGCCCTGCAGTGAGTCCTGAGAGTGCACTGGCACCACTGAGAATGCATTTCAGTGAGTCCAGAGAGTGCCGTTCCAGCCTCGGCATCCGCTCCAGCCGAGTCAACCCCGCGGTAGCCCCTCCAGCCGCGGCAGACGCTCCAGCCGCGGCAGCCGCTCCAGCCGCTCCAGCCGCGGCAGCCGCTCCAGCCCCTCCAGCCGCGCCAGCCTCTCCAGCCGCGGCAGCCGCTCCAGCCGCGGTAGCCCTCCAGCCGTGGCAGCCGCTCCACTCGGTAGCGGCTGGAGCGGCTGCCGCGGCTGGAGCGGCTGGAGCGGCTGCCGCGACTGGAGCGGCTGCCGCGGTTGGAGCGGCTGCCGCGGCTGGAGCGGCTGGAGCGGATGCCGCGGCTGGAGCGGCTGGAGCGGCTGCCGCGGCTGGAGCGGCTGGCGCGGCTGGAGGAGCTACCGCGGCTGGAGCGGTTAACGCGGCTGGAGCGGATGCCGAGGCTGGAGCGGATGCCGCGGCTGGTGCGCCTGGAGAGGCTGCCGCGGCTGGAGCAGTGCAGTGAGTCCAGAGAGTGCACTGGCACCATTGGGGATGCAGTGCAGTGAGTCCAGAGAGTGCACTGGCAGGACTGGGGATGCAGTGCAGTGAGTCCAGAGAGTGCACTGGCACCACTGAGGATGCAATGCAGTGAGTCCAGAGAGTGCACTGGCACCACTGGGCATGCAGTGCTGTGAGTCCAGAGAGTGCACTGGCACCACTGGGGATGCACTTCAGTCAGTCCAGTGAGTGTACTGGCACCACTGGGGATGCAGTGCAGTGAGTCCAGAGAGTGCACTGGCACCACTGGGGATGCCCTGCAGTGAGTCCTGAGAGCGCACTGGCACCACTGGGGATGCAGTGCAGTGAGTCCAGAGAGCGCACTGGCACCAGTGGGAATGCGGTGCAGTGAGTCCAGAGAGTGCAATGGCACCACTGGGGATGCACTGCAGTGAGTCCAGAGAGTGCACTAGCACCACTGGGGATGCAGAGCAGTGAGTCCAGAGAGTGCACTGGCACCACTGAGAATGCATTTCAGTGAGTCCAGAGAGTGCCGTTCCAGCCTCGGCATCCGCTCCAGCCGAGTCAACCCCGCGGTAGCCCCTCCAGCCGCGGCAGACGCTCCAGCCGCGGCAGCCGCTCCAGCCGCTCCAGCCGCGGCAGCCGCTCCAGCCCCTCCAGCCGCGCCAGCCTCTCCATCCGCGGCAGCCGCTCCAGCCGCGGCAGCCGCTCCAGCCGCGGCAGCCGCTCCAGCCGCTACCGAGTGGAGCGGCTGCCACGGCTGGAGGGCTACCGCGGCTGGAGCGGCTGCCGCGGCTGGAGCAGTGCAGTGAGTCCAGGGAGTGCAAAGGCACCAGTGGGGATGGAGTGCAGTGAGTCCAAAGACTTCAATGTCACCACTGGGAATGCACTTCAGTCAGTCCAGTGAGTGTACTGGCACCACTGGGGATGCACAGCAGTGAGTCCAGAGAGTGCATTGGCACCACTGGGGATGCAGTGCAGTGAGTCCAGAGAGTGCACTGGCACCATTGGAGATGCAGTGCAGTGAGTCCAGAGAGTGCACTGGCACCACTGGGGATGCAGTGCAGTGAGTCCAGAGAGTGCACTGGCACCAGTGGGGATGCAGTGCAGAGTGTCCAGAGAGTGCACTGGCACCACAGGTGATGCACTGCAGTGAGTCCAGAGAGTGCTCTGGCACCACTGGAGATGCACTTCAGTGAGTGCAGAGACTGCACTGGCACCACTGGGGATGCAGTGCAGTGAGTCCAGTGAGTGTACTGGCACCACTGGGGATGCACTGCAGTGAGTCCAGAGAGTGCATTGGCACCACTTGGGATGCACTGCAGTGAGTCCAGAGAGTGCACTGGCACCACTGGGGATGCAGTGCAGTGAGTCCAGAGAGTGCACTGGCTCCACTGAGAATGCACTTCAGTGAGTCCAGAGAGTGCACTGGCACCACTGTGGATGCAGTGCCGTGAGTCCAGCGAATGCACTGGCACCACTGGGGATACGGTGCCGGGAGTCCAGAGAGTGCACTGACACCACTGGGGATGCAGTGCAGTGAGTCCACAGAGTGCACTGACACCAGTGGGAATGCGGTGCAGTGAGTCCAGAGAGTGCACTGGCACCACTGGGGATGCACTGCAGTGAGTCCAGAGTGCACTAGCACCACTGGGGATGCAGAGCAGTGAGTCCAGAGAGTGCACTGGCACCACTGAGAATGCATTTCAGTGAGTCCAGAGAGTGCCGTTCCAGCCTCGGTATCCGCTCCAGCCGAGTCAACCCCGCGGTAGGCCCTCCAGCCGCGGCAGACGCTCCAGCCGCGGCAGCCGCTCCAGCCGCTCCAGCCGCGGCAGCCGCTCCAGCCCCTCCAGCCTCGCCAGCCTCTCCATCCGCGGCAGCCGCTCCAGCCGCGGCAGCCGCTCCAGCCGCTCCAACCGCGGCAGCCGCTCCAGCCGCTACCGAGTGGAGCGGCTGCCACGGCTGGAGGGCTACCGCGGCTGGAGCGGCTGCCGCGGCTGGAGCAGTGCAGTGAGTCCAGGGAGTGCAAAGGCACCAGTGGGGATGGAGTGCAGTGAGTCCAAAGACTTCACTGTCACCACTGGGAATGCAGTGCAGTGAGTCCAGGGAGTGCACTTGCACCACTGGGGATGCAGTGCAGTGACTCCAGTGAGTGCACTGACACCACTGGGGATGCACTTCAGTCAGTCCAGTGAGTGTACTGGCACCACTGGGGATGCACTGCAGTGAGTCAAGAGAGTGCACTGGCAGGACTGGGGATGCAGTGCAGTGAGTCCAGAGAGTGCACTGGCACCACTGGGGATGCCCTGCAGTGAGTCCTGAGAGCGCACTGGCACCACTGGGGATGCAGTGCAGTGAGTCCAGAGAGCGCACTGGCACCAGTGGGAATGCGGTGCAGTGAGTCCAGAGAGTGCAATGGCACCACTGGGGATGCACTGCAGTGAGTCCAGAGAGTGCACTAGCACCACTGGGGATGCAGAGCAGTGAGTCCAGAGAGTGCACTGGCACCACTGAGAATGCATTTCAGTGAGTCCAGAGAGTGCCGTTCCAGCCTCGGCATCCGCTCCAGCCGAGTCAACCCCGCGGTAGCCCCTCCAGCCGCGGCAGACGCTCCAGCCGCGGCAGCCGCTCCAGCCGCTCCAGCCGCGGCAGCCGCTCCAGCCCCTCCAGCCGCGCCAGCCTCTCCATCCGCGGCAGCCGCTCCAGCCGCGGCAGCCGCTCCAGCCGCTCCAGCCGCGGCAGCCGCTCCAGCCGCTACCGAGTGGAGCGGCTGCCACGGCTGGAGGGCTACCGCGGCTGGAGCGGCTGCCGCGGCTGGAGCAGTGCAGTGAGTCCAGGGAGTGCAAAGGCACCAGTGGGGATGGAGTGCAGTGAGTCCAAAGACTTCAATGTCACCACTGGGAATGCACTTCAGTCAGTCCAGTGAGTGTACTGGCACCACTGGGGATGCACAGCAGTGAGTCCAGAGAGTGCATTGGCACCACTGGGGATGCAGTGCAGTGAGTCCAGAGAGTGCACTGGCACCATTGGAGATGCAGTGCAGTGAGTCCAGAGAGTGCACTGGCACCACTGGGGATGCAGTGCAGTGAGTCCAGAGAGTGCACTGGCACCAGTGGGGATGCAGTGCAGAGTGTCCAGAGAGTGCACTGGCACCACTGGGATGCACTGCAGTGAGTCCAGAGAGTGCTCTGGCACCACTGGAGATGCACTTCAGTGAGTGCAGAGACTGCACTGGCACCACTGGGGATGCAGTGCAGTGAGTCCAGTGAGTGTACTGGCACCACTGGGGATGCACTGCAGTGAGTCCAGAGAGTGCATTGGCACCACTTGGGATGCACTGCAGTGAGTCCAGAGAGTGCACTGGCACCAGTGGGGATGCAGTGCAGTGAGTCCAGAGAGTGCACTGGCTCCACTGAGAATGCACTTCAGTGAGTCCAGAGAGTGCACTGGCACCACTGTGGATGCAGTGCCGTGAGTCCAGCGAATGCACTGGCACCACTGGGGATACGGTGCCGGGAGTCCAGAGAGTGCACTGACACCACTGGGGATGCAGTGCAGTGAGTCCACAGAGTGCACTGACACCAGTGGGAATGCGGTGCAGTGAGTCCAGAGAGTGCACTGGCACCACTGGGGATGCACTGCAGTGAGTCCAGAGTGCACTAGCACCACTGGGGATGCAGAGCAGTGAGTCCAGAGAGTGCACTGGCACCACTGAGAATGCATTTCAGTGAGTCCAGAGAGTGCCGTTCCAGCCTCGGTATCCGCTCCAGCCGAGTCAACCCCGCGGTAGGCCCTCCAGCCGCGGCAGACGCTCCAGCCGCGGCAGCCGCTCCAGCCGCTCCAGCCGCGGCAGCCGCTCCAGCCCCTCCAGCCTCGCCAGCCTCTCCATCCGCGGCAGCCGCTCCAGCCGCGGCAGCCGCTCCAGCCGCTCCAACCGCGGCAGCCGCTCCAGCCGCTACCGAGTGGAGCGGCTGCCACGGCTGGAGGGCTACCGCGGCTGGAGCGGCTGCCGCGGCTGGAGCAGTGCAGTGAGTCCAGGGAGTGCAAAGGCACCAGTGGGGATGGAGTGCAGTGAGTCCAAAGACTTCACTGTCACCACTGGGAATGCAGTGCAGTGAGTCCAGGGAGTGCACTTGCACCACTGGGGATGCAGTGCAGTGACTCCAGTGAGTGCACTGACACCACTGGGGATGCACTTCAGTCAGTCCAGTGAGTGTACTGGCACCACTGGGGATGCACTGCAGTGAGTCAAGAGAGTGCACTGGCAGGACTGGGGATGCAGTGCAGTGAGTCCAGAGAGTGCACTGGCACCACTGGGGATGCACTGCAGTGAGTCCAGAGAGTGCACTGGCACCACTGAGAATGCATTTCAGTGAGTCCAGAGAGTGCCGTTCCAGCCTCGGCATCCGCTCCAGCCGAGTCAACCCCGCGGTAGCCCCTCCAGCCGCGGCAGACGCTCCAGCCGCGGCAGCCGCTCCAGCCGCTCCAGCCGCGGCAGCCGCTCCAGCCCCTCCAGCCGCGCCAGCCTCTCCAGCCGCGGCAGCCGCTCCAGCCGCGGTAGCCCTCCAGCCGTGGCAGCCGCTCCACTCGGTAGCGGCTGGAGCGGCTGCCGCGGCTGGAGCGGCTGGAGCGGCTGCCGCGACTGGAGCGGCTGCCGCGGTTGGAGCGGCTGCCGCGGCTGGAGCGGCTGGAGCGGATGCCGCGGCTGGAGCGGCTGGAGCGGCTGCCGCGGCTGGAGCGGCTGGCGCGGCTGGAGGAGCTACCGCGGCTGGAGCGGTTAACGCGGCTGGAGCGGATGCCGAGGCTGGAGCGGATGCCGCGGCTGGTGCGCCTGGAGAGGCTGCCGCGGCTGGAGCAGTGCAGTGAGTCCAGAGAGTGCACTGGCACCATTGGGGATGCAGTGCAGTGAGTCCAGAGAGTGCACTGGCAGGACTGGGGATGCAGTGCAGTGAGTCCAGAGAGTGCACTGGCACCACTGAGGATGCAATGCAGTGAGTCCAGAGAGTGCACTGGCACCAATGGGCATGCAGTGCTGTGAGTCCAGAGAGTGCACTGGCACCACTGGGGATGCACTTCAGTCAGTCCAGTGAGTGTACTGGCACCACTGGGGATGCACTGCAGTGAGTCAAGAGAGTGCACTGGCAGGACTGGGGATGCAGTGCAGTGAGTCCAGAGAGTGCACTGGCACCACTGGGGATGCCCTGCAGTGAGTCCTGAGAGCGCACTGGCACCACTGGGGATGCAGTGCAGTGAGTCCAGAGAGCGCACTGGCACCAGTGGGAATGCGGTGCAGTGAGTCCAGAGAGTGCAATGGCACCACTGGGGATGCACTGCAGTGAGTCCAGAGAGTGCACTAGCACCACTGGGGATGCAGAGCAGTGAGTCCAGAGAGTGCACTGGCACCACTGAGAATGCATTTCAGTGAGTCCAGAGAGTGCCGTTCCAGCCTCGGCATCCGCTCCAGCCGAGTCAACCCCGCGGTAGCCCCTCCAGCCGCGGCAGACGCTCCAGCCGCGGCAGCCGCTCCAGCCGCTCCAGCCGCGGCAGCCGCTCCAGCCGCTACCGAGTGGAGCGGCTGCCACGGCTGGAGGGCTACCGCGGCTGGAGCGGCTGCCGCGGCTGGAGCAGTGCAGTGAGTCCAGGGAGTGCAAAGGCACCAGTGGGGATGGAGTGCAGTGAGTCCAAAGACTTCAATGTCACCACTGGGAATGCACTTCAGTCAGTCCAGTGAGTGTACTGGCACCACTGGGGATGCACAGCAGTGAGTCCAGAGAGTGCATTGGCACCACTGGGGATGCAGTGCAGTGAGTCCAGAGAGTGCACTGGCACCATTGGAGATGCAGTGCAGTGAGTCCAGAGAGTGCACTGGCACCACTGGGGATGCAGTGCAGTGAGTCCAGAGAGTGCACTGGCACCAGTGGGGATGCAGTGCAGAGTGTCCAGAGAGTGCACTGGCACCACAGGTGATGCACTGCAGTGAGTCCAGAGAGTGCTCTGGCACCACTGGAGATGCACTTCAGTGAGTGCAGAGACTGCACTGGCACCACTGGGGATGCAGTGCAGTGAGTCCAGTGAGTGTACTGGCACCACTGGGGATGCACTGCAGTGAGTCCAGAGAGTGCATTGGCACCACTTGGGATGCACTGCAGTGAGTCCAGAGAGTGCACTGGCACCAATGGGGATGCAGTGCAGTGAGTCCAGAGAGTGCACTGGCTCCACTGAGAATGCACTTCAGTGAGTCCAGAGAGTGCACTGGCACCACTGTGGATGCAGTGCCGTGAGTCCAGCGAATGCACTGGCACCACTGGGGATACGGTGCCGGGAGTCCAGAGAGTGCACTGACACCACTGGGGATGCAGTGCAGTGAGTCCACAGAGTGCACTGACACCAGTGGGAATGCGGTGCAGTGAGTCCAGAGAGTGCACTGGCACCACTGGGGATGCACTGCAGTGAGTCCAGAGTGCACTAGCACCACTGGGGATGCAGAGCAGTGAGTCCAGAGAGTGCACTGGCACCACTGAGAATGCATTTCAGTGAGTCCAGAGAGTGCCGTTCCAGCCTCGGTATCCGCTCCAGCCGAGTCAACCCCGCGGTAGGCCCTCCAGCCGCGGCAGACGCTCCAGCCGCGGCAGCCGCTCCAGCCGCTCCAGCCGCGGCAGCCGCTCCAGCCCCTCCAGCCTCGCCAGCCTCTCCATCCGCGGCAGCCGCTCCAGCCGCGGCAGCCGCTCCAGCCGCTCCAACCGCGGCAGCCGCTCCAGCCGCTACCGAGTGGAGCGGCTGCCACGGCTGGAGGGCTACCGCGGCTGGAGCGGCTGCCGCGGCTGGAGCAGTGCAGTGAGTCCAGGGAGTGCAAAGGCACCAGTGGGGATGGAGTGCAGTGAGTCCAAAGACTTCACTGTCACCACTGGGAATGCAGTGCAGTGAGTCCAGGGAGTGCACTTGCACCACTGGGGATGCAGTGCAGTGACTCCAGTGAGTGCACTGACACCACTGGGGATGCACTTCAGTCAGTCCAGTGAGTGTACTGGCACCACTGGGGATGCACTGCAGTGAGTCAAGAGAGTGCACTGGCACCACTGGGGATGCAGTGCAGTGAGTCCAGAGAGTGCACTGGCACCACTGGGGATGCCCTGCAGTGAGTCCTGAGAGTGCACTGGCACCACTGAGAATGCATTTCAGTGAGTCCAGAGAGTGCCGTTCCAGCCTCGGCATCCGCTCCAGCCGAGTCAACCCCGCGGTAGCCCCTCCAGCCGCGGCAGACGCTCCAGCCGCGGCAGCCGCTCCAGCCGCTCCAGCCGCGGCAGCCGCTCCAGCCCCTCCAGCCGCGCCAGCCTCTCCAGCCGCGGCAGCCGCTCCAGCCGCGGTAGCCCTCCAGCCGTGGCAGCCGCTCCACTCGGTAGCGGCTGGAGCGGCTGCCGCGGCTGGAGCGGCTGGAGCGGCTGCCGCGACTGGAGCGGCTGCCGCGGTTGGAGCGGCTGCCGCGGCTGGAGCGGCTGGAGCGGATGCCGCGGCTGGAGCGGCTGGAGCGGCTGCCGCGGCTGGAGCGGCTGGCGCGGCTGGAGGAGCTACCGCGGCTGGAGCGGTTAACGCGGCTGGAGCGGATGCCGAGGCTGGAGCGGATGCCGCGGCTGGTGCGCCTGGAGAGGCTGCCGCGGCTGGAGCAGTGCAGTGAGTCCAGAGAGTGCACTGGCACCATTGGGGATGCAGTGCAGTGAGTCCAGAGAGTGCACTGGCAGGACTGGGGATGCAGTGCAGTGAGTCCAGAGAGTGCACTGGCACCACTGAGGATGCAATGCAGTGAGTCCAGAGAGTGCACTGGCACCACTGGGCATGCAGTGCTGTGAGTCCAGAGAGTGCACTGGCGCCACTGGGGATGCACTTCAGTCAGTCCAGTGAGTGTACTGGCACCACTGGGGATGCACTGCAGTGAGTCAAGAGAGTGCACTGGCAGGACTGGGGATGCAGTGCAGTGAGTCCAGAGAGTGCACTGGCACCACTGGGGATGCCCTGCAGTGAGTCCTGAGAGCGCACTGGCACCACTGGGGATGCAGTGCAGTGAGTCCAGAGAGCGCACTGGCACCAGTGGGAATGCGGTGCAGTGAGTCCAGAGAGTGCAATGGCACCACTGGGGATGCACTGCAGTGAGTCCAGAGAGTGCACTAGCACCACTGGGGATGCAGAGCAGTGAGTCCAGAGAGTGCACTGGCACCACTGAGAATGCATTTCAGTGAGTCCAGAGAGTGCCGTTCCAGCCTCGGCATCCGCTCCAGCCGAGTCAACCCCGCGGTAGCCCCTCCAGCCGCGGCAGACGCTCCAGCCGCGGCAGCCGCTCCAGCCGCTCCAGCCGCGGCAGCCGCTCCAGCCCCTCCAGCCGCGCCAGCCTCTCCATCCGCGGCAGCCGCTCCAGCCGCGGCAGCCGCTCCAGCCGCGGCAGCCGCTCCAGCCGCTACCGAGTGGAGCGGCTGCCACGGCTGGAGGGCTACCGCGGCTGGAGCGGCTGCCGCGGCTGGAGCAGTGCAGTGAGTCCAGGGAGTGCAAAGGCACCAGTGGGGATGGAGTGCAGTGAGTCCAAAGACTTCAATGTCACCACTGGGAATGCACTTCAGTCAGTCCAGTGAGTGTACTGGCACCACTGGGGATGCACAGCAGTGAGTCCAGAGAGTGCATTGGCACCACTGGGGATGCAGTGCAGTGAGTCCAGAGAGTGCACTGGCACCATTGGAGATGCAGTGCAGTGAGTCCAGAGAGTGCACTGGCACCACTGGGGATGCAGTGCAGTGAGTCCAGAGAGTGCACTGGCACCAGTGGGGATGCAGTGCAGAGTGTCCAGAGAGTGCACTGGCACCACAGGTGATGCACTGCAGTGAGTCCAGAGAGTGCTCTGGCACCACTGGAGATGCACTTCAGTGAGTGCAGAGACTGCACTGGCACCACTGGGGATGCAGTGCAGTGAGTCCAGTGAGTGTACTGGCACCACTGGGGATGCACTGCAGTGAGTCCAGAGAGTGCATTGGCACCACTTGGGATGCACTGCAGTGAGTCCAGAGAGTGCACTGGCACCACTGGGGATGCAGTGCAGTGAGTCCAGAGAGTGCACTGGCTCCACTGAGAATGCACTTCAGTGAGTCCAGAGAGTGCACTGGCACCACTGTGGATGCAGTGCCGTGAGTCCAGCGAATGCACTGGCACCACTGGGGATACGGTGCCGGGAGTCCAGAGAGTGCACTGACACCACTGGGGATGCAGTGCAGTGAGTCCACAGAGTGCACTGACACCAGTGGGAATGCGGTGCAGTGAGTCCAGAGAGTGCACTGGCACCACTGGGGATGCACTGCAGTGAGTCCAGAGTGCACTAGCACCACTGGGGATGCAGAGCAGTGAGTCCAGAGAGTGCACTGGCACCACTGAGAATGCATTTCAGTGAGTCCAGAGAGTGCCGTTCCAGCCTCGGTATCCGCTCCAGCCGAGTCAACCCCGCGGTAGGCCCTCCAGCCGCGGCAGACGCTCCAGCCGCGGCAGCCGCTCCAGCCGCTCCAGCCGCGGCAGCCGCTCCAGCCCCTCCAGCCTCGCCAGCCTCTCCATCCGCGGCAGCCGCTCCAGCCGCGGCAGCCGCTCCAGCCGCTCCAACCGCGGCAGCCGCTCCAGCCGCTACCGAGTGGAGCGGCTGCCACGGCTGGAGGGCTACCGCGGCTGGAGCGGCTGCCGCGGCTGGAGCAGTGCAGTGAGTCCAGGGAGTGCAAAGGCACCAGTGGGGATGGAGTGCAGTGAGTCCAAAGACTTCACTGTCACCACTGGGAATGCAGTGCAGTGAGTCCAGGGAGTGCACTTGCACCACTGGGGATGCAGTGCAGTGACTCCAGTGAGTGCACTGACACCACTGGGGATGCACTTCAGTCAGTCCAGTGAGTGTACTGGCACCACTGGGGATGCACTGCAGTGAGTCAAGAGAGTGCACTGGCAGGACTGGGGATGCAGTGCAGTGAGTCCAGAGAGTGCACTGGCACCACTGGGGATGCCCTGCAGTGAGTCCTGAGAGCGCACTGGCACCACTGGGGATGCAGTGCAGTGAGTCCAGAGAGCGCACTGGCACCAGTGGGAATGCGGTGCAGTGAGTCCAGAGAGTGCAATGGCACCACTGGGGATGCACTGCAGTGAGTCCAGAGAGTGCACTAGCACCACTGGGGATGCAGAGCAGTGAGTCCAGAGAGTGCACTGGCACCACTGAGAATGCATTTCAGTGAGTCCAGAGAGTGCCGTTCCAGCCTCGGCATCCGCTCCAGCCGAGTCAACCCCGCGGTAGCCCCTCCAGCCGCGGCAGACGCTCCAGCCGCGGCAGCCGCTCCAGCCGCTCCAGCCGCGGCAGCCGCTCCAGCCCCTCCAGCCGCGCCAGCCTCTCCATCCGCGGCAGCCGCTCCAGCCGCGGCAGCCGCTCCAGCCGCTCCAGCCGCGGCAGCCGCTCCAGCCGCTACCGAGTGGAGCGGCTGCCACGGCTGGAGGGCTACCGCGGCTGGAGCGGCTGCCGCGGCTGGAGCAGTGCAGTGAGTCCAGGGAGTGCAAAGGCACCAGTGGGGATGGAGTGCAGTGAGTCCAAAGACTTCAATGTCACCACTGGGAATGCACTTCAGTCAGTCCAGTGAGTGTACTGGCACCACTGGGGATGCACAGCAGTGAGTCCAGAGAGTGCATTGGCACCACTGGGGATGCAGTGCAGTGAGTCCAGAGAGTGCACTGGCACCATTGGAGATGCAGTGCAGTGAGTCCAGAGAGTGCACTGGCACCACTGGGGATGCAGTGCAGTGAGTCCAGAGAGTGCACTGGCACCAGTGGGGATGCAGTGCAGAGTGTCCAGAGAGTGCACTGGCACCACTGGGATGCACTGCAGTGAGTCCAGAGAGTGCTCTGGCACCACTGGAGATGCACTTCAGTGAGTGCAGAGACTGCACTGGCACCACTGGGGATGCAGTGCAGTGAGTCCAGTGAGTGTACTGGCACCACTGGGGATGCACTGCAGTGAGTCCAGAGAGTGCATTGGCACCACTTGGGATGCACTGCAGTGAGTCCAGAGAGTGCACTGGCACCACTGGGGATGCAGTGCAGTGAGTCCAGAGAGTGCACTGGCTCCACTGAGAATGCACTTCAGTGAGTCCAGAGAGCGAACTGGCACCACTGTGGATGCAGTGCCGTGAGTCCAGCGAATGCACTGGCACCACTGGGGATACGGTGCCGGGAGTCCAGAGAGTGCACTGACACCACTGGGGATGCAGTGCAGTGAGTCCACAGAGTGCACTGACACCAGTGGGAATGCGGTGCAGTGAGTCCAGAGAGTGCACTGGCACCACTGGGGATGCACTGCAGTGAGTCCAGAGTGCACTAGCACCACTGGGGATGCAGAGCAGTGAGTCCAGAGAGTGCACTGGCACCACTGAGAATGCATTTCAGTGAGTCCAGAGAGTGCCGTTCCAGCCTCGGTATCCGCTCCAGCCGAGTCAACCCCGCGGTAGGCCCTCCAGCCGCGGCAGACGCTCCAGCCGCGGCAGCCGCTCCAGCCGCTCCAGCCGCGGCAGCCGCTCCAGCCCCTCCAGCCTCGCCAGCCTCTCCATCCGCGGCAGCCGCTCCAGCCGCGGCAGCCGCTCCAGCCGCTCCAACCGCGGCAGCCGCTCCAGCCGCTACCGAGTGGAGCGGCTGCCACGGCTGGAGGGCTACCGCGGCTGGAGCGGCTGCCGCGGCTGGAGCAGTGCAGTGAGTCCAGGGAGTGCAAAGGCACCAGTGGGGATGGAGTGCAGTGAGTCCAAAGACTTCACTGTCACCACTGGGAATGCAGTGCAGTGAGTCCAGGGAGTGCACTTGCACCACTGGGGATGCAGTGCAGTGACTCCAGTGAGTGCACTGACACCACTGGGGATGCACTTCAGTCAGTCCAGTGAGTGTACTGGCACCACTGGGGATGCACTGCAGTGAGTCAAGAGAGTGCACTGGCAGGACTGGGGATGCAGTGCAGTGAGTCCAGAGAGTGCACTGGCACCACTGGGGATGCCCTGCAGTGAGTCCTGAGAGCGCACTGGCACCACTGGGGATGCAGTGCAGTGAGTCCAGAGAGCGCACTGGCACCAGTGGGAATGCGGTGCAGTGAGTCCAGAGAGTGCAATGGCACCACTGGGGATGCACTGCAGTGAGTCCAGAGAGTGCACTAGCACCACTGGGGATGCAGAGCAGTGAGTCCAGAGAGTGCACTGGCACCACTGAGAATGCATTTCAGTGAGTCCAGAGAGTGCCGTTCCAGCCTCGGCATCCGCTCCAGCCGAGTCAACCCCGCGGTAGCCCCTCCAGCCGCGGCAGACGCTCCAGCCGCGGCAGCCGCTCCAGCCGCTCCAGCCGCGGCAGCCGCTCCAGCCCCTCCAGCCGCGCCAGCCTCTCCATCCGCGGCAGCCGCTCCAGCCGCGGCAGCCGCTCCAGCCGCTCCAGCCGCGGCAGCCGCTCCAGCCGCTACCGAGTGGAGCGGCTGCCACGGCTGGAGGGCTACCGCGGCTGGAGCGGCTGCCGCGGCTGGAGCAGTGCAGTGAGTCCAGGGAGTGCAAAGGCACCAGTGGGGATGGAGTGCAGTGAGTCCAAAGACTTCAATGTCACCACTGGGAATGCACTTCAGTCAGTCCAGTGAGTGTACTGGCACCACTGGGGATGCACAGCAGTGAGTCCAGAGAGTGCATTGGCACCACTGGGGATGCAGTGCAGTGAGTCCAGAGAGTGCACTGGCACCATTGGAGATGCAGTGCAGTGAGTCCAGAGAGTGCACTGGCACCACTGGGGATGCAGTGCAGTGAGTCCAGAGAGTGCACTGGCACCAGTGGGGATGCAGTGCAGAGTGTCCAGAGAGTGCACTGGCACCACTGGGATGCACTGCAGTGAGTCCAGAGAGTGCTCTGGCACCACTGGAGATGCACTTCAGTGAGTGCAGAGACTGCACTGGCACCACTGGGGATGCAGTGCAGTGAGTCCAGTGAGTGTACTGGCACCACTGGGGATGCACTGCAGTGAGTCCAGAGAGTGCATTGGCACCACTTGGGATGCACTGCAGTGAGTCCAGAGAGTGCACTGGCACCAGTGGGGATGCAGTGCAGTGAGTCCAGAGAGTGCACTGGCTCCACTGAGAATGCACTTCAGTGAGTCCAGAGAGTGCACTGGCACCACTGTGGATGCAGTGCCGTGAGTCCAGCGAATGCACTGGCACCACTGGGGATACGGTGCCGGGAGTCCAGAGAGTGCACTGACACCACTGGGGATGCAGTGCAGTGAGTCCACAGAGTGCACTGACACCAGTGGGAATGCGGTGCAGTGAGTCCAGAGAGTGCACTGGCACCACTGGGGATGCACTGCAGTGAGTCCAGAGTGCACTAGCACCACTGGGGATGCAGAGCAGTGAGTCCAGAGAGTGCACTGGCACCACTGAGAATGCATTTCAGTGAGTCCAGAGAGTGCCGTTCCAGCCTCGGTATCCGCTCCAGCCGAGTCAACCCCGCGGTAGGCCCTCCAGCCGCGGCAGACGCTCCAGCCGCGGCAGCCGCTCCAGCCGCTCCAGCCGCGGCAGCCGCTCCAGCCCCTCCAGCCTCGCCAGCCTCTCCATCCGCGGCAGCCGCTCCAGCCGCGGCAGCCGCTCCAGCCGCTCCAACCGCGGCAGCCGCTCCAGCCGCTACCGAGTGGAGCGGCTGCCACGGCTGGAGGGCTACCGCGGCTGGAGCGGCTGCCGCGGCTGGAGCAGTGCAGTGAGTCCAGGGAGTGCAAAGGCACCAGTGGGGATGGAGTGCAGTGAGTCCAAAGACTTCACTGTCACCACTGGGAATGCAGTGCAGTGAGTCCAGGGAGTGCACTTGCACCACTGGGGATGCAGTGCAGTGACTCCAGTGAGTGCACTGACACCACTGGGGATGCACTTCAGTCAGTCCAGTGAGTGTACTGGCACCACTGGGGATGCACTGCAGTGAGTCAAGAGAGTGCACTGGCAGGACTGGGGATGCAGTGCAGTGAGTCCAGAGAGTGCACTGGCACCACTGGGGATGCCCTGCAGTGAGTCCTGAGAGCGCACTGGCACCACTGGGGATGCAGTGCAGTGAGTCCAGAGAGTGCAATGGCACCACTGGGGATGCACTGCAGTGAGTCCAGAGAGTGCACTAGCACCACTGGGGATGCAGAGCAGTGAGTCCAGAGAGTGCACTGGCACCACTGAGAATGCATTTCAGTGAGTCCAGAGAGTGCCGTTCCAGCCTCGGCATCCGCTCCAGCCGAGTCAACCCCGCGGTAGCCCCTCCAGCCGCGGCAGACGCTCCAGCCGCGGCAGCCGCTCCAGCCGCTCCAGCCGCGGCAGCCGCTCCAGCCCCTCCAGCCGCGCCAGCCTCTCCATCCGCGGCAGCCGCTCCAGCCGCGGCAGCCGCTCCAGCCGCGGCAGCCGCTCCAGCCGCTACCGAGTGGAGCGGCTGCCACGGCTGGAGGGCTACCGCGGCTGGAGCGGCTGCCGCGGCTGGAGCAGTGCAGTGAGTCCAGGGAGTGCAAAGGCACCAGTGGGGATGGAGTGCAGTGAGTCCAAAGACTTCAATGTCACCACTGGGAATGCACTTCAGTCAGTCCAGTGAGTGTACTGGCACCACTGGGGATGCACAGCAGTGAGTCCAGAGAGTGCATTGGCACCACTGGGGATGCAGTGCAGTGAGTCCAGAGAGTGCACTGGCACCATTGGAGATGCAGTGCAGTGAGTCCAGAGAGTGCACTGGCACCACTGGGGATGCAGTGCAGTGAGTCCAGAGAGTGCACTGGCACCAGTGGGGATGCAGTGCAGAGTGTCCAGAGAGTGCACTGGCACCACAGGTGATGCACTGCAGTGAGTCCAGAGAGTGCTCTGGCACCACTGGAGATGCACTTCAGTGAGTGCAGAGACTGCACTGGCACCACTGGGGATGCAGTGCAGTGAGTCCAGTGAGTGTACTGGCACCACTGGGGATGCACTGCAGTGAGTCCAGAGAGTGCATTGGCACCACTTGGGATGCACTGCAGTGAGTCCAGAGAGTGCACTGGCACCACTGGGGATGCAGTGCAGTGAGTCCAGAGAGTGCACTGGCTCCACTGAGAATGCACTTCAGTGAGTCCAGAGAGTGCACTGGCACCACTGTGGATGCAGTGCCGTGAGTCCAGCGAATGCACTGGCACCACTGGGGATACGGTGCCGGGAGTCCAGAGAGTGCACTGACACCACTGGGGATGCAGTGCAGTGAGTCCACAGAGTGCACTGACACCAGTGGGAATGCGGTGCAGTGAGTCCAGAGAGTGCACTGGCACCACTGGGGATGCACTGCAGTGAGTCCAGAGTGCACTAGCACCACTGGGGATGCAGAGCAGTGAGTCCAGAGAGTGCACTGGCACCACTGAGAATGCATTTCAGTGAGTCCAGAGAGTGCCGTTCCAGCCTCGGTATCCGCTCCAGCCGAGTCAACCCCGCGGTAGGCCCTCCAGCCGCGGCAGACGCTCCAGCCGCGGCAGCCGCTCCAGCCGCTCCAGCCGCGGCAGCCGCTCCAGCCCCTCCAGCCTCGCCAGCCTCTCCATCCGCGGCAGCCGCTCCAGCCGCGGCAGCCGCTCCAGCCGCTCCAACCGCGGCAGCCGCTCCAGCCGCTACCGAGTGGAGCGGCTGCCACGGCTGGAGGGCTACCGCGGCTGGAGCGGCTGCCGCGGCTGGAGCAGTGCAGTGAGTCCAGGGAGTGCAAAGGCACCAGTGGGGATGGAGTGCAGTGAGTCCAAAGACTTCACTGTCACCACTGGGAATGCAGTGCAGTGAGTCCAGGGAGTGCACTTGCACCACTGGGGATGCAGTGCAGTGACTCCAGTGAGTGCACTGACACCACTGGGGATGCACTTCAGTCAGTCCAGTGAGTGTACTGGCACCACTGGGGATGCACTGCAGTGAGTCAAGAGAGTGCACTGGCAGGACTGGGGATGCAGTGCAGTGAGTCCAGAGAGTGCACTGGCACCACTGGGGATGCCCTGCAGTGAGTCCTGAGAGCGCACTGGCACCACTGGGGATGCAGTGCAGTGAGTCCAGAGAGCGCACTGGCACCAGTGGGAATGCGGTGCAGTGAGTCCAGAGAGTGCAATGGCACCACTGGGGATGCACTGCAGTGAGTCCAGAGAGTGCACTAGCACCACTGGGGATGCAGAGCAGTGAGTCCAGAGAGTGCACTGGCACCACTGAGAATGCATTTCAGTGAGTCCAGAGAGTGCCGTTCCAGCCTCGGCATCCGCTCCAGCCGAGTCAACCCCGCGGTAGCCCCTCCAGCCGCGGCAGACGCTCCAGCCGCGGCAGCCGCTCCAGCCGCTCCAGCCGCGGCAGCCGCTCCAGCCCCTCCAGCCGCGCCAGCCTCTCCATCCGCGGCAGCCGCTCCAGCCGCGGCAGCCGCTCCAGCCGCTCCAGCCGCGGCAGCCGCTCCAGCCGCTACCGAGTGGAGCGGCTGCCACGGCTGGAGGGCTACCGCGGCTGGAGCGGCTGCCGCGGCTGGAGCAGTGCAGTGAGTCCAGGGAGTGCAAAGGCACCAGTGGGGATGGAGTGCAGTGAGTCCAAAGACTTCAATGTCACCACTGGGAATGCACTTCAGTCAGTCCAGTGAGTGTACTGGCACCACTGGGGATGCACAGCAGTGAGTCCAGAGAGTGCATTGGCACCACTGGGGATGCAGTGCAGTGAGTCCAGAGAGTGCACTGGCACCATTGGAGATGCAGTGCAGTGAGTCCAGAGAGTGCACTGGCACCACTGGGGATGCAGTGCAGTGAGTCCAGAGAGTGCACTGGCACCAGTGGGGATGCAGTGCAGAGTGTCCAGAGAGTGCACTGGCACCACTGGGATGCACTGCAGTGAGTCCAGAGAGTGCTCTGGCACCACTGGAGATGCACTTCAGTGAGTGCAGAGACTGCACTGGCACCACTGGGGATGCAGTGCAGTGAGTCCAGTGAGTGTACTGGCACCACTGGGGATGCACTGCAGTGAGTCCAGAGAGTGCATTGGCACCACTTGGGATGCACTGCAGTGAGTCCAGAGAGTGCACTGGCACCACTGGGGATGCAGTGCAGTGAGTCCAGAGAGTGCACTGGCTCCACTGAGAATGCACTTCAGTGAGTCCAGAGAGCGAACTGGCACCACTGTGGATGCAGTGCCGTGAGTCCAGCGAATGCACTGGCACCACTGGGGATACGGTGCCGGGAGTCCAGAGAGTGCACTGACACCACTGGGGATGCAGTGCAGTGAGTCCACAGAGTGCACTGACACCAGTGGGAATGCGGTGCAGTGAGTCCAGAGAGTGCACTGGCACCACTGGGGATGCACTGCAGTGAGTCCAGAGTGCACTAGCACCACTGGGGATGCAGAGCAGTGAGTCCAGAGAGTGCACTGGCACCACTGAGAATGCATTTCAGTGAGTCCAGAGAGTGCCGTTCCAGCCTCGGTATCCGCTCCAGCCGAGTCAACCCCGCGGTAGGCCCTCCAGCCGCGGCAGACGCTCCAGCCGCGGCAGCCGCTCCAGCCGCTCCAGCCGCGGCAGCCGCTCCAGCCCCTCCAGCCTCGCCAGCCTCTCCATCCGCGGCAGCCGCTCCAGCCGCGGCAGCCGCTCCAGCCGCTCCAACCGCGGCAGCCGCTCCAGCCGCTACCGAGTGGAGCGGCTGCCACGGCTGGAGGGCTACCGCGGCTGGAGCGGCTGCCGCGGCTGGAGCAGTGCAGTGAGTCCAGGGAGTGCAAAGGCACCAGTGGGGATGGAGTGCAGTGAGTCCAAAGACTTCACTGTCACCACTGGGAATGCAGTGCAGTGAGTCCAGGGAGTGCACTTGCACCACTGGGGATGCAGTGCAGTGACTCCAGTGAGTGCACTGACACCACTGGGGATGCACTTCAGTCAGTCCAGTGAGTGTACTGGCACCACTGGGGATGCACTGCAGTGAGTCAAGAGAGTGCACTGGCAGGACTGGGGATGCAGTGCAGTGAGTCCAGAGAGTGCACTGGCACCACTGGGGATGCCCTGCAGTGAGTCCTGAGAGCGCACTGGCACCACTGGGGATGCAGTGCAGTGAGTCCAGAGAGCGCACTGGCACCAGTGGGAATGCGGTGCAGTGAGTCCAGAGAGTGCAATGGCACCACTGGGGATGCACTGCAGTGAGTCCAGAGAGTGCACTAGCACCACTGGGGATGCAGAGCAGTGAGTCCAGAGAGTGCACTGGCACCACTGAGAATGCATTTCAGTGAGTCCAGAGAGTGCCGTTCCAGCCTCGGCATCCGCTCCAGCCGAGTCAACCCCGCGGTAGCCCCTCCAGCCGCGGCAGACGCTCCAGCCGCGGCAGCCGCTCCAGCCGCTCCAGCCGCGGCAGCCGCTCCAGCCCCTCCAGCCGCGCCAGCCTCTCCATCCGCGGCAGCCGCTCCAGCCGCGGCAGCCGCTCCAGCCGCTCCAGCCGCGGCAGCCGCTCCAGCCGCTACCGAGTGGAGCGGCTGCCACGGCTGGAGGGCTACCGCGGCTGGAGCGGCTGCCGCGGCTGGAGCAGTGCAGTGAGTCCAGGGAGTGCAAAGGCACCAGTGGGGATGGAGTGCAGTGAGTCCAAAGACTTCAATGTCACCACTGGGAATGCACTTCAGTCAGTCCAGTGAGTGTACTGGCACCACTGGGGATGCACAGCAGTGAGTCCAGAGAGTGCATTGGCACCACTGGGGATGCAGTGCAGTGAGTCCAGAGAGTGCACTGGCACCATTGGAGATGCAGTGCAGTGAGTCCAGAGAGTGCACTGGCACCACTGGGGATGCAGTGCAGTGAGTCCAGAGAGTGCACTGGCACCAGTGGGGATGCAGTGCAGAGTGTCCAGAGAGTGCACTGGCACCACTGGGATGCACTGCAGTGAGTCCAGAGAGTGCTCTGGCACCACTGGAGATGCACTTCAGTGAGTGCAGAGACTGCACTGGCACCACTGGGGATGCAGTGCAGTGAGTCCAGTGAGTGTACTGGCACCACTGGGGATGCACTGCAGTGAGTCCAGAGAGTGCATTGGCACCACTTGGGATGCACTGCAGTGAGTCCAGAGAGTGCACTGGCACCAGTGGGGATGCAGTGCAGTGAGTCCAGAGAGTGCACTGGCTCCACTGAGAATGCACTTCAGTGAGTCCAGAGAGTGCACTGGCACCACTGTGGATGCAGTGCCGTGAGTCCAGCGAATGCACTGGCACCACTGGGGATACGGTGCCGGGAGTCCAGAGAGTGCACTGACACCACTGGGGATGCAGTGCAGTGAGTCCACAGAGTGCACTGACACCAGTGGGAATGCGGTGCAGTGAGTCCAGAGAGTGCACTGGCACCACTGGGGATGCACTGCAGTGAGTCCAGAGTGCACTAGCACCACTGGGGATGCAGAGCAGTGAGTCCAGAGAGTGCACTGGCACCACTGAGAATGCATTTCAGTGAGTCCAGAGAGTGCCGTTCCAGCCTCGGTATCCGCTCCAGCCGAGTCAACCCCGCGGTAGGCCCTCCAGCCGCGGCAGACGCTCCAGCCGCGGCAGCCGCTCCAGCCGCTCCAGCCGCGGCAGCCGCTCCAGCCCCTCCAGCCTCGCCAGCCTCTCCATCCGCGGCAGCCGCTCCAGCCGCGGCAGCCGCTCCAGCCGCTCCAACCGCGGCAGCCGCTCCAGCCGCTACCGAGTGGAGCGGCTGCCACGGCTGGAGGGCTACCGCGGCTGGAGCGGCTGCCGCGGCTGGAGCAGTGCAGTGAGTCCAGGGAGTGCAAAGGCACCAGTGGGGATGGAGTGCAGTGAGTCGAAAGACTTCACTGTCACCACTGGGAATGCAGTGCAGTGAGTCCAGGGAGTGCACTTGCACCACTGGGGATGCAGTGCAGTGACTCCAGTGAGTGCACTGACACCACTGGGGATGCACTTCAGTCAGTCCAGTGAGTGTACTGGCACCACTGGGGATGCACTGCAGTGAGTCAAGAGAGTGCACTGGCAGGACTGGGGATGCAGTGCAGTGAGTCCAGAGAGTGCACTGGCACCACTGGGGATGCCCTGCAGTGAGTCCTGAGAGCGCACTGGCACCACTGGGGATGCAGTGCAGTGAGTCCAGAGAGTGCAATGGCACCACTGGGGATGCACTGCAGTGAGTCCAGAGAGTGCACTAGCACCACTGGGGATGCAGAGCAGTGAGTCCAGAGAGTGCACTGGCACCACTGAGAATGCATTTCAGTGAGTCCAGAGAGTGCCGTTCCAGCCTCGGCATCCGCTCCAGCCGAGTCAACCCCGCGGTAGCCCCTCCAGCCGCGGCAGACGCTCCAGCCGCGGCAGCCGCTCCAGCCGCTCCAGCCGCGGCAGCCGCTCCAGCCCCTCCAGCCGCGCCAGCCTCTCCATCCGCGGCAGCCGCTCCAGCCGCGGCAGCCGCTCCAGCCGCTCCAGCCGCGGCAGCCGCTCCAGCCGCTACCGAGTGGAGCGGCTGCCACGGCTGGAGGGCTACCGCGGCTGGAGCGGCTGCCGCGGCTGGAGCAGTGCAGTGAGTCCAGGGAGTGCAAAGGCACCAGTGGGGATGGAGTGCAGTGAGTCCAAAGACTTCAATGTCACCACTGGGAATGCACTTCAGTCAGTCCAGTGAGTGTACTGGCACCACTGGGGATGCACAGCAGTGAGTCCAGAGAGTGCATTGGCACCACTGGGGATGCAGTGCAGTGAGTCCAGAGAGTGCACTGGCACCATTGGAGATGCAGTGCAGTGAGTCCAGAGAGTGCACTGGCACCACTGGGGATGCAGTGCAGTGAGTCCAGAGAGTGCACTGGCACCAGTGGGGATGCAGTGCAGAGTGTCCAGAGAGTGCACTGGCACCACTGGGATGCACTGCAGTGAGTCCAGAGAGTGCTCTGGCACCACTGGAGATGCACTTCAGTGAGTGCAGAGACTGCACTGGCACCACTGGGGATGCAGTGCAGTGAGTCCAGTGAGTGTACTGGCACCACTGGGGATGCACTGCAGTGAGTCCAGAGAGTGCATTGGCACCACTTGGGATGCACTGCAGTGAGTCCAGAGAGTGCACTGGCACCACTGGGGATGCAGTGCAGTGAGTCCAGAGAGTGCACTGGCACCACTGAGAATGCACTTCAGTGAGTCCAGAGAGTGCACTGGCACCACTGTGGATGCAGTGCCGTGAGTCCAGCGAATGCACTGGCACCACTGGGGATACGGTGCCGGGAGTCCAGAGAGTGCACTGACACCACTGGGGATGCAGTGCAGTGAGTCCACAGAGTGCACTGACACCAGTGGGAATGCGGTGCAGTGAGTCCAGAGAGTGCACTGGCACCACTGGGGATGCACTGCAGTGAGTCCAGAGTGCACTAGCACCACTGGGGATGCAGAGCAGTGAGTCCAGAGAGTGCACTGGCACCACTGAGAATGCATTTCAGTGAGTCCAGAGAGTGCCGTTCCAGCCTCGGTATCCGCTCCAGCCGAGTCAACCCCGCGGTAGGCCCTCCAGCCGCGGCAGACGCTCCAGCCGCGGCAGCCGCTCCAGCCGCTCCAGCCGCGGCAGCCGCTCCAGCCCCTCCAGCCTCGCCAGCCTCTCCATCCGCGGCAGCCGCTCCAGCCGCGGCAGCCGCTCCAGCCGCTCCAGCCGCGGCAGCCGCTCCAGCCGCTACCGAGTGGAGCGGCTGCCACGGCTGGAGGGCTACCGCGGCTGGAGCGGCTGCCGCGGCTGGAGCAGTGCAGTGAGTCCAGGGAGTGCAAAGGCACCAGTGGGGATGGAGTGCAGTGAGTCCAAAGACTTCACTGTCACCACTGGGAATGCAGTGCAGTGAGTCCAGGGAGTGCACTTGCACCACTGGGGATGCAGTGCAGTGACTCCAGTGAGTGCACTGACACCACTGGGGATGCACTTCAGTCAGTCCAGTGAGTGTACTGGCACCACTGGGGATGCACTGCAGTGAGTCAAGAGAGTGCACTGGCAGGACTGGGGATGCAGTGCAGTGAGTCCAGAGAGTGCACTGGCACCACTGGGGATGCCCTGCAGTGAGTCCTGAGAGCGCACTGGCACCACTGGGGATGCAGTGCAGTGAGTCCAGAGAGCGCACTGGCACCAGTGGGAATGCGGTGCAGTGAGTCCAGAGAGTGCAATGGCACCACTGGGGATGCACTGCAGTGAGTCCAGAGAGTGCACTAGCACCACTGGGGATGCAGAGCAGTGAGTCCAGAGAGTGCACTGGCACCACTGAGAATGCATTTCAGTGAGTCCAGAGAGTGCCGTTCCAGCCTCGGCATCCGCTCCAGCCGAGTCAACCCCGCGGTAGCCCCTCCAGCCGCGGCAGACGCTCCAGCCGCGGCAGCCGCTCCAGCCGCTCCAGCCGCGGCAGCCGCTCCAGCCCCTCCAGCCGCGCCAGCCTCTCCATCCGCGGCAGCCGCTCCAGCCGCGGCAGCCGCTCCAGCCGCTCCAGCCGCGGCAGCCGCTCCAGCCGCTACCGAGTGGAGCGGCTGCCACGGCTGGAGGGCTACCGCGGCTGGAGCGGCTGCCGCGGCTGGAGCAGTGCAGTGAGTCCAGGGAGTGCAAAGGCACCAGTGGGGATGGAGTGCAGTGAGTCCAAAGACTTCAATGTCACCACTGGGAATGCACTTCAGTCAGTCCAGTGAGTGTACTGGCACCACTGGGGATGCACAGCAGTGAGTCCAGAGAGTGCATTGGCACCACTGGGGATGCAGTGCAGTGAGTCCAGAGAGTGCACTGGCACCATTGGAGATGCAGTGCAGTGAGTCCAGAGAGTGCACTGGCACCACTGGGGATGCAGTGCAGTGAGTCCAGAGAGTGCACTGGCACCAGTGGGGATGCAGTGCAGTGAGTCCAGAGAGTGCTCTGGCACCACTGGAGATGCACTTCAGTGAGTGCAGAGACTGCACTGGCACCACTGGGGATGCAGTGCAGTGAGTCCAGTGAGTGTACTGGCACCACTGGGGATGCACTGCAGTGAGTCCAGAGAGTGCATTGGCACCACTTGGGATGCACTGCAGTGAGTCCAGAGAGTGCACTGGCACCACTGGGGATGCAGTGCAGTGAGTCCAGAGAGTGCACTGGCTCCACTGAGAATGCACTTCAGTGAGTCCAGAGAGTGCACTGGCACCGCTGGGGATGCAGTGCAGTGAGTCAAGAGAGTGCACTGGCAGGACTGGGGATGCAGTGCAGTGAGTCCAGAGAGTGCACTGGCACCACTGGGGATGCAGTGCAGTGAGTCCAGAGAGTGCACTGGCAGCACTGGGGATGCAGTGCAGTGAGTCCAGAGAGTGCACTGGCACCACTGAAAATGCACTTCAGTGTGTCCAGAGAGTGCACTGGCACCACTGGGGATGCACTGCAGTGAGTCCAGAGAGTGCACTAGCGCCACTGGGGATGCAGTGCAGTGAGTCCAGAGAGTGGCGCTCCAGCCTCGGTTTCCGCTCCAGCCGCGTCAACCGCTCCAGCCGCGGTAGCCCCTCCAGCCGCGGCAGACGCTCTAGACGCTTCAACCGCGTCAGCCTCTCCAGCCGCGTTAGCCCCTCCAGCCGCGGCAGCCGCTCCAGCCGCGGCAGCCGCTCCAGCCGCTACCGAGTGGAGCGGCTGCCACGGCTGGAGCGGTTGCCGCGGTTGGAGCGCCTGCCGCGTTTGGAGCGGCTGCCGCGGCTTTCGCGGCTGGTGCGGCTGCCGCGGTTGGAGAGTCTGCCGCGTATGCCGCGGACGGAGCGGCTACCGCGGCTGGAGCGGCTGCCGCGGCTGCCGCGGCTGCCGAGGCTGGAGGGCTACCGCGGCTGGAGCGACTGCCGCGGCTGGAGTAGTGCAGTGAGTCCAGAGAGTGCACTGGCACCACTGGGTATGCAGTGCAGTGAGTCCAGAGAGTGCACTGGCACCACTGGGGATGCACTGCAGTGAGTCCAGAGTGTGCACTGGCACCACTGGGGATGCACTGCAGTGAGTCCAGAGAGTGCAGTGGCACCACTGGGGATGCAGTGCAGTGAGTCCAGAGAGTGCACTGTCACCGTTGGGGATGCACTGCAGTGTCTGCAGAGAGTGCCCTGGCACCACTAGGGATGCAGTGCAGTGAGACCAGAGAGTGCACTGGCACCACTGGTGATGCACTGCAGTGCGTCCAGAGAGTGCACTGGCACCACTGTGGATGCAGTGCAGTGAGTTCAGAGAGAGCCCTGGCAGCACAGGGGATGCAGTGCAGTGAGTCCAGAGAGTGCACTGGCACCACTAGGGATGCACTGCAGTGAGTCCAGAGAGTGCACTGGCACCACTCGGGATGCAGTGCAGTGAGTCCAGAGTGCATTAGCTCCTCTGGGGATGCATTGACGCGAGTCCAGAGAGTGCACTGGCACCACTGGGGATGCACTGCAGTCACTCCAGAGAGTGCACTGGCACCACTGGGGATGCGGTGCAGTGAGTCCAGAGAGTGCACTGGCACCACAGGGGATGCAGTGCAGTGAGTCCAGAGAGTGCACTGGAACCACTGGGGATGCGGTGGCGGGAGTCCAGAGAGTGCTTTGGCACCACTGGGGATGCAGTACAGTGAGTCCAGAGAGTGCACTGGCACCACTGGGGATGCAGCGCAGTGACTCTAGAGAGTGCACTGGCACCACTCAGGGTGCAGTGCGGTGAGTCCAGAGAGTGCACTGGCACCACTGGGGATGCAGTACAGTGAGTCCAGAGAGTGCACTGGCACCACTGGGTATGCAGTGCAGTGAGTCCAGAGAGTGCACTGGCACCACTGGGGATGCACTGCAGTGAGTCCAGAGTGCACTAGCACCACTGGGGATGCACTGCAGTGAGTCCAGAGAGTGCACTGGCACCACCGGGAATGCACTGCAGTGAGTCCAGGGAGTGCACTGGCACCACTGGGGATGCACTGCAGTGAGTCCAGAGTGCACTAGCACCACTGGGGATGCACTTCAGTGAGTCCAGAGAGTGCACTGGCACCACTGGGGATGCAGTGACGCGAGTCCAGAGAGTGCACTGGCACCACTGGGGATGCAGTGACGCGAGTCCAGAGAGTGCACTGGCACCGCTGGGGATGCAGTGCAGTCACTCCAGAGAGCGCACTGGCACCACTGGGGATGCAGTGCAGTGAGTCCAGAGAGTGCACTGGCACCACTGCGGATGCGGTGCAGTGAGTCCAGAGAGTGCACTGGCACCACAGGTGATGCAGTGCAGTGAGTCCAGAGAGTGCACTGGCAGCACTGGGGATGCACTGCAGTGAGTCCAGAGAGTGCACTGGCACCACAGGTGATGCACTCCAGTGAGTCCAGAGAGTGCACTGGCACCACTGGGGATGCACTGCAGTGACTCGAAAGAGTGCACTGGCACCACTGGGGAAGCAGTGCAGTGAGTCCAGAGAGTGCACTGGCACCACTGGGGATGCACTGCAGTGAGTCCAGAGAGTGCACTGTCACTACTGGGGATGCAGTGCAGTGAGTCCAGAGAGTGCACTGGCACCACTGAGAATGCACTTCAGTGAGTCCAGAGAGTGCCCTGGCACCACTGGGGATGCACTGCAGTGAGTCCAGAGATTGCACTGGCACCACTGGGGATGCAGTACAGTGAGTCCACACAGTGCACTAGCACCACTGGGGATGCAGTGCAGTGAGTCCAGAGAGTGCACTGGCACCACTGGTGATGCACTGCTGTGAGTCCAGAGAGTGCTCTTGCACCACAGGGGATGCAGTGCAGTGACTCAAGAGAGTGCACTGGCAGCACTGGGGATGCAGTGCAGTGAGTCCAGAGATTGCACTGGCACCACTGGGGATGCAGTGCAGTGAGTCCAGAGAGTGCAATGGCACCACTGCGGATGCACTGCAGTGAGTCCAGAGAGTGCACTGGCTCCACTGGGGATGCACTGCAGTGAGTCCAGAGAGTGCACTGGCACCACTGGGGATGCACTGCAATGAGTCCAGAGAGTGCACTGGCACCACTGGGGATGCAGTGCAGTGAGTCCAGAGAGTGCACTGGCACCACTGGGGATGCACTGCAGTGAGTCCAGAGAGTGCACTGGCACCACAGGGGATGCACTGCAGTGAGTCCACAGAGTGCACTAGCACTACTGGGGATGCAGTGCAGTGAGTCCAGAGAGTGCACTGGCAGCACTGGGGACGCAGTGCAGTGAGTCCAGAGAGTGCACTGGCACCACTGGGGATGCACTGCAGTGAGTCCAGAGAGTGCACTGTCACCGTTGGGGATGCACTGCAGTGTCTGCAGAGAGTGCCCTGGCACCACTAGGGATGCAGTGCAGTGAGTCCAGAGAGTGCACTGGCACCACTGGGGATGCAGTGCATTGAGTCCAGAGAGTGCACTGGCACCACTGGTGATGCACTGCTGTGAGTCCAGAGAGTGCTCTTGCACCACAGGGGATGCAGTGCAGTGACTAAAGAGAGTGCACTGGCAGCACTGGGGATGCAGTGCAGTGAGTCCAGAGAGTGCACTGGCACCACTGGGGATGCAGTGCAGTGAGTCCAGAGAGTGCAATGGCACCACTGCGGATGCACTGCAGTGAGTCCAGAGAGTGCACTGGCTCCACTGGGGATGCACTGCAGTGAGTCCAGAGAGTGCACTGGCACCACTGGGGATGCACTGCAGTGAGTCCAGAGAGTGCACTGGCACCACTGGGGATGCACTGCAGTGAGTCCACAGAGTGCACTAGCACTACTGGGGATGCAGTGCAGTGAGTCCAGAGAGTGCACTGGCAGCACTGGGGATGCAGTGCAGTTACTCCAGAGATTGCACTGGCTCCACCGGGGATGCAGTGCAGTGAGTCCAGAGAGTGCACTGGCACCACTGGGGATGCAGTGCAGTGAGTCCAGAGAGTGCACTGGCACCACTGGGGATGCAGTGCTGTGACTCCAGAGAGCGAACTGGCACCACTGGGGATGCAGTGCAGTGAGTCCAGAGAGTGCACTGGCACCACTGGGGATGCACTGCAGTGAGCCCAGAGAGTGCACTGGCACCAGTGGGGATGCACTGCAGTGAGTCCAGAGAGTGCACTGGCACCACTGGGGAAGCAGTGCAGTGAGTCCAGAGAGTGCAGTGGCACCACTGGGGATGCACTGCAGTGAGTCCAGAGATTGCACTGGCACCACTGGGGATGCAGTGCAGTGAGTCCAGAGAGTGCACTGGCACCACTGGGGATGCACTGCAGTGAGTCCAGAGAGTGCACTGGCACCACTGAGAATGCATTTCAATGAGTCCAGAGAGTACACTGGCACCACTGGGGAAGCACTGCAGTGAGTCCAGAGAGTGCACTGGCACCACTGGGGATGCACTGCAGTGAGTCCAGAGAGTGCACTGTCACTACTGGGGATGCAGTGCAGTGAGTCCAGAGAGTGCACTGGCACCACTGGGGATGCAGTGCAGTGAGTCCTGAGAGTGCACTGGCACCACTGGGGATGCAGTGCAGTGAGTCCAGAGATTGCACTGGCACCACTGGGGATGCAGTACAGTGAGTCCACACAGTGCACTAGCACCACTGGGGATGCAGTGCAGTGAGTCCAGAGAGTGCACTGGCACCACTGGGGATGCAGTGCAGTGAGTCCAGAGAGTGCACTGGCACCACTGGTGATGCACTGCAGTGAGTCCAGAGAGTGCACTGGCTCCACTGGGGATGCACTGCAGTGACTCCAGAGAGTGCACTGGCACCACTGGGGATGCACTGCAGTGAGTCCAGAGATTGCACTGGCACCACTGGGGATGCACTGAAGTGAGTCCAGAGAGTGCACTGGCACCACTGAGAATGCACTTCAGTGAGTCCAGAGAGTGCACTGGCACCACTGGGGATGCACTTCAGTGAGTCCAGAGAGTGCACTGGCACCACTGGGGATGCAGTGCTGTGACTCCAGAGAGTGCACTGGCACCACTGGGGATGCAGTGCAGTGAGTCCAGAGAGTGCACTGGTACCACTGGGGATGCGGTGCCGGGAGTCCAGAGAGTGCTTTGGCACCAGTGGGGATGCACTGCAGTTACTCCAGAGACTGCACTGGCACCACTGGGGATGCAGTGCAGTGAGTCCAGAGAGTGCACTGGCACCACTGGGGATGCACTGCAGTGAGTCCAGAGAGTGCACTGGCACCACTGGGGATGCACTGCAGTGAGTCCAGAGAGTGTACTGGCACCACTGGGGATGCACTGCAGTGAGTCCAGAGAGTGCACTGGCACCACTGGGGATGCAGTGCAGTGAGTCCAGAGAGTGCACTGGCACCACTGGGGATGCACTGCAGTGAGTCCACAGAGTGCACTAGCACTACTGGGGATGCAGTGCAGTGAGTCCAGAGAGTGCACTGGCAGCACTGGGGATGCAGTGCAGTGAGTCCAGAGAGTGCACTGGCACCACTGGGGATGCACTTCAGTGAGTCCAGAGAGTGCACTGGCACCACTGGGGATGCACTGCAGTGAGCCCAGAGAGTGCACTGGCACCAGTGGGGATGCACTGCAGTAAGTCCAGTGAGTGCACTGGCACCACTGGGGATGCAGTGCAGTGGGTCCAGTGAGTGTACTGGCACCACTGAGAATGCACTTCAGTGAGTCCAGAGAGTGCACTGGCAACACTGGGGATGCAGTGCAGTGAGTCCAGAGAGTGCACTGGCACCACTGGGGATGCAGTGCAGTGAGTCCAGAGAGTGCACTGGCACCACTGGGGATGCGGTGCTGGGAGTTCAGAGAGTGCTTTGGTACCAGTGGGGATGCAGTGCAGTTACTCCAGAGACTGCACTGGCACCACCGGGGATGCAGTGCAGTGAGTCCAGAGAGTGCACTGGCACCACTGGGGATGCAGTGCAGTGAGTCCAGAGATTGCACTGGCACCACTGGGGATGCACTGCAGTGAGTCCAGAGAGTGCACTGTCACTACTGGGGATGCAGTGCAGTGAGTCCAGAGAGTGCACTGGCACCACTGGGGATGCAGTGCAGTGAGTCCTGAGAGTGCACTGGCAGCACTGGGGATGCAGTGCAGTGAGTCCAGAGATTGCACTGGCACCACTGGGGATGCAGTACAGTGAGTCCACACAGTGCACTAGCACCACTGGGGATGCAGTGCAGTGAGTCCAGAGAGTGCACTGGCACCACTGGGGATGCAGTGCAGTGAGTCCAGAGAGTGCACTGGCACCACTGGTGATGCACTGCTGTGAGTCCAGAGAGTGCTCTTGCACCACAGGGGATGCAGTGCAGTGACTCAAGAGAGTGCACTGGCAGCACTGGGGATGCAGTGCAGTGAGTGTAGAGAGTGCACTGGCACCACTTGAGATGCAGTGCAGTGAGTCCAGAGAGTGCAATGGCACCACTGCGGATGCACTGCAGTGAGTCCAGAGAGTGCACTGGCTCCACTGGGGATGCACTGCAGTGAGTCCAGAGAGTGCACTGGCACCACTGGGGATGCACTGCAGTGAGTCCAGAGAGTGTACTGGCACCACTGGGGATGCACTGAAGTGAGTCCAGAGAGTGCACTGGCACCACTGAGAATGCACTTCAGTGAGTCCAGAGAGTGCACTGGCACCACTGGGGATGCACTTCAGTGAGTCCAGAGAGTGCACTGGCACCACTGGGGATGCAGTGCTGTGACTCCAGAGAGTGCACTGGCACCACTGGGGATGCAGTGCAGTGAGTCCAGAGAGTGCACTGGCACCACTGGGGATGCGGTGCCGGGAGTCCAGAGAGTGCTTTGGCACCAGTGGGGATGCACTGCAGTTACTCCAGAGACTGCCCTGGCACCACTGGGGATGCAGTGCAGTGAGTTCAGAGAGTGCACTGGCACCACTGGGGATGCACTGCAGTGAGTCCAGAGAGTGCACTGTCACCACTGGGGATGCACTGCAGTGAGTCCAGAGAGTGCACTGTCACCACTGGGGATGCAGTGCAGTGAGTCCAGAGAGTGCACTGGCACCACTGGGGATGCAGTGCTGTGACTCCGGAGAGTGCACTAGCACCACTGAGAATGCACTTCAGTGAGTCCAGAGAGTGCACTGGCACCACTGGGGATGCACTTCAGTGAGTCCAGAGAGTGCACTGGCACCACTGGGGATGCAGTGCTGTGACTCCAGAGAGTGCACTGGCACCACTGGGGATGCAGTTTAGTGAGTCCAGAGAGTGCACTGGCACCACTGGGGATGCGGTGCCGGGAGTCCAGAGAGTGCTTTGGCACCAGTGGGGATGCACTGCAGTTACTCCAGAGACTGCACTGGCACCACTGGGGATGCAGTGCAGTGAGTCCAGAGAGTGCACTGGCACCACTGGGGATGCACTGCAGTGAGTCCAGAGAGTGCACTGTCACCACTGGGGATGCACTGCAGTGAGTCCAGAGAGTGCACTGTCACCACTGGGGATGCACTGCAGTGAGTCCAGAGAGTGCACTGGCACCACTGGGGATGTGTCCAGTGAGTCCAGTGAGTGCACTGGCACCACTGGGGATGCAGTGCTGTGAGTCCAGACAGTGCACTGGCACCACTGGGGATGCCCTGCAGTGAGTCCAGAGAGTGCACTGGCACCACTGGGGATGCAGTGCAGTGAGTTCAGAGAGTGCACTGGCACCACTGGGGATGCACTGCAGTGAGTCCAGAGAGTGCACTGGCAACACTGGGGCTTCAGTGCAGTGAGTCAAGAGAGTGCACTGGCACCACTGGGGATGCACTGCAGTGAGTCCAGAGAGTGCACTGGCACCACTGGGGATGCACTGCAGTGAGTCCAGAGAGTGCACTGTCACCACTGGGGATGCAGTACAGTGAGTCCACAGAGTGCACTGGCACCAGTGGGTATGCAGTACAGTGAGTCCAGAGAGTGCACTGGCACCACTGGGGCATGCAGTGCAGTGAGTCCAGAGAGTGCACTGGCACCACGGGGGATGCGGTGCTGGGAGTCCAGAGAGTGCTTTGGCACCAGTGGGGATGCAGTGCAGTTACTCCAGAGACTGCACTGGCACCACTGGGGATGCAGTGCAGTGAGTCCAGAGAGTGCACTGGCACCACTGGGGATGCAGTGCAGTGAGTCCAGAGATTTGCACTGGCACCACTGGGGATGCAGTGCTGTGACTCCAGAGAGCGCACTGGCACCACTGGGGATGCAGTGCAGTGAGTCCAGAGAGTGCACTGGCACCACTGGGGATGCACTGCAGTGAGCCCAGAGAGTGCACTGGCACCAGCGGGGATGCACTGCAGTGAGTCCAGTGAGTGCACTGGCACCACTGGAGAAGCAGTGCAGTGAGTCCAGAGAGTTCAGAGGCACCACTGGTGATGCAGTTTAGTGAGTCCAGAGAGTGCACTGGCACCACTGGGGATGCAGTGCAGTGAGTCCAGTGAGTGTACTGGCACCACTGGGGATGCACTGCTGTGAGTCCAGAGAGTGCACTGGCACCACTGAGAATGCACTTCAATGAGTCTAGAGAGTGCACTGGCACCACTGGGGATGCACTGCAGTGAGTCCAGAGAGTGCAGTGGCACCACTGGGGATGCACTGCAGTGAGTCCAGAGAGTGCTTTGGCACCAGTGGGGATGCACTGCAGTTACTCCAGAGACTGCACTGGCACCACTGGGGATGCAGTGCAGTGAGTCCAGAGAGTGCACTGGCACCACTGGGGATGCACTGCAGTGAGTCCAGAGAGTGCACTGTCACCACTGGGGATGCAGTACAGTGAGTCCACAGAGTGCACTGGCACCACTGGGGATGCAGTGCCGTGAGTCCAGAGAGTGCACTGGCACCACCGGGGATGCAGTGCAGTGAGTCCAGAGAGTGCACTGGCACCACTGGGGATGCAGTGCAGTGAGTCCAGAGAGTGCACTGGCACCACTGGGGATGCAGTGCAGTGAGTCCAGAGAGTGCACTGGCACCACTGGGGATGCAGTGCAGTGAGTCCAGAGAGTGCACTGGCACCACTGGGGATGCAGTGCAGTGAGCCCAGAGAGTGCACTGGCACCAGCGGGGATGCACTGCAGTGAGTCCAGTGAGTGCACTGGCACCACTGGTGATGCACTGCAGTGAGTCCAGAGAGTGCAGTGGCACCACTGGTGATGCAGTTTAGTGAGTCCAGAGAGTGCACTGGCACCACTGGGGATGCAGTGCAGTGAGTCCAGTGAGTACACTGGCACCAGTGGGGATGCAGTGCAGTGAGTCCAGAGAGTGCAGTGGCACCACTGGTGATGCAGTTTAGTGAGTCCAGAGAGTGCACTGGCACCACTGGGGATGCACTGCAGTGAGTCCAGAGAGTGCACTGGCACCACTGAGAATGCACTTCAATGAGTCCAGAGAGTGCACTGGCACCACTGGTGATGCACTGCAGTGAGTCCAGAGAGTGCAGTGGCACCACTGGGGATGCACTGCAGTGAGTCCAGAGAGTGCTTTGGCACCAGTGGGGATGCACTGCAGTTACTCCAGAGACTGCACTGGCACCACTGGGGATGCAGTGCAGTGAGTCCAGAGAGTGCACTGGCACCAGTGGGGATGCACTGCAGTGAGTCCAGAGAGTGCACTGGCACCACTGGGGATGCAGTGCAGTGAGTTCAGAGAGTGCACTGTCACCACTGGGGATGCAGTACAGTGAGTCCACAGACTGCACTGGCACCACTGGGGATGCAGTGCAGTGAGTCCAGAGAGTGCACTGGCACCACTGGGGATGCAGTGCAGTGAATCCAGTGAGTGCACTGGCACCACTGGGGATGCAGTGCAGTGAGTCCAGAGAGTGCACTGGCACCACTGGGGATGCAGTGCAGTAAGTCCAGAGAGTGCACTGGCACCACTGGGGATGCACTGCAGTGAGTCCAGAGAGTGCACTGTCACTACTGGGGATGCAGTGCAGTGAGTCCAGAGAGTGCACTGGCACCACTGAGGATGCAGTGCAGTGAGTCCTGAGAGTGCACTGGCACCACTGGGGATGCACTGCAGTGAGTCCAGAGAGTGCTCTGGCACCACTGGGGTTGCAGTACAGTGAGTCCACACAGTGCACTAGCGCCACTGGGGATGCAGTGCAGTGAGTCCAGAGAGTGCACTGGCACCACTGGTGATGCAGTGCAGTGAGTCCAGAGAGTGCACTGGCACCACTGGTGATGCACTGCTATGAGTCCAGAGAGTGCTCTTGCACCACAGGGGATGCAGTGCAGTGACTCAAGAGAGTGCACTGGCAGCACTGGGGATGCAGTGCAGTGAGTCCAGAGAGTGCACTGGCACCACTGGAGATGCAGTGCAGTGAGTCCAGAGAGTGCAATGGCACCACTGCGGATGCACTGCAGTGAGTCCAGAGAGTGCACTGGCTCCACTGGGGATGCACTGCAGTGAGTCCAGAGAGTGCACTGGCACCACTGGGGATGCACTTCAGTGAGTCCAGAGAGTGCACTGGCACCAGTGGGGATGCAGTGCAGTGAGTCCAGAGAGTGCACTGGCACCAGTGGGGATGCAGTGCAGTGAGTCCAGAGAGTGCACTGGCACCACTGGGGATGCACTGCAGTGAGTCCAGAGAGTACACTGGCACCACTGGGGATGCACTGCAGTGAGTCCAGAGAGTGCACTGGCACCACTGGGGATGCACTGCAGTGAGTCCAGAGAGTGCACTGGCACCACTGGGGATGTGTCCAGTGAGTCCAGTGAGTGCACTGGCACCACTGGGGATGCAGTACAGTGAGTCCACAGACTGCACTGGCACCACTGGGGATGCAGTGCAGTTACTCCAGAGACTGCACTGGCACCACCGGGGATGCAGTGCAGTGAGTCCAGAGAGTGCACTGGCACCACTGGGGATGCAGTGCAGTGAGTCCAGAGATTTGCACTGGTACCACTGGGGATGCAGTGCTGTGACTCCAGAGAGTGCACTGGCACCACTGGGGATGCACTGCAGTGAGCCCAGAGAGTGCACTGGCACCAGTGGGAATGCACTGCAGTGAGTCCAGTGAGTGCACTGGCACCACTGGGGAAGCAGTGCAGTGAGTCCAGAGAGTGCAGTGGCACCACTGGTGATGCAGTTTAGTGAGTCCAGAGAGTGCACTGGCACCACTGGGGATGCAGTGCAGTGAGTCCAGTGAGTGTACTGGCACCACTGGGGATGCACTGCAGTGAGTCCAGAGAGTGCACTGGCACCACTGAGAATGCACTTCAATGAGTCCAGAGAGTGCACTGGCACCACTGGGGATGCACTGCAGTGAGTCCAGAGAGTGCAGTGGCACCACTGGGGATGCACTACAGTGAGTCCAGAGAGTGCACTGGCACCACTGGGGATGCAGTGCAGTGAGTCCACAGAGTGCACTGGCACCACTGGGGATGCAGTGCAGTGAGTCCAGAGAGTGCACTGGCACCACTGGGGATGCAGTGCTGTGACTCCAGAGAGTGCACTGGCACCACTGGGGATGCAGTTTAGTGAGTCCAGAGAGTGCACTGGCACCACTGGGGATGCGGTGCCGGGAGTCCAGAGAGTGCTTTGGCACCAGTGGGGATGCACTGCAGTTACTCCAGAGACTGCACTGGCACCACTGGGGATGCAGTGCAGTGAGTTCAGAGAGTGCACTGGCACCACTGGGGATGCACTGCAGTGAGTCCAGAGAGTGCACTGTCACCACTGGGGGTGCACTGCAGTGAGTCCAGAGAGTGCACTGTCACCACTGGGGATGCAGTGCAGTGAGTCCAGAGAGTGCACTGGCACCACTGGGGATGCAGTGCTGTGACTCCGGAGAGTGCACTGGCACCACTGAGAATGCACTTCAGTGAGTCCAGAGAGTGCACTGGCACCACTGGGGATGCACTTCAGTGAGTCCAGAGAGTGCACTGGCACCACTGGGGATGCAGTGCTGTGACTCCAGAGAGTGCACTGGCACCACTGGGGATGCAGTGCAGTGAGTCCAGAGAGTGCACTGGCACCACTGGGGATGCGGTGCCGGGAGTCCAGAGAGTGCTTTGGCACCAGTGGGGATGCACTGCAGTTACTCCAGAGACTGCACTGGCACCACTGGGGATGCAGTGCAGTGAGTCCAGAGAGTGCACTGGCACCACTGGGGATGCACTGCAGTGAGTCCAGAGAGTGCACTGTCACCACTGGGGATGCAGTGCAGTGAGTCCACAGAGTGCACTGGCACCACTGGGGATGCAGTGCAGTGAGTCCAGAGAGTGCACTGGCACCACTGGGGATGCACTGCAGTGAATCCAGTGAGTGCACTGGCACCACTGGGGATACAGTGCAGTGAGTCCAGAGAGTGCACTGGCACCACTGGGGATGCAGTGCAGTGAGTCCAGAGAGTGCACTGGCACCACTGGGGATGCAGTGCAGTGAGTCCAGAGAGTGCACTGGCACCACTGGTGATGCACTGCAGTGAGTCCAGAGATTGCACTGGCACCACTGTGGATGCAGTGCAGTGAGTCCAGAGACTTCACTGGCACCACTGGGAATGCAGAGAAGTGAGTGCAGAGAGTGCACTGGCACCACTGGGGATGCAGTGCAGTGAGTCCAGAGAGTGCACTGGCACCATTGGGGATGCAGTGCAGTGAGTCCAGAGAGTGCACTGGCACCACCTGTGATGCAGTGCAGTGAGTCCAGAGAATGCACTGGCACCAATGGGGCTGCAGTGCAGTGAGTCCAAAGAGTGCACTGGCACCACTGGGAATGCACTGCAGTGAGTCCAGAGAGTACACTGGCACCACTGGGGATGCACTGCAGTGAGTCCAGAGAGTGCACTGGCACCACTGGGGATGCACTACAGTGAATCCAGAGATTGCACTGGCACCACTGGGGATGCAGTGCAGTGAGTCCAGAGAGTGCACTGGCACCACTGGGGATGCAGTGCATTGAGTCCAGAGAGTGCACTGGCACAACTGGGGATGCACTTCAGTGAGTCCAGAGAGTGCACTGGCACCAGTGGGGATGCACTGCAGTGAGTCCTGAGAGTACACTGGCACCACTGGGGATGCAGTGCAGTGAGTCCAGAGAGTGCACTGGCACCACTGGGGATGCACTGCAGTGAGTCCAGAGAGTGCACTGGCACCACTGGGGATGTGTCCAGTGAGTCCAGTGAGTGCACTGGCACCACTGGGGATGCAGTGCAGTGAGTCCAGAGAGTACACTGGCACCAGTGGGGATGCAGTGCAGTGAGTCCAGAGAGTGCACTGGCACCACTGGGGATGCAGTGCAGTCAGTCCAGTGAGTGCACTGGCACCACTGGGGGTGCAGTACAGTGAGTCCAGAGAGTGCACTGGCACCACTGGGGATGCACTGCAGTGAGTCCAGACAGTGCACTGGCACCACTGGGGATGCCCTGCAGTGAGTCCAGAGAGTGCACTGGCACCACTGGGGATGCAGTGCAGTGAGTCCAGAGAGTGCACTGGCACCACTGGGGATGCACTGCAGTGAGTCCAGAGAGTGCACTGGCACCACTGGGGCTTCAGTGCAGTGAGTCAAGAGAGTGCACTGGCACCACTGGGGATGCACTGCAGTGAGTCCAGAGAGTGCACTGGCACCACTGGGGATGCACTTCAGTGAGTCCAGAGAGTGCACTGGCACCACTGGGGATGCAGTACAGTGAGTCCACAGAGTGCACTGGCACCAGTGGGTATGCAGTACAGTGAGTCCAGAGAGTGCACTGGCACCACTGGGCATGCAGTGCAGTGAGTCCAGAGAGTGCACTGGCACCACGGGGGATGCGGTGCTGGGAGTCCAGAGAGTGCTTTGGCACCAGTGGGGATGCAGTGCAGTTACTCCAGAGACTGCACTGGCACCACTGGGGATGCAGTGCAGTGAGTCCAGAGAGTGCACTGGCACCACTGGGGATGCAGTGCAGTGAGTCCAGAGATTTGCACTGGCACCACTGGGGATGCAGTGCTGTGACTCCAGAGAGCGCACTGGCACCACTGGGGATGCAGTGCAGTGAGTCCAGAGAGTGCACTGGCACCACTGGGGATGCACTGCAGTGAGCCCAGAGAGTGCACTGGCACCAGCGGGGATGCACTGCAGTGAGTCCAGTGAGTGCACTGGCACCACTGGGGATGCAGTGCAGTGAGTCCAGTGAGTGTACTGGCACCACTGGGGATGCACTGCAGTGAGTCCAGAGAGTGCACTGGCCCCACTGAGAATGCACTTCAATGAGTCCAGAGAGTGCACTGGCACCACTGGGGATGCACTGCAGTGAGACCAGAGAGTGCAGTGGCACCACTGGGGATGCACTGCAGTGAGTCCAGAGAGTGCTTTGGCACCAGTGGGGATGCACTGCAGTTACTCCAGAGACTGCACTGGCACCACTGGGGATGCAGTGCAGTGAGTCCAGAGAGTGCACTGGCACCAGTGGGGATGCACTGCAGTGAGTCCAGAGAGTGCACTGGCACCACTGGGGATGCACTGCAGTGAGTCCAGAGAGTGCACTGTCACCACTGGGGATGCAGTACAGTGAGTCCACAGAGTGCACTGGCACCACTGGGGATGCAGTGCAGTGAGTCCAGAGAGTGCACTGGCACCACCGGGGATGCAGTGCAGTGAGTCCAGAGAGTGCACTGGCACCACTGGGGATGCAGTGCAGTGAGTCCTGAGAGTGCACTGGCACCACTGGGGATGCAGTGCTGTGACTCCAGAGAGCGCACTGGCACCACTGGGGATGCAGTGCAGTGAGTCCAGAGAGTGCACTGGCACCACTGGGGATGCAGTGCAGTGAGCCCAGAGAGTGCACTGGCACCAGCGGGGATGCACTGCAGTGAGTCCAGTGAGTGCACTGGCACCACTGGTGATGCACTGCTATGAGTCCAGAGAGTGCAGTGGCACCACTGGTGATGCAGTTTAGTGAGTCCAGAGAGTGCACTGGCACCACTGGGGATGCAGTGCAGTGAGTCCAGTGAGTGTACTGGCACCACTGGGGATGCAGTGCAGTGAGTCCAGAGAGTGCACTGGCACCACTGAGAATGCACTTCAATGAGTCCAGAGAGTGCACTGGCACCACTGGGGATGCACTGCAGTGAGTCCAGAGAGTGCAGTGGCACCACTGGGGATGCACTGCAGTGAGTCCAGAGAGTGCTCTTGCACCACAGGGGATGCAGTGCAGTGACTCAAGAGAGTGCACTGGCACCACTGGGGATGCAGTGCAGTGAGTCCAGAGAGTGCACTGGCACCAGTGGGGATGCACTGCAGTGAGTCCAGAGAGTGCACTGGCACCACTGGGGATGCACTGCAGTGAGTCCAGAGAGTGCACTGTCACCACTGGGGATGCAGTACAGTGAGTCCACAGACTGCACTGGCACCACTGGGGATGCAGTGCAGTGAGTCCAGAGAGTGCACTGGCACCACTGGGGATGCAGTGCAGTGAATCCAGTGAGTGCACTGGCACCACTGGGGATGCAGTGCAGTGAGTCCAGAGAGTGCACTGGCACTACTGGGGATGCAGTGCAGTAAGTCCAGAGAGTGCACTGGCACCACTGGGGATGCACTGCAGTGAGTCCAGAGAGTACACTGGCACCACTGGGGATGCACTGCAGTGAGTCCAGAGAGTGCACTGGCACCACTGGGGATGCACTGCAGTGAGTCCAGAGAGTGCACTGGCACCACTGGGGATGTGTCCAGTGAGTCCAGTGAGTGCACTGGCACCACTGGGGATGCAGTGCAGTGAGTCCAGAGAGTACACTGGCACCAGTGGGGATGCAGTGCAGTGAGTCCAGAGAGTGCACTGGCACCACTGGGGATGCAGTGCAGTCAGTCCAGTGAGTGCACTGGCACCACAGGGGGTGCAGTACAGTGAGTCCAGAGAGTGCACTGGCACCACTGGGGATACACTGCAGTGAGTCCAGACAGTGCACTGGCACCACTGGGGATGCCCTGCAGTGAGTCCAGAGAGTGCACTGGCACCACTGGGGATGCAGTGCAGTGAGTCCAGAGAGTGCACTGGCACCACTGGGGATGCACTGCAGTGAGTCCAGAGAGTGCACTGGCACCACTGGGTCTTCAGTGCAGTGAGTCAAGAGAGTGCACTGGCACCACTGGGGATGCAGTGCAGTGAGTCCAGAGAGTGCACTGGCACCACTGGGGATGCACTGCAGTGAGTCCAGAGAGTGCACTGTCACCACTGGGGATGCAGTACAGTGAGTCCACAGAGTGCACTGGCACCAGTGGGTATGCAGTACAGTGAGTCCAGAGAGTGCACTGGCACCACTGGGCATGCAGTGCAGTGAGTCCAGAGAGTGCACTGGCACCACTGGGGATGCGGTGCTGGGAGTCCAGAGAGTGCTTTGGCACCAGTGGGGATGCAGTGCAGTTACTCCAGAGACTGCACTGGCACCACTGGGGATGCAGTGCAGTGAGTCCAGAGAGTGCACTGGCACCACTGGGGATGCAGTGCAGTGAGTCCAGAGATTTGCACTGGTACCACTGGGGATGCAGTGCTGTGACTCCAGAGAGTGCACTGGCACCACTGGGGATGCACTGCAGTGAGCCCAGAGAGTGCACTGGCACCAGTGGGAATGCACTGCAGTGAGTCCAGTGAGTGCACTGGCACCACTGGGGAAGCAGTGCAGTGAGTCCAGAGAGTGCAGTGGCACCACTGGTGATGCAGTTTAGTGAGTCCAGAGAGTGCACTGGCACCACTGGGGATGCAGTGCAGTGAGTCCAGTAAGTGTACTGGTACCACTGGGGATGCACTGCAGTGAGTCCAGAGAGTGCACTGGCACCACTGAGAATGCACTTCAATGAGTCCAGAGAGTGCACTGGCACCACTGGGGATGCACTGCAGTGAGTCCAGAGAGTGCACTGGCACCACTGGGGATGCACTGCAGTGAGTCCAGAGAGTGCTTTGGCACCAGTGGGGATGCACTGCAGTTACTCCAGAGACTGCACTGGCACCACTGGGGATGCAGTGCAGTGAGTCCAGAGAGTGCACTGGCACCAGTGGGGATGCACTGCAGTGAGTCCAGAGAGTGCACTGGCACCACTGGGGATGCAGTGCAGTGAGTCCACAGAGTGCACTGGCACCACTGGGGATGCAGTGCAGTGAGTCTAGAGAGTGCACTGGCACCACTGGGGATGCAGTGCTGTGACTCCAGAGAGTGCACTGGCACCAGTGGGGATGCAGTTTAGTGAGTCCAGAGAGTGCACTGGCACCACTGGGGATGCGGTGCCGGGAGTCCAGAGAGTGCTTTGGCACCAGTGGGGATGCACTGCAGTTACTCCAGAGACTGCACTGGCACCACTGGGGATGCAGTGCAGTGAGTTCAGAGAGTGCACTGGCACCACTGGGGATGCACTGCAGTGAGTCCAGAGAGTGCACTGTCACCACTGGGGATGCACTGCAGTGAGTCCAGAGAGTGCACTGTCACCACTGGGTCTTCAGTGCAGTGAGTCCAGAGAGTGCACTGGCACCACTGGGGATGCAGTGCTGTGACTCCGGAGAGTGCACTGGCACCACTGAGAATGCACTTCAGTGAGTCCAGAGAGTGCACTGGCACCACTGGGGATGCAGTGCTGTGACTCCAGAGAGTGCACTGGCACCACTGGGGATGCAGTGCAGTGAGTCCAGAGAGTGCACTGGCACCACTGGGGATGCGGTGCCGGGAGTCCAGAGAGTGCTTTGGCACCAGTGGGGATGCACTGCAGTTACTCCAGAGACTGCACTGGCACCACTGGGGATGCAGTGCAGTGAGTCCAGAGAGTGCACTGGCACCACTGGGGATGCACTGCAGTGAGTCCAGAGAGTGCACTGTCACCACTGGGGATGCACTGCAGTGAGTCCAGAGAGTGCACTGTCACCACTGGGGATGCAGTGCAGTGAGTCCACAGAGTGCACTGGCACCACTGGGGATGCAGTGCAGTGAGTCCAGAGAGTGCACTGGCACCACTGGGGATGCACTGCAGTGAATCCAGTGAGTGCACTGGCACCACTGGGGATACAGTGCAGTGAGTCCAGAGAGTGCACTGGCACCACTGGGGATGCAGTGCAGTGAGTCCAGAGAGTGCACTGGCACCACTGGGGATGCAGTGCAGTGAGTCCAGAGAGTGCACTGGCACCACTGGTGATGCACTGCAGTGAGTCCAGAGATTGCACTGGCACCACTGTGGATGCAGTGCAGTGAGTCCAGAGACTTCACTGGCACCACTGGGAATGCAGAGAAGTGAGTGCAGAGAGTGCACTGGCACCACTGGGGATGCAGTGCAGTGAGTCCAGAGAGTGCACTGGCACCATTGGGGATGCAGTGCAGTGAGTCCAGAGAGTGCACTGGCACCACCTGTGATGCAGTGCAGTGAGTCCAGAGAATGCACTGGCACCAATGGGGCTGCAGTGCAGTGAGTCCAAAGAGTGCACTGGCACCACTGGGAATGCACTGCAGTGAGTCCAGAGAGTACACTGGCACCACTGGGGATGCACTGCAGTGAGTCCAGAGAGTGCACTGGCACCACTGGGGATGCACTACAGTGAATCCAGAGATTGCACTGGCACCACTGGGGATGCAGTGCAGTGAGTCCAGAGAGTGCACTGGCACCACTGGGGATGCAGTGCATTGAGTCCAGAGAGTGCACTGGCACAACTGGGGATGCACTTCAGTGAGTCCAGAGAGTGCACTGGCACCAGTGGGGATGCAGTGCAGTGAGTCCAGAGAGTGCACTGGCACCACTGGGGATGCACTGCAGTGAGTCCTGAGAGTACACTGGCACCACTGGGGATGCAGTGCAGTGAGTCCAGAGAGTGCACTGGCACCACTGGGGATGCACTGCAGTGAGTCCAGAGAGTGCACTGGCACCACTGGGGATGTGTCCAGTGAGTCCAGTGAGTGCACTGGCACCACTGGGGATGCAGTGCAGTGAGTCCAGAGAGTACACTGGCACCAGTGGGGATGCAGTGCAGTGAGTCCAGAGAGTGCACTGGCACCACTGGGGATGCAGTGCAGTCAGTCCAGTGAGTGCACTGGCACCACTGGGGGTGCAGTACAGTGAGTCCAGAGAGTGCACTGGCACCACTGGGGATACACTGCAGTGAGTCCAGACAGTGCACTGGCACCACTGGGGATGCCCTGCAGTGAGTCCAGAGAGTGCACTGGCACCACTGGGGATGCAGTGCAGTGAGTCCAGAGAGTGCACTGGCACCACTGGGGATGCACTGCAGTGAGTCCAGAGAGTGCACTGGCACCACTGGGGCTTCAGTGCAGTGAGTCAAGAGAGTGCACTGGCACCACTGGGGATGCACTGCAGTGAGTCCAGAGAGTGCACTGTCACCACTGGGGATGCAGTACAGTGAGTCCACAGAGTGCACTGGCACCAGTGGGTATGCAGTACAGTGAGTCCAGAGAGTGCACTGGCACCACTGGGCATGCAGTGCAGTGAGTCCAGAGAGTGCACTGGCACCACGGGGGATGCGGTGCTGGGAGTCCAGAGAGTGCTTTGGCACCAGTGGGGATGCAGTGCAGTGAGTCCAGAGATTTGCACTGGCACCACTGGGGATGCAGTGCTGTGACTCCAGAGAGCGCACTGGCACCACTGGGGATGCAGTGCAGTGAGTCCAGAGAGTGCACTGGCACCACTGGGGATGCACTGCAGTGAGCCCAGAGAGTGCACTGGCACCAGCGGGGATGCACTGCAGTGAGTCCAGTGAGTGCACTGGCACCACTGGGGAAGCAGTGCAGTGAGTGCAGAGAGTTCAGTGGCACCACTGGTGATGCAGTTTAGTGAGTCCAGAGAGTGCACTGGCACCACTGGGGATGCAGTGCAGTGAGTCCAGTGAGTGTACTGGCACCACTGGGGATGCACTGCAGTGAGTCCAGAGAGTGCACTGGCACCACTGAGAATGCACTTCAATGAGTCCAGAGAGTGCACTGGCACCACTGGGGATGCACTGCAGTGAGACCAGAGAGTGCAGTGGCACCACTGGGGATGCACTGCAGTGAGTCCAGAGAGTGCTTTGGCACCAGTGGGGATGCACTGCAGTTACTCCAGAGACTGCACTGGCACCACTGGGGATGCAGTGCAGTGAGTCCAGAGAGTGCACTGGCACCAGTGGGGATGCACTGCAGTGAGTCCAGAGAGTGCACTGGCACCACTGGGGATGCACTGCAGTGAGTCCAGAGAGTGCACTGTCACCACTGGGGATGCAGTACAGTGAGTCCACAGAGTGCACTGGCACCACTGGGGATGCAGTGCAGTGAGTCCAGAGAGTGCACTGGCACCACCGGGGATGCAGTGCAGTGAGTCCAGAGAGTGCACTGGCACCACTGGGGATGCAGTGCAGTGAGTCCTGAGAGTGCACTGGCACCACTGGGGATGCAGTGCTGTGACTCCAGAGAGCGCACTGGCACCACTGGGGATGCAGTGCAGTGAGTCCAGAGAGTGCACTGGCACCACTGGGGATGCAGTGTAGTGAATCCAGTGAGTGCACTGGCACCACTGGGGATGCAGTGCAGTGAGTCCAGAGAGTGCACTGGCACTACTGGGGATGCAGTGCAGTAAGTCCAGAGAGTGCACTGGCACCAGTGGGGATGCACTGCAGTGAGTCCAGAGAGTGCACTGTCACTACTGGGGATGCAGTGCAGTGAGTCCAGAGAGTGCACTGGCACCACTGAGGATGCAGTGCAGTGAGTCCTGAGAGTGCACTGGCACCACTGGGGATGCACTGCAGTGAGTCCAGAGATTGCACTGGCACCACTGGGGATGCAGTACAGTGAGTCCACACAGTGCACTAGCACCACTGGGGATGCAGTGCAGTGAGTCCAGAGAGTGCACTGGCACCACTGGTGATGCAGTGCAGTGAGTCCAGAGAGTGCACTGGCACCACTGGTGATGCACTGCTATGAGTCCAGAGAGTGCTCTTGCACCACAGGGGATGCAGTGCAGTGACTCAAGAGAGTGCACTGGCAGCACTGGGGATGCAGTGCAGTGAGTCCAGAGAGTGCACTGGCACCACTGGAGATGCAGTGCAGTGAGTCCAGAGAGTGCAATGGCACCACTTGGGATGCACTGCAGTGAGTCCAGAGAGTGCACTGGCTCCACTGGGGATGCACTGCAGTGAGTCCAGAGAGTGCACTGGCACCACTGGGGATGCACTTCAGTGAGTCCAGAGAGTGCACTGGCACCAGTGGGGATGCAGTGCAGTGAGTCCAGAGAGTGCACTGGCACCACTGGGGATGTGTCCAGTGAGTCCAGTGAGTGCACTGGAACCACTGGGGATGCAGTGCAGTGTGTCCAGAGAGTACACTGGCACCAGTGGGGATGCAGTGCAGTGAGTCCAGAGAGTGCACTGGCACCACTGGGGATGCAGTGCAGTCAGTCCAGTGAGTGCACTGGCACCACTGGGGGTGCAGTACAGTGAGTCCAGAGAGTGCACTGGCACCACTGGGGATGCACTGCAGTGAGTCCAGAGAGTGCACTGGCACCACTGGGGATGCCCTGCAGTGAGTCCAGAGAGTGCACTGGCACCACTGGGGATGCAGTGCAGTGAGTCCAGAGAGTGCACTGGCACCACTGGGGATGCACTGCAGTGAGTCCAGAGAGTGCACTGGCACCACTGGGTCTTCAGTGCAGTGAGTCAAGAGAGTGCACTGGCACCACTGGGGATGCACTGCAGTGAGTCCAGAGAGTGCACTGGCACCACTGGGGATGCACTGCAGTGAGTCCAGAGAGTGCACTGTCACCACTGGGAATGCAGTACAGTGAGTCCACAGAGTGCACTGGCACCACTGGGCATGCAGTGCAGTGAGTCCAGAGAGTGCACTGGCACCACTGGGGATGCACTGCAGTGAGTCCAGAGAGTGCACTGGCACCACTGGGGATGCACTGCAGTGAGTCCAGAGAGTGCACTGTCACCACTGGGAATGCAGTACAGTGAGTCCACAGAGTGCACTGGCACCACTGGGCATGCAGTGCAGAGAGTCCAGAGAGTGCACTGGCACCACTGGGGATGCGGTGCTGGGAGTCCAGAGAGTGATTTGGCACCAGTGGGGATGCAGTGGAGTTACTCCAGAGACTGCACTGGCACCACCGGGGATGCAGTGCAGTGAGTCCAGAGAGTGCACTGGCACCACTGGGGATGCAGTGCAGTGAGTCCAGAGATTTGCACTGGCACCACTGGGGATGCAGTGCTGTGACTCCAGAGAGCGCACTGGCACCACTAGTGATGCAGTGCAGTGAGTCCAGAGAGTGCACTGGCACCACTGGGGATGCACTGCAGTGAGCCCAGAGAGTGCACTGGCACCAGTGGGGATGCACTGCAGTGAGTCCAGTGAGTGCACTGCCACCACTGGGGAAGCAGTGCAGTGAGTCCAGAGAGTGCAGTGGCACCACTGGTGATGCAGTTTAGTGAGTCCAGAGAGTGCACTGGCACCACTGGGGATGTAGTGCAGTGAGTCCAGTGAGTGTACTGGCACCACCTGGGATGCACTGCAGTGAGTCCAGAGAGTGCACTGGCACCACTGAGAATGCACTTCAATGAGTCCAGAGAGTGCACTGGCACCACTGGGGATGCACTGCAGTGAGTCCAGAGAGTGCAGTGGCACCACTGGGGATGCACTGCAGTGAGTCCAGAGAGTGCTTTGGCACCAGTGGGGATGCACTGCAGTTACTCCAGAGACTGCACTGGCACCACTGGGGATGCAGTGCAGTGAGTCCAGAGAGTGCACTGGCACCACTGGGGATGCACTGCAGTGAGTCCAGAGAGTGCACTGGCACCACTGGGGATGCACTGCAGTGAGTCCAGAGAGTGCACTGGCACCACTGGGGATGCACTGCAGTGAGTCCACAGAGTGCACTGGCACCACTGGGGATGCAGTGCAGTGAGTCCAGAGAGTGCACTGGCACCACTGGGGATGCAGTGCAGTGAGTCCAGAGAGTGCACTGGCACCACTGGGGATGCAGTGCAGTAAGTCCAGAGAGTGCACTGGCACCACTGGGGATGCACTGCAGTGAGTCCAGAGAGTGCACTGTCACTACTGGGGATGCAGTGCAGTGAGTCCAGAGAGTGCACTGGCACCACTGGGGATGCACTGCAGTGAGTCCAGAGATTGCACTGGCACCACTGGGGATGCAGTACAGTGAGTCCACACAGTGCACTAGCACCACTGGGGATGCACTGCAGTGAGTCCAGAGAGTGCACTGGCACCACTGGGGATGCAGTGCAGTGAGTCCTGAGAGTGCACTGGCACCACTGGGGATGCAGTGCAGTGAGTCCAGAGATTGCACTGGCACCACTGGGGATGCAGTACTGTGAGTCCACACAGTGCACTAGCACCACTGGGGATGCAGTGCAGTGAGTCCAGAGAGTGCACTGGCACCACTGGTGATGCAGTGCAGTGAGTCCAGAGAGTGCACTGGCACCACTGGTGATGCACTGCTGTGAGTCCAGAGAGTGCTCTTGCACCACAGGGGATGCAGTGCAGTGACTCAAGAGAGTGCACTGGCAGCACTGGGGATGCAGTGCAGTGAGTCCAGAGAGTGCACTGGCACCACTGGAGATGCAGTACAGTGAGTCCAGAGAGTGCAATGGCACCACTGCGGATGCACTGCAGTGAGTCCAGAGAGTGCACTGGCTCCACTGGGGATGCACTGCAGTGAGTCCAGAGAGTGCACTGGCACCACTGGGGATGCACTGCAGTGAGTCCAGAGAGTGTACTGGCACCACTGGGGATGCACTGAAGTGAGTCCAGAGAGTGCACTGGCACCACTGAGAATGCACTTCAGTGAGTCCAGAGAGTGCACTGGCACCACTGGGGATGCACTGCAGTGAGTCCACAGAGTGCACTAGTACCACTGGGGATGCAGTGCAGTGAGTCCAGAGAGTGCGCTGGAACCACTGGGGATGCAGTGCAGTGAGTCCAGAGAGTGCACTGGCACCACTGGGGATGCAGTGCAGTGAGTCCAGAGAGTGCACTGGCACCACTGGGGATGCAGTGCAGTGAGTCCAGTGAGTGCACTGGCACCACTGGGGATGCAGTGCAGTGAGTCCAGAGAGTGCACTGGCACCACTGGGGAAGCAGTGCAGTGAGTCCAGAGAGTGCAGTGGCACCACTAGGGATGCAGTGCAGTGAGTCCAGAGAGTGCACTGGCAGCACTGGGGATGCAGTGCAGTGAGTCCAGAGAGTGCACTGGCACCACTGGGGATGCACTTCAGTGAGTCCAGAGAGTGCACTGGCACCACTGGGGATGCAGTGCTGTGACTCCAGAGAGTGCACTGGCACCACTGGGGATGCAGTGCAGTGAGTCCAGAGAGTGCACTGGCACCACTGGGGATGCGGTGCCGGGAGTCCAGAGAGTGCTTTGGCACCAGTGGGGATGCACTGCAGTTACTCCAGAGACTGCACTGGCACCACTGGGGATGCAGTGCAGTGAGTCCAGAGAGTGCACTGGCACCACTGGGGATGCACTGGAGTGAGTCCAGAGAGTGCACTGTCACCACTGGGGATGCAGTGCAGTGAGTCCACAGAGTGCACTGGCACCACTGGGGATGCAGTGCAGTGAGTCCAGAGAGTGCACTGGCACCACTGGGGATGCACTGCAGTGAATCCAGTGAGTGCACTGGCACCACTGGGGATACAGTGCAGTGAGTCCAGAGAGTGCACTGGCACCACTGGGGATGCAGTGCAGTGAGTCCAGAGAGTGCACTGGCACCACTGGGGATGCAGTACAGTGAGTCCAGAGAGTGCACTGGCACCACAGATGATGCAGTACACTGAGTCCAGTGAGTGCACTGGCACCACTGGGGATGTAGTGCAGTGACTCGAGAGAGTGCACTTGCACCACTGGGGATGCAGTGCAGTGAGTCCAGAGAGTGCACTGGCACCACTGGGGATGCACTGCAGTGAGTCCAGAGAGTGCACTGGCACCACTGGGGATGCAGTGCAGTGAGTCCAGAGAGTGCACTGGCACCACTGGGGATGCACTTCAGTGAGTCCAGAGATTGCACTGGCACCACTGGGGATGCAGTGCAGTGAGTCCAGAGAGTGCACTGGCACCCCTGGGGATGCAGTGCAGTGAGTCCAGAGAGTGCACTGGCACCACCTGTGATGCAGTGCAGTGAGTCCAGAGAGTGCACTGGCACCAATGGGGCTGCAGTGCAGTGAGTCCAAAGAGTGCACTGGCACCACTGGGAATGCACTGCAGTGAGTCCAGAGAGTGCACTGGCACCACTGGTGATGCAGTACAGTGAGTCCAGAGAGTGCACTGGCACCACTGGTGATGCACTGCAGTGAGTCCAGAGAGTGCACTGGCACCACTGGGGATGCACTTCAGTGAGTCCAGAGATTGCACTGGCACCACTGGGGATGCAGTGCAGTGAGTCCAGAGAGTGCACTGGCACCACTGGGGATGCAGTGCATTGAGTCCAGAGAGTGCACTGGCACAACTGGGGATGCACTTCAGTGAGTCCAGAGAGTGCACTGACACCACTGGGGATGCAGTGCAGTGAGTCCATAGAGTGCACTGGCAGCACTGGGGATGCACTGCAGTGAGTCCAGAGAGTACACTGGCACCAGTGGGGATGCAGTGCAGTGAGTCCAGAGAGTGCACTGGCACCACTGGGGATGCAGTGCAGTCAGTCCAGAGAGTGCACTGGCACCACTGGGGGTGCAGTACAGTGAGTCCAGAGAGTGCACTGGCACCACTGGGGATGCAGTGCAGTGAGTCCACAGAGTGCACTAGCACCACTGGGGATGCAGTGCAGTGAGTCCAGAGAGTGCGCTGGAACCACTGGGGATGCAGTGCAGTGAGTCCAGAGAGTGCACTGGCACCACTGGGGATGCAGTGCAGTGAGTCCAGAGAGTGCACTGGCACCAGTGGGGACGCACTGCAGTGAGTCCAGTGAGTGCACTGGCACCACTGGGGATGCAGTGCAGTGAGTCCAGAGAGTGCACTGGCACCACTGGGGAAGCAGTGCAGTGAGTCCAGAGAGTGCAGTGGCACCACTAGGGATGCAGTGCAGTGAGTCCAGAGAGTGCACTGGCAGCCCTGGGGATGCAGTGCAGTGAGTCCAGAGAGTGCACTGGCACCACTGGGGATGCACTTCAGTGAGTCCAGAGAGTGCACTGGCACCACTGGGGATGCACTTCAGTGAGTCCAGAGAGTGCACTGGCACCACTGGGGATGCAGTGCAGTGAGTCCAGAGAGTGCACTGGCACCACTGAGAATGCACTTCAGTGAGTCCAGAGAGTGCACTGGCACCACTGGGGATGCAGTGCAGTGAGTCCAGAGATTGCACTGGCAGCACTGGGGATGCAGTGCTGTGACTCCAGAGAGCGCACAGGCACCACTGGGGATGCAGTGCAGTGAGTCCAGAGAGTGCACTGGCACCACTCGGGATGCACTGCAGTGAGTCCAGAGAGTGCACTGGCACCAGTGGGGATGCACTGCAGTGAGTCCAGTGAGTGCACTGGCACCACTGGGGAAGCAGTGCAGTGAGTCCAGAGAGTGCAGAGGCACCACTGGTGATGCAGTTTAGTGAGTCCAGAGAGTGCACTGGCACCACTGGGGATGCAGTGCAGTGAATCCAGTGAGTGCACTGGCACCACTGGGGAACAGTGCAGTGAGTCCAGAGAGTGCACTGGCACCACTGGGGATGCAGTGCAGTGAGTCCAGAGAGTGCACTGGCACCACTGGGGATGCAGTGCAGTGAGTCCAGAGAGTGCACTGGCACCACTGGGGATGCAGTGCAGTGAGTCCAGAGAGTGCGCTGGAACCACTGGGGATGCAGTGCAGTGAGTCCAGAGAGTGCACTGGCACCACTGGGGATGCAGTGCAGTGAGTCCAGAGAGTGCACTGGCACCAGTGGGGATGCACTGCAGTGAGTCCAGTGAGTGCACTGGCACCACTGGGGATGCAGTGCAGTGAGTCCAGAGAGTGCACTGGCACCACTGGGGAAGCAGTGCAGTGAGTCCAGAGAGTGCAGTGGCACCACTAGGGATGCAGTGCAGTGAGTCCAAAGAGTGCACTGGCAGCACTGGGGATGCACTGCAGTGAGTCCAGAGAGTGCACTGGCACCACTGGGGATGCACTTCAGTGAGTCCAGAGAGTGCACTGGCACCACTGGGGATGCAGTGCAGTGAGTCCAGAGAGTGCACTGGCACCACTGAGAATGCACTTCAGTGAGTCCAGAGAGTGCACTGGCACCACTGGGGATGCAGTGCAGTGAGTCCAGAGATTGCACTGGCACCACTGGGGATGCAGTGCTGTGACTCCAGAGAGCGCACAGGCACCACTGGGGATGCAGTGCAGTGAGTCCAGAGAGTGCACTGGCACCACTCGGGATGCACTGCAGTGAGTCCAGAGAGTGCACTGGCACCAGTGGGGATGCACTGCAGTGAGTCCAGTGAGTGCACTGGCACCACTGGGGAAGCAGTGCAGTGAGTCCAGAGAGTGCAGAGGCACCACTGGTGATGCAGTTTAGTGAGTCCAGAGAGTGCACTGGCACCACTGGGGATGCACTGCAGTGAATCCAGTGAGTGCACTGGCACCGCTGGGGATACAGTGCAGTGAGTCCAGAGAGTGCACTGGCACCACTGGGGATGCAGTGCAGTGAGTCCAGAGAGTGCACTGGCACCACTGGGGATGCATTGCAGTGAGTCCAGAGAGTGCACTGGCAACACAGATGATGCAGTACACTGAGTCCAGTGAGTGCACTGGCACCACTGGGGATGTAGTGCAGTGACTCGAGAGAGTGCACTTGCACCACTGGGGATGCAGTGCAGTGAGTCCAGAGAGTGCACTGGCACCACTGGGGATGCACTGCAGTGAGTCCAGAGAGTGCACTGGCACCACTGGGGATGCAGTGCAGTGAGTCCAGAGAGTGCACTGGCACCACTGGGGATGCACTGCAGTGAGTCCAGAGATTGCACTGGCACCACTGTGGATGCAGTGCAGTGAGTCCAGAGACTTCACTGGCACCACTGGGAATGCAGAGAAGTGAGTGCAGAGAGTGCACTGGCACCACTGGGGATGCAGTGCAGTGAGTCCAGAGAGTGCACTGGCACCCCTGGGGATGCAGTGCAGTGAGTCCAGAGAGTGCACTGGCACCACCTGTGATGCAGTGAAGTGAGTCCAGAGAGTGCACTGGCACCAATGGGGCTGCAGTGCAGTGAGTCCAAAGAGTGCACTGGCACCACTGGGAATGCACTGCAGTGAGTCCAGAGAGTGCACTGGCACCACTGGTGATGCAGTACAGTGAGTCCAGAGAGTGCACTGGCACCACTGGTGATGCACTGCAGTGAGTCCAGAGAGTGCACTGGCACCACTGGGGATGCACTTCAGTGAGTCCAGAGATTGCACTGGCACCACTGGGGATGCAGTGCAGTGAGTCCAGAGAGTGCACTGGCACCACTGGGGATGCAGTGCATTGAGTCCAGAGAGTGCACTGGCACAACTGGGGATGCACTTCAGTGAGTCCAGAGAGTGCACTGACACCACTGGGGATGCAGTGCAGTGAGTCCACAGAGTGCACTGGCACCACTGTGGATGCAGTGCAGTGAGTTCAGAGAGAGCCCTGGCAGCACAGGGGATGCAGTGCAGTGAGTCCAGAGAGTGCACTGGCACCACTAGGGATGCACTGCAGTGAGTCCAGAGAGTGCACTGGCACCACTCGGGATGCAGTGCAGTGAGTCCAGAGTGCATTAGCTCCTCTGGGGATGCATTGACGCGAGTCCAGAGAGTGCACTGGCACCACTGGGGATGCACTGCAGTCACTCCAGAGAGTGCACTGGCACCACTGGGGATGCGGTGCAGTGAGTCCAGAGAGTGCACTGGCACCACAGGGGATGCAGTGCAGTGAGTCCAGAGAGTGCACTGGAACCACTGGGGATGCGGTGGCGGGAGTCCAGAGAGTGCTTTGGCACCACTGGGGATGCAGTACAGTGAGTCCAGAGAGTGCACTGGCACCACTGGGGATGCAGCGCAGTGACTCTAGAGAGTGCACTGGCACCACTCAGGGTGCAGTGCGGTGAGTCCAGAGAGTGCACTGGCACCACTGGGGATGCAGTACAGTGAGTCCAGAGAGTGCACTGGCACCACTGGGTATGCAGTGCAGTGAGTCCAGAGAGTGCACTGGCACCACTGGGGATGCACTGCAGTGAGTCCAGAGTGCACTAGCACCACTGGGGATGCACTGCAGTGAGTCCAGAGAGTGCACTGGCACCACCGGGAATGCACTGCAGTGAGTCCAGGGAGTGCACTGGCACCACTGGGGATGCACTGCAGTGAGTCCAGAGTGCACTAGCACCACTGGGGATGCACTTCAGTGAGTCCAGAGAGTGCACTGGCACCACTGGGGATGCAGTGACGCGAGTCCAGAGAGTGCACTGGCACCACTGGGGATGCAGTGACGCGAGTCCAGAGAGTGCACTGGCACCACTGGGGATGCAGTGCAGTCACTCCAGAGAGCGCACTGGCACCACTGGGGATGCGCTGCAGTGAGTGCAGAGAGTGCACTGGCACAACTGGGGATGCAGCGCAGTGACTCTAGAGAGTGCACTGGCACCACTGCGGATGCGGTGCAGTGAGTCCAGAGAGTGCACTGGCACCACAGGTGATGCAGTGCAGTGAGTCCAGAGAGTGCACTGGCACCACTGGGGATGCACTGCAGTGACTCGAAAGAGTGCACTGGCACCACTGGGGAAGCAGTGCAGTGAGTCCAGAGAGTGCACTGGCACCACTGGGGATGCACTGCAGTGAGTCCAGAGAGTGCACTGGCACCACTGGGGAAGCAGTGCAGTGAGTCCAGAGAGTGCACTGGCACCACTGGGGATGCACTGCAGTGAGTCCAGAGAGTGCACTGTCACTACTGGGGATGCAGTGCAGTGAGTCCAGAGAGTGCACTGGCACCACTGAGAATGCACTTCAGTGAGTCCAGAGAGTGCCCTGGCACCACTGGGGATGCACTGCAGTGAGTCCAGAGATTGCACTGGCACCACTGGGGATGCAGTACAGTGAGTCCACACAGTGCACTAGCACCACTGGGGATGCAGTGCAGTGAGTCCAGAGAGTGCACTGGCACCACTGGTGATGCACTGCTGTGAGTCCAGAGAGTGCTCTTGCACCACAGGGGATGCAGTGCAGTGACTCAAGAGAGTGCACTGGCAGCACTGGGGATGCAGTGCAGTGAGTCCAGAGATTGCACTGGCACCACTGGGGATGCAGTGCAGTGAGTCCAGAGAGTGCAATGGCACCACTGCGGATGCACTGCAGTGAGTCCAGAGAGTGCACTGGCTCCACTGGGGATGCACTGCAGTGAGTCCAGAGAGTGCACTGGCACCACTGGGGATGCACTGCAATGAGTCCAGAGAGTGCACTGGCACCACTGGGGATGCAGTGCAGTGAGTCCAGAGAGTGCACTGGCACCACTGGGGATGCACTGCAGTGAGTCCAGAGAGTGCACTGGCACCACAGGGGATGCACTGCAGTGAGTCCACAGAGTGCACTAGCACTACTGGGGATGCAGTGCAGTGAGTCCAGAGAGTGCACTGGCAGCACTGGGGATGCAGTGCAGTGAGTCCAGAGAGTGCACTGGCACCACTGGGGATGCACTGCAGTGAGTCCAGAGAGTGCACTGTCACCGTTGGGGATGCACTGCAGTGTCTGCAGAGAGTGCCCTGGCACCACTAGGGATGCAGTGCAGTGAGTCCAGAGAGTGCACTGGCACCACTGGGGATGCAGTGCAGTGAGTCCAGAGAGTGCACTGGCACCACTGGTGATGCACTGCTGTGAGTCCAGAGAGTGCTCTTGCACCACAGGGGATGCAGTGCAGTGACTAAAGAGAGTGCACTGGCAGCACTGGGGATGCAGTGCAGTGAGTCCAGAGAGTGCACTGGCACCACTGGGGATGCAGTGCAGTGAGTCCAGAGAGTGCAATGGCACCACTGCGGATGCACTGCAGTGAGTCCAGAGAGTGCACTGGCTCCACTGGGGATGCACTGCAGTGAGTCCAGAGAGTGCACTGGCACCACTGGGGATGCACTGCAGTGAGTCCAGAGAGTGCACTGGCACCACTGGGGATGCACTGCAGTGAGTCCACAGAGTGCACTAGCACTACTGGGGATGCAGTGCAGTGAGTCCAGAGAGTGCACTGGCAGCACTGGGGATGCAGTGCAGTTACTCCAGAGATTGCACTGGCACCACCGGGGATGCAGTGCAGTGAGTCCAGAGAGTGCACTGGCACCACTGGGGATGCAGTGCAGTGAGTCCAGAGAGTGCACTGGCACCACTGGGGATGCAGTGCTGTGACTCCAGAGAGCGAACTGGCACCACTGGGGATGCAGTGCAGTGAGTCCAGAGAGTGCACTGGCACCACTGGGGATGCACTGCAGTGAGCCCAGAGAGTGCACTGGCACCAGTGGGGATGCACTGCAGTGAGTCCAGAGAGTGCACTGGCACCACTGGGGAAGCAGTGCAGTGAGTCCAGAGAGTGCAGTGGCACCACTGGGGATGCACTGCAGTGAGTCCAGAGATTGCACTGGCACCACTGGGGATGCAGTGCAGTGAGTCCAGAGAGTGCACTGGCACCACTGGGGATGCACTGCAGTGAGTCCAGAGAGTGCACTGGCACCACTGAGAATGCATTTCAATGAGTCCAGAGAGTACACTGGCACCACTGGGGATGCACTGCAGTGAGTCCAGAGAGTGCACTGGCACCACTGGGGATGCAGTGCAGTGAGTCCAGAGAGTGCACTGTCACTACTGGGGATGCAGTGCAGTGAGTCCAGAGAGTGCACTGGCACCACTGGGGATGCAGTGCAGTGAGTCCTGAGAGTGCACTGGCACCACTGGGGATGCAGTGCAGTGAGTCCAGAGATTGCACTGGCACCACTGGGGATGCAGTACAGTGAGTCCACACAGTGCACTAGCACCACTGGGGATGCAGTGCAGTGAGTCCAGAGAGTGCACTGGCACCACTGGGGATGCAGTGCAGTGAGTCCAGAGAGTGCACTGGCACCACTGGTGATGCACTGCAGTGAGTCCAGAGAGTGCACTGGCTCCACTGGGGATGCACTGCAGTGACTCCAGAGAGTGCACTGGCACCACTGGGGATGCACTGCAGTGAGTCCAGAGATTGCACTGGCACCACTGGGGATGCACTGAAGTGAGTCCAGAGAGTGCACTGGCACCACTGAGAATGCACTTCAGTGAGTCCAGAGAGTGCACTGGCACCACTGGGGATGCACTTCAGTGAGTCCAGAGAGTGCACTGGCACCACTGGGGATGCAGTGCTGTGACTCCAGAGAGTGCACTGGCACCACTGGGGATGCAGTGCAGTGAGTCCAGAGAGTGCACTGGCACCACTGGGGATGCGGTGCCGGGAGTCCAGAGAGTGCTTTGGCACCAGTGGGGATGCACTGCAGTTACTCCAGAGACTGCACTGGCACCACTGGGGATGCAGTGCAGTGAGTCCAGAGAGTGCACTGGCACCACTGGGGATGCACTGCAGTGAGTCCAGAGAGTGCACTGGCACCACTGGGGATGCACTGCAGTGAGTCCAGAGAGTGTACTGGCACCACTGGGGATGCACTGCAGTGAGTCCAGAGAGTGCACTGGCACCACTGGGGATGCAGTGCAGTGAGTCCAGAGAGTGCACTGGCACCACTGGGGATGCACTGCAGTGAGTCCACAGAGTGCACTAGCACTACTGGGGATGCAGTGCAGTGAGTCCAGAGAGTGCACTGGCAGCACTGGGGATGCAGTGCAGTGAGTCCAGAGAGTGCACTGGCACCACTGGGGATGCACTTCAGTGAGTCCAGAGAGTGCACTGGCACCACTGGGGATGCACTGCAGTGAGCCCAGAGAGTGCACTGGCACCAGTGGGGATGCACTGCAGTAAGTCCAGTGAGTGCACTGGCACCACTGGGGATGCAGTGCAGTGGGTCCAGTGAGTGTACTGGCACCACTGAGAATGCACTTCAGTGAGTCCAGAGAGTGCACTGGCACCACTGGGGATGCACTGCAGTGAGTCCAGAGAGTGCACTGGCACCACTGGGGATGCACTGCAGTGAGTCCAGAGAGTGCACTGGCAACACTGGGGATGCAGTGCAGTGAGTCCAGAGAGTGCACTGGCACCACTGGGGATGCAGTGCAGTGAGTCCAGAGAGTGCACTGGCACCACTGGGGATGCGGTGCTGGGAGTTCAGAGAGTGCTTTGGTACCAGTGGGGATGCAGTGCAGTTACTCCAGAGACTGCACTGGCACCACCGGGGATGCAGTGCAGTGAGTCCAGAGAGTGCACTGGCACCACTGGGGATGCAGTGCAGTGAGTCCAGAGATTGCACTGGCACCACTGGGGATGCACTGCAGTGAGTCCAGAGAGTGCACTGTCACTACTGGGGATGCAGTGCAGTGAGTCCAGAGAGTGCACTGGCACCACTGGGGATGCAGTGCAGTGAGTCCTGAGAGTGCACTGGCACCACTGGGGATGCAGTGCAGTGAGTCCAGAGATTGCACTGGCACCACTGGGGATGCAGTACAGTGAGTCCACACAGTGCACTAGCACCACTGGGGATGCAGTGCAGTGAGTCCAGAGAGTGCACTGGCACCACTGGGGATGCAGTGCAGTGAGTCCAGAGAGTGCACTGGCACCACTGGTGATGCACTGCTGTGAGTCCAGAGAGTGCTCTTGCACCACAGGGGATGCAGTGCAGTGACTCAAGAGAGTGCACTGGCAGCACTGGGGATGCAGTGCAGTGAGTGTAGAGAGTGCACTGGCACCACTTGAGATGCAGTGCAGTGAGTCCAGAGAGTGCAATGGCACCACTGCGGATGCACTGCAGTGAGTCCAGAGAGTGCACTGGCACCATTGGAGATGCAGTGCAGTGAGTCCAGAGAGTGCACTGGCACCACTGGGGATGCACTGCAGTGAGTCCAGAGAGTGTACTGGCACCACTGGGGATGCACTGAAGTGAGTCCAGAGAGTGCACTGGCACCACTGAGAATGCACTTCAGTGAGTCCAGAGAGTGCACTGGCACCACTGGGGATGCACTTCAGTGAGTCCAGAGAGTGCACTGGCACCACTGGGGATGCAGTGCTGTGACTCCAGAGAGTGCACTGGCACCACTGGGGATGCAGTGCAGTGAGTCCAGAGAGTGCACTGGCACCACTGGGGATGCGGTGCCGGGAGTCCAGAGAGTGCTTTGGCACCAGTGGGGATGCACTGCAGTTACTCCAGAGACTGCCCTGGCACCACTGGGGATGCAGTGCAGTGAGTTCAGAGAGTGCACTGGCACCACTGGGGATGCACTGCAGTGAGTCCAGAGAGTGCACTGTCACCACTGGGGATGCACTGCAGTGAGTCCAGAGAGTGCACTGTCACCACTGGGGATGCAGTGCAGTGAGTCCAGAGAGTGCACTGGCACCACTGGGGATGCAGTGCTGTGACTCCGGAGAGTGCACTAGCACCACTGAGAATGCACTTCAGTGAGTCCAGAGAGTGCACTGGCACCACTGGGGATGCACTTCAGTGAGTCCAGAGAGTGCACTGGCACCACTGGGGATGCAGTGCTGTGACTCCAGAGAGTGCACTGGCACCACTGGGGATGCAGTTTAGTGAGTCCAGAGAGTGCACTGGCACCACTGGGGATGCGGTGCCGGGAGTCCAGAGAGTGCTTTGGCACCAGTGGGGATGCACTGCAGTTACTCCAGAGACTGCACTGGCACCACTGGGGATGCAGTGCAGTGAGTCCAGAGAGTGCACTGGCACCACTGGGGATGCACTGCAGTGAGTCCAGAGAGTGCACTGTCACCACTGGGGATGCACTGCAGTGAGTCCAGAGAGTGCACTGTCACCACTGGGGATGCACTGCAGTGAGTCCAGAGAGTGCACTGGCACCACTGGGGATGTGTCCAGTGAGTCCAGTGAGTGCACTGGCACCACTGGGGATGCAGTGCTGTGAGTCCAGACAGTGCACTGGCACCACTGGGGATGCCCTGCAGTGAGTCCAGAGAGTGCACTGGCACCACTGGGGATGCAGTGCAGTGAGTTCAGAGAGTGCACTGGCACCACTGGGGATGCACTGCAGTGAGTCCAGAGAGTGCACTGGCAACACTGGGGCTTCAGTGCAGTGAGTCAAGAGAGTGCACTGGCACCACTGGGGATGCACTGCAGTGAGTCCAGAGAGTGCACTGGCACCACTGGGGATGCACTGCAGTGAGTCCAGAGAGTGCACTGTCACCACTGGGGATGCAGTACAGTGAGTCCACAGAGTGCACTGGCACCAGTGGGTATGCAGTACAGTGAGTCCAGAGAGTGCACTGGCACCACTGGGGCATGCAGTGCAGTGAGTCCAGAGAGTGCACTGGCACCACGGGGGATGCGGTGCTGGGAGTCCAGAGAGTGCTTTGGCACCAGTGGGGATGCAGTGCAGTTACTCCAGAGACTGCACTGGCACCACTGGGGATGCAGTGCAGTGAGTCCAGAGAGTGCACTGGCACCACTGGGGATGCAGTGCAGTGAGTCCAGAGATTTGCACTGGCACCACTGGGGATGCAGTGCTGTGACTCCAGAGAGCGCACTGGCACCACTGGGGATGCAGTGCAGTGAGTCCAGAGAGTGCACTGGCACCACTGGGGATGCACTGCAGTGAGCCCAGAGAGTGCACTGGCACCAGCGGGGATGCACTGCAGTGAGTCCAGTGAGTGCACTGGCACCACTGGAGAAGCAGTGCAGTGAGTCCAGAGAGTTCAGAGGCACCACTGGTGATGCAGTTTAGTGAGTCCAGAGAGTGCACTGGCACCACTGGGGATGCAGTGCAGTGAGTCCAGTGAGTGTACTGGCACCACTGGGGATGCACTGCTGTGAGTCCAGAGAGTGCACTGGCACCACTGAGAATGCACTTCAATGAGTCTAGAGAGTGCACTGGCACCACTGGGGATGCACTGCAGTGAGTCCAGAGAGTGCAGTGGCACCACTGGGGATGCACTGCAGTGAGTCCAGAGAGTGCTTTGGCACCAGTGGGGATGCACTGCAGTTACTCCAGAGACTGCACTGGCACCACTGGGGATGCAGTGCAGTGAGTCCAGAGAGTGCACTGGCACCAGTGGGGATGCAGTGCAGTGAGTCCAGAGAGTGCACTGGCACCACTGGGGATGCACTGCAGTGAGTCCAGAGAGTGCACTGTCACCACTGGGGATGCAGTACAGTGAGTCCAGAGAGTGCACTGGCACCACTGGGGATGCAGTGCCGTGAGTCCAGAGAGTGCACTGGCACCACCGGGGATGCAGTGCAGTGAGTCCAGAGAGTGCACTGGCACCACTGGGGATGCAGTGCAGTGAGTCCAGATATTTGCACTGGCACCACTGGGGATGCACTGCAGTGACTCCAGAGAGTGCACTGGCACCACTGGGGATGCACTGCAGTGAGTCCAGAGATTGCACTGGCACCACTGGGGATGCACTGAAGTGAGTCCAGAGAGTGCACTGGCACCACTGAGAATGCACTTCAGTGAGTCCAGAGAGTGCACTGGCACCACTGGGGATGCACTTCAGTGAGTCCAGAGAGTGCACTGGCACCACTGGGGATGCAGTGCTGTGACTCCAGAGAGTGCACTGGCACCACTGGGGATGCAGTGCAGTGAGTCCAGAGAGTGCACTGGCACCACTGGGGATGCGGTGCCGGGAGTCCAGAGAGTGCTTTGGCACCAGTGGGGATGCACTGCAGTTACTCCAGAGACTGCACTGGCACCACTGGGGATGCAGTGCAGTGAGTCCAGAGAGTGCACTGGCACCACTGGGGATGCACTGCAGTGAGTCCAGAGAGTGCACTGGCACCACTGGGGATGCACTGCAGTGAGTCCAGAGAGTGTACTGGCACCACTGGGGATGCACTGCAGTGAGTCCAGAGAGTGCACTGGCACCACTGGGGATGCACTGCAGTGAGTCCAGAGAGTGCACTGGCACCACTGGGGATGCACTGCAGTGAGTCCACAGAGTGCACTAGCACTACTGGGGATGCAGTGCAGTGAGTCCAGAGAGTGCACTGGCAGCACTGGGGATGCAGTGCAGTGAGTCCAGAGAGTGCACTGGCACCACTGGGGATGCACTTCAGTGAGTCCAGAGAGTGCACTGGCACCACTGGGGATGCACTGCAGTGAGCCCAGAGAGTGCACTGGCACCAGTGGGGATGCACTGCAGTAAGTCCAGTGAGTGCACTGGCACCACTGGGGATGCAGTGCAGTGGGTCCAGTGAGTGTACTGGCACCACTGAGAATGCACTTCAGTGAGTCCAGAGAGTGCACTGGCACCACTGGGGATGCACTGCAGTGAGTCCAGAGAGTGCACTGGCACCACTGGGGATGCACTGCAGTGAGTCCAGAGAGTGCACTGGCAACACTGGGGATGCAGTGCAGTGAGTCCAGAGAGTGCACTGGCACCACTGGGGATGCAGTGCAGTGAGTCCAGAGAGTGCACTGGCACCACTGGGGATGCGGTGCTGGGAGTTCAGAGAGTGCTTTGGTACCAGTGGGGATGCAGTGCAGTTACTCCAGAGACTGCACTGGCACCACCGGGGATGCAGTGCAGTGAGTCCAGAGAGTGCACTGGCACCACTGGGGATGCAGTGCAGTGAGTCCAGAGATTGCACTGGCACCACTGGGGATGCACTGCAGTGAGTCCAGAGAGTGCACTGTCACTACTGGGGATGCAGTGCAGTGAGTCCAGAGAGTGCACTGGCACCACTGGGGATGCAGTGCAGTGAGTCCTGAGAGTGCACTGGCACCACTGGGGATGCAGTGCAGTGAGTCCAGAGATTGCACTGGCACCACTGGGGATGCAGTACAGTGAGTCCACACAGTGCACTAGCACCACTGGGGATGCAGTGCAGTGAGTCCAGAGAGTGCACTGGCACCACTGGGGATGCAGTGCAGTGAGTCCAGAGAGTGCACTGGCACCACTGGTGATGCACTGCTGTGAGTCCAGAGAGTGCTCTTGCACCACAGGGGATGCAGTGCAGTGACTCAAGAGAGTGCACTGGCAGCACTGGGGATGCAGTGCAGTGAGTGTAGAGAGTGCACTGGCACCACTTGAGATGCAGTGCAGTGAGTCCAGAGAGTGCAATGGCACCACTGCGGATGCACTGCAGTGAGTCCAGAGAGTGCACTGGCTCCACTGGGGATGCACTGCAGTGAGTCCAGAGAGTGCACTGGCACCACTGGGGATGCACTGCAGTGAGTCCAGAGAGTGTACTGGCACCACTGGGGATGCACTGAAGTGAGTCCAGAGAGTGCACTGGCACCACTGAGAATGCACTTCAGTGAGTCCAGAGAGTGCACTGGCACCACTGGGGATGCACTTCAGTGAGTCCAGAGAGTGCACTGGCACCACTGGGGATGCAGTGCTGTGACTCCAGAGAGTGCACTGGCACCACTGGGGATGCAGTGCAGTGAGTCCAGAGAGTGCACTGGCACCACTGGGGATGCGGTGCCGGGAGTCCAGAGAGTGCTTTGGCACCAGTGGGGATGCACTGCAGTTACTCCAGAGACTGCCCTGGCACCACTGGGGATGCAGTGCAGTGAGTTCAGAGAGTGCACTGGCACCACTGGGGATGCACTGCAGTGAGTCCAGAGAGTGCACTGTCACCACTGGGGATGCACTGCAGTGAGTCCAGAGAGTGCACTGGCACCACTGGGGATGCACTTCAGTGAGTCCAGAGAGTGCACTGGCACCACTGGGGATGCAGTGCTGTGACTCCAGAGAGTGCACTGGCACCACTGGGGATGCAGTTTAGTGAGTCCAGAGAGTGCACTGGCACCACTGGGGATGCGGTGCCGGGAGTCCAGAGAGTGCTTTGGCACCAGTGGGGATGCACTGCAGTTACTCCAGAGACTGCACTGGCACCACTGGGGATGCAGTGCAGTGAGTCCAGAGAGTGCACTGGCACCACTGGGGATGCACTGCAGTGAGTCCAGAGAGTGCACTGTCACCACTGGGGATGCACTGCAGTGAGTCCAGAGAGTGCACTGTCACCACTGGGGATGCACTGCAGTGAGTCCAGAGAGTGCACTGGCACCACTGGGGATGTGTCCAGTGAGTCCAGTGAGTGCACTGGCACCACTGGGGATGCAGTGCTGTGAGTCCAGACAGTGCACTGGCACCACTGGGGATGCCCTGCAGTGAGTCCAGAGAGTGCACTGGCACCACTGGGGATGCAGTGCAGTGAGTTCAGAGAGTGCACTGGCACCACTGGGGATGCACTGCAGTGAGTCCAGAGAGTGCACTGGCAACACTGGGGCTTCAGTGCAGTGAGTCAAGAGAGTGCACTGGCACCACTGGGGATGCACTGCAGTGAGTCCAGAGAGTGCACTGGCACCACTGGGGATGCACTGCAGTGAGTCCAGAGAGTGCACTGTCACCACTGGGGATGCAGTACAGTGAGTCCACAGAGTGCACTGGCACCAGTGGGTATGCAGTACAGTGAGTCCAGAGAGTGCACTGGCACCACTGGGGCATGCAGTGCAGTGAGTCCAGAGAGTGCACTGGCACCACGGGGGATGCGGTGCTGGGAGTCCAGAGAGTGCTTTGGCACCAGTGGGGATGCAGTGCAGTTACTCCAGAGACTGCACTGGCACCACTGGGGATGCAGTGCAGTGAGTCCAGAGAGTGCACTGGCACCACTGGGGATGCAGTGCAGTGAGTCCAGAGATTTGCACTGGCACCACTGGGGATGCAGTGCTGTGACTCCAGAGAGCGCACTGGCACCACTGGGGATGCAGTGCAGTGAGTCCAGAGAGTGCACTGGCACCACTGGGGATGCACTGCAGTGAGCCCAGAGAGTGCACTGGCACCAGCGGGGATGCACTGCAGTGAGTCCAGTGAGTGCACTGGCACCACTGGAGAAGCAGTGCAGTGAGTCCAGAGAGTTCAGAGGCACCACTGGTGATGCAGTTTAGTGAGTCCAGAGAGTGCACTGGCACCACTGGGGATGCAGTGCAGTGAGTCCAGTGAGTGTACTGGCACCACTGGGGATGCACTGCTGTGAGTCCAGAGAGTGCACTGGCACCACTGAGAATGCACTTCAATGAGTCTAGAGAGTGCACTGGCACCACTGGGGATGCACTGCAGTGAGTCCAGAGAGTGCAGTGGCACCACTGGGGATGCACTGCAGTGAGTCCAGAGAGTGCTTTGGCACCAGTGGGGATGCACTGCAGTTACTCCAGAGACTGCACTGGCACCACTGGGGATGCAGTGCAGTGAGTCCAGAGAGTGCACTGGCACCAGTGGGGATGCAGTGCAGTGAGTCCAGAGAGTGCACTGGCACCACTGGGGATGCACTGCAGTGAGTCCAGAGAGTGCACTGTCACCACTGGGGATGCAGTACAGTGAGTCCAGTGAGTGCACTGGCACCACTGGGGATGCAGTGCCGTGAGTCCAGAGAGTGCACTGGCACCACCGGGGATGCAGTGCAGTGAGTCCAGAGAGTGCACTGGCACCACTGGGGATGCAGTGCAGTGAGTCCAGATATTTGCACTGGCACCACTGGGGATGCAGTGCTGTGACTCCAGAGAGCGCACTGGCACCACTGGGGATGCAGTGCAGTGAGTCCAGAGAGTGCACTGGCACCACTGGGGATGCAGTGCAGTGAGCCCAGAGAGTGCACTGGCACCAGCGGGGATGCACTGCAGTGAGTCCAGTGAGTGCACTGGCACCACTGGTGATGCACTGCAGTGAGTCCAGAGAGTGCAGTGGCACCACTGGGGATGCAGTTTAGTGAGTCCAGAGAGTGCACTGGCACCACTGGGGATGCAGTGCAGTGAGTCCAGTGAGTACACTGGCACCAGTGGGGATGCAGTGCAGTGAGTCCAGAGAGTGCAGTGGCACCACTGGTGATGCAGTTTAGTGAGTCCAGAGAGTGCACTGGCACCACTGGGGATGCACTGCAGTGAGTCCAGAGAGTGCACTGGCACCACTGAGAATGCACTTCAATGAGTCCAGAGAGTGCACTGGCACCACTGGGGATGCACTGCAGTGAGTCCAGAGAGTGCAGTGGCACCACTGGGGATGCACTGCAGTGAGTCCAGAGAGTGCTTTGGCACCAGTGGGGATGCACTGCAGTTACTCCAGAGACTGCACTGGCACCACTGGGGATGCAGTGCAGTGAGTCCAGAGAGTGCACTGGCACCAGTGGGGATGCACTGCAGTGAGTCCAGAGAGTGCACTGGCACCACTGGGGATGCAGTGCAGTGAGTCCAGAGAGTGCACTGGCACCACTGGGGATGCACTGCAGTGAGTCCAGAGAGTGCACTGGCACCACTGGGGATGCAGTGCAGTGAATCCAGTGAGTGCACTGGCACCACTGGGGATGCAGTGCAGTGAGTCCAGAGAGTGCACTGGCACCACTGGGGATGCAGTGCAGTAAGTCCAGAGAGTGCACTGGCACCACTGGGGATGCACTGCAGTGAGTCCAGAGAGTGCACTGTCACTACTGGGGATGCAGTGCAGTGAGTCCAGAGAGTGCACTGGCACCACTGAGGATGCAGTGCAGTGAGTCCTGAGAGTGCACTGGCACCACTGGGGATGCACTGCAGTGAGTCCAGAGAGTGCTCTGGCACCACTGGGGTTGCAGTACAGTGAGTCCACACAGTGCACTAGCGCCACTGGGGATGCAGTGCAGTGAGTCCAGAGAGTGCACTGGCACCACTGGTGATGCAGTGCAGTGAGTCCAGAGAGTGCACTGGCACCACTGGTGATGCACTGCTATGAGTCCAGAGAGTGCTCTTGCACCACAGGGGATGCAGTGCAGTGACTCAAGAGAGTGCACTGGCAGCACTGGGGATGCAGTGCAGTGAGTCCAGAGAGTGCACTGGCACCACTGGAGATGCAGTGCAGTGAGTCCAGAGAGTGCAATGGCACCACTGCGGATGCACTGCAGTGAGTCCAGAGAGTGCACTGGCTCCACTGGGGATGCACTGCAGTGAGTCCAGAGAGTGCACTGGCACCACTGGGGATGCACTTCAGTGAGTCCAGAGAGTGCACTGGCACCAGTGGGGATGCAGTGCAGTGAGTCCAGAGAGTGCACTGGCACCAGTGGGGATGCAGTGCAGTGAGTCCAGAGAGTGCACTGGCACCACTGGGGATGCACTGCAGTGAGTCCAGAGAGTACACTGGCACCACTGGGGATGCACTGCAGTGAGTCCAGAGAGTGCACTGACACCACTGGGGATGCACTGCAGTGAGTCCAGAGAGTGCACTGGCACCACTGGGGATGTGTCCAGTGAGTCCAGTGAGTGCACTGGCACCACTGGGGATGCAGTACAGTGAGTCCACAGACTGCACTGGCACCACTGGGGATGCAGTGCAGTTACTCCAGAGACTGCACTGGCACCACCGGGGATGCAGTGCAGTGAGTCCAGAGAGTGCACTGGCACCACTGGGGATGCAGTGCAGTGAGTCCAGAGATTTGCACTGGTACCACTGGGGATGCAGTGCTGTGACTCCAGAGAGTGCACTGGCACCACTGGGGATGCACTGCAGTGAGCCCAGAGAGTGCACTGGCACCAGTGGGAATGCACTGCAGTGAGTCCAGTGAGTGCACTGGCACCACTGGGGAAGCAGTGCAGTGAGTCCAGAGAGTGCAGTGGCACCACTGGTGATGCAGTTTAGTGAGTCCAGAGAGTGCACTGGCACCACTGGGGATGCAGTGCAGTGAGTCCAGTGAGTGTACTGGCACCACTGGGGATGCACTGCAGTGAGTCCAGAGAGTGCACTGGCACCACTGAGAATGCACTTCAATGAGTCCAGAGAGTGCACTGGCACCACTGGGGATGCACTGCAGTGAGTCCAGAGAGTGCAGTGGCACCACTGGGGATGCACTACAGTGAGTCCAGAGAGTGCACTGGCACCACTGGGGATGCAGTGCAGTGAGTCCACAGAGTGCACTGGCACCACTGGGGATGCAGTGCAGTGAGTCCAGAGAGTGCACTGGCACCACTGGGGATGCAGTGCTGTGACTCCAGAGAGTGCACTGGCACCACTGGGGATGCAGTTTAGTGAGTCCAGAGAGTGCACTGGCACCACTGGGGATGCGGTGCCGGGAGTCCAGAGAGTGCTTTGGCACCAGTGGGGATGCACTGCAGTTACTCCAGAGACTGCACTGGCACCACTGGGGATGCAGTGCAGTGAGTTCAGAGAGTGCACTGGCACCACTGGGGATGCACTGCAGTGAGTCCAGAGAGTGCACTGTCACCACTGGGGATGCACTGCAGTGAGTCCAGAGAGTGCACTGTCACCACTGGGGATGCAGTGCAGTGAGTCCAGAGAGTGCACTGGCACCACTGGGGATGCAGTGCTGTGACTCCGGAGAGTGCACTGGCACCACTGAGAATGCACTTCAGTGAGTCCAGAGAGTGCACTGGCACCACTGGGGATGCACTTCAGTGAGTCCAGAGAGTGCACTGGCACCACTGGGGATGCAGTGCTGTGACTCCAGAGAGTGCACTGGCACCACTGGGGATGCAGTGCAGTGAGTCCAGAGAGTGCACTGGCACCACTGGGGATGCGGTGCCGGGAGTCCAGAGAGTGCTTTGGCACCAGTGGGGATGCACTGCAGTTACTCCAGAGACTGCACTGGCACCACTGGGGATGCAGTGCAGTGAGTCCAGAGAGTGCACTGGCACCACTGGGGATGCACTGCAGTGAGTCCAGAGAGTGCACTGTCACCACTGGGGATGCAGTGCAGTGAGTCCACAGAGTGCACTGGCACCACTGGGGATGCAGTGCAGTGAGTCCAGAGAGTGCACTGGCACCACTGGGGATGCACTGCAGTGAATCCAGTGAGTGCACTGGCACCACTGGGGATACAGTGCAGTGAGTCCAGAGAGTGCACTGGCACCACTGGGGATGCAGTGCAGTGAGTCCAGAGAGTGCACTGGCACCACTGGGGATGCACTGCAGTGAGTCCAGAGATTGCACTGGCACCACTGTGGATGCAGTGCAGTGAGTCCAGAGACTTCACTGGCACCACTGGGAATGCAGAGAAGTGAGTGCAGAGAGTGCACTGGCACCACTGGGGATGCAGTGCAGTGAGTCCAGAGAGTGCACTGGCACCATTGGGGATGCAGTGCAGTGAGTCCAGAGAGTGCACTGGCACCACCTGTGATGCAGTGCAGTGAGTCCAGAGAATGCACTGGCACCAATGGGGCTGCAGTGCAGTGAGTCCAAAGAGTGCACTGGCACCACTGGGAATGCACTGCAGTGAGTCCAGAGAGTACACTGGCACCACTGGGGATGCACTGCAGTGAGTCCAGAGAGTGCACTGGCACCACTGGGGATGCACTACAGTGAATCCAGAGATTGCACTGGCACCACTGGGGATGCAGTGCAGTGAGTCCAGAGAGTGCACTGGCACCACTGGGGATGCAGTGCATTGAGTCCAGAGAGTGCACTGGCACAACTGGGGATGCACTTCAGTGAGTCCAGAGAGTGCACTGGCACCAGTGGGGATGCAGTGCAGTGAGTCCAGAGAGTGCACTGGCACCACTGGGGATGCACTGCAGTGAGTCCTGAGAGTACACTGGCACCACTGGGGATGCAGTGCAGTGAGTCCAGAGAGTGCACTGGCACCACTGGGGATGCACTGCAGTGAGTCCAGAGAGTGCACTGGCACCACTGGGGATGTGTCCAGTGAGTCCAGTGAGTGCACTGGCACCACTGGGGATGCAGTGCAGTGAGTCCAGAGAGTACACTGGCACCAGTGGGGATGCAGTGCAGTGAGTCCAGAGAGTGCACTGGCACCACGGGGGATGCGGTGCTGGGAGTCCAGAGAGTGCTTTGGCACCAGTGGGGATGCAGTGCAGTTACTCCAGAGACTGCACTGGCACCACTGGGGATGCAGTGCAGTGAGTCCAGAGAGTGCACTGGCACCACTGGGGATGCAGTGCAGTGAGTCCAGAGATTTGCACTGGCACCACTGGGGATGCAGTGCTGTGACTCCAGAGAGCGCACTGGCACCACTGGGGATGCAGTGCAGTGAGTCCAGAGAGTGCACTGGCACCACTGGGGATGCACTGCAGTGAGCCCAGAGAGTGCACTGGCACCAGCGGGGATGCACTGCAGTGAGTCCAGTGAGTGCACTGGCACCACTGGGGATGCAGTGCAGTGAGTCCAGTGAGTGTACTGGCACCACTGGGGATGCACTGCAGTGAGTCCAGAGAGTGCACTGGCACCACTGAGAATGCACTTCAATGAGTCCAGAGAGTGCACTGGCACCACTGGGGATGCACTGCAGTGAGACCAGAGAGTGCAGTGGCACCACTGGGGATGCACTGCAGTGAGTCCAGAGAGTGCTTTGGCACCAGTGGGGATGCACTGCAGTTACTCCAGAGACTGCACTGGCACCACTGGGGATGCAGTGCAGTGAGTCCAGAGAGTGCACTGGCACCAGTGGGGATGCACTGCAGTGAGTCCAGAGAGTGCACTGGCACCACTGGGGATGCACTGCAGTGAGTCCAGAGAGTGCACTGTCACCACTGGGGATGCAGTACAGTGAGTCCACAGAGTGCACTGGCACCACTGGGGATGCAGTGCAGTGAGTCCAGAGAGTGCACTGGCACCACCGGGGATGCAGTGCAGTGAGTCCAGAGAGTGCACTGGCACCACTGGGGATGCAGTGCAGTGAGTCCTGAGAGTGCACTGGCACCACTGGGGATGCAGTGCTGTGACTCCAGAGAGCGCACTGGCACCACTGGGGATGCAGTGCAGTGAGTCCAGAGAGTGCACTGGCACCACTGGGGATGCAGTGCAGTGAGCCCAGAGAGTGCACTGGCACCAGCGGGGATGCACTGCAGTGAGTCCAGTGAGTGCACTGGCACCACTGGTGATGCACTGCAGTGAGTCCAGAGAGTGCAGTGGCACCACTGGTGATGCAGTTTAGTGAGTCCAGAGAGTGCACTGGCACCACTGGGGATGCAGTGCAGTGAGTCCAGTGAGTGTACTGGCACCACTGGGGATGCAGTGCAGTGAGTCCAGAGAGTGCACTGGCACCACTGAGAATGCACTTCAATGAGTCCAGAGAGTGCACTGGCACCACTGGGGATGCACTGCAGTGAGTCCAGAGAGTGCAGTGGCACCACTGGGGATGCACTGCAGTGAGTCCAGAGAGTGCTCTTGCACCACAGGGGATGCAGTGCAGTGACTCAAGAGAGTGCACTGGCACCACTGGGGATGCAGTGCAGTGAGTCCAGAGAGTGCACTGGCACCAGTGGGGATGCACTGCAGTGAGTCCAGAGAGTGCACTGGCACCACTGGGGATGCACTGCAGTGAGTTCAGAGAGTGCACTGTCACCACTGGGGATGCAGTACAGTGAGTCCACAGACTGCACTGGCACCACTGGGGATGCAGTGCAGTGAGTCCAGAGAGTGCACTGGCACCACTGGGGATGCAGTGCAGTGAATCCAGTGAGTGCACTGGCACCACTGGGGATGCAGTGCAGTGAGTCCAGAGAGTGCACTGGCACTACTGGGGATGCAGTGCAGTAAGTCCAGAGAGTGCACTGGCACCACTGGGGATGCACTGCAGTGAGTCCAGAGAGTACACTGGCACCACTGGGGATGCACTGCAGTGAGTCCAGAGAGTGCACTGGCACCACTGGGGATGCACTGCAGTGAGTCCAGAGAGTGCACTGGCACCACTGGGGATGTGTCCAGTGAGTCCAGTGAGTGCACTGGCACCACTGGGGATGCAGTGCAGTGAGTCCAGAGAGTACACTGGCACCAGTGGGGATGCAGTGCAGTGAGTCCAGAGAGTGCACTGGCACCACTGGGGATGCAGTGCAGTCAGTCCAGTGAGTGCACTGGCACCACAGGGGGTGCAGTACAGTGAGTCCAGAGAGTGCACTGGCACCACTGGGGATACACTGCAGTGAGTCCAGACAGTGCACTGGCACCACTGGGGATGCCCTGCAGTGAGTCCAGAGAGTGCACTGGCACCACTGGGGATGCAGTGCAGTGAGTCCAGAGAGTGCACTGGCACCACTGGGGATGCACTGCAGTGAGTCCAGAGAGTGCACTGGCACCACTGGGTCTTCAGTGCAGTGAGTCAAGAGAGTGCACTGGCACCACTGGGGATGCAGTGCAGTGAGTCCAGAGAGTGCACTGGCACCACTGGGGATGCACTGCAGTGAGTCCAGAGAGTGCACTGTCACCACTGGGGATGCAGTACAGTGAGTCCACAGAGTGCACTGGCACCAGTGGGTATGCAGTACAGTGAGTCCAGAGAGTGCACTGGCACCACTGGGCATGCAGTGCAGTGAGTCCAGAGAGTGCACTGGCACCACTGGGGATGCGGTGCTGGGAGTCCAGAGAGTGCTTTGGCACCAGTGGGGATGCAGTGCAGTTACTCCAGAGACTGCACTGGCACCACTGGGGATGCAGTGCAGTGAGTCCAGAGAGTGCACTGGCACCACTGGGGATGCAGTGCAGTGAGTCCAGAGATTTGCACTGGTACCACTGGGGATGCAGTGCTGTGACTCCAGAGAGTGCACTGGCACCACTGGGGATGCACTGCAGTGAGCCCAGAGAGTGCACTGGCACCAGTGGGAATGCACTGCAGTGAGTCCAGTGAGTGCACTGGCACCACTGGGGAAGCAGTGCAGTGAGTCCAGAGAGTGCAGTGGCACCACTGGTGATGCAGTTTAGTGAGTCCAGAGAGTGCACTGGCACCACTGGGGATGCAGTGCAGTGAGTCCAGTAAGTGTACTGGCACCACTGGGGATGCACTGCAGTGAGTCCAGAGAGTGCACTGGCACCACTGAGAATGCACTTCAATGAGTCCAGAGAGTGCACTGGCACCACTGGGGATGCACTGCAGTGAGTCCAGAGAGTGCAGTGGCACCACTGGGGATGCACTGCAGTGAGTCCAGAGAGTGCTTTGGCACCAGTGGGGATGCACTGCAGTTACTCCAGAGACTGCACTGGCACCACTGGGGATGCAGTGCAGTGAGTCCAGAGAGTGCACTGGCACCAGTGGGGATGCACTGCAGTGAGTCCAGAGAGTGCACTGGCACCACTGGGGATGCAGTGCAGTGAGTCCACAGAGTGCACTGGCACCACTGGGGATGCAGTGCAGTGAGTCTAGAGAGTGCACTGGCACCACTGGGGATGCAGTGCTGTGACTCCAGAGAGTGCACTGGCACCAGTGGGGATGCAGTTTAGTGAGTCCAGAGAGTGCACTGGCACCACTGGGGATGCGGTGCCGGGAGTCCAGAGAGTGCTTTGGCACCAGTGGGGATGCACTGCAGTTACTCCAGAGACTGCACTGGCACCACTGGGGATGCAGTGCAGTGAGTTCAGAGAGTGCACTGGCACCACTGGGGATGCACTGCAGTGAGTCCAGAGAGTGCACTGTCACCACTGGGGATGCACTGCAGTGAGTCCAGAGAGTGCACTGTCACCACTGGGGATGCAGTGCAGTGAGTCCAGAGAGTGCACTGGCACCACTGGGGATGCAGTGCTGTGACTCCGGAGAGTGCACTGGCACCACTGAGAATGCACTTCAGTGAGTCCAGAGAGTGCACTGGCACCACTGGGGATGCAGTGCTGTGACTCCAGAGAGTGCACTGGCACCACTGGGGATGCAGTGCAGTGAGTCCAGAGAGTGCACTGGCACCACTGGGGATGCGGTGCCGGGAGTCCAGAGAGTGCTTTGGCACCAGTGGGGATGCACTGCAGTTACTCCAGAGACTGCACTGGCACCACTGGGGATGCAGTGCAGTGAGTCCAGAGAGTGCACTGGCACCACTGGGGATGCACTGCAGTGAGTCCAGAGAGTGCACTGTCACCACTGGGGATGCACTGCAGTGAGTCCAGAGAGTGCACTGTCACCACTGGGGATGCAGTGCAGTGAGTCCACAGAGTGCACTGGCACCACTGGGGATGCAGTGCAGTGAGTCCAGAGAGTGCACTGGCACCACTGGGGATGCACTGCAGTGAATCCAGTGAGTGCACTGGCACCACTGGGGATACAGTGCAGTGAGTCCAGAGAGTGCACTGGCACCACTGGGGATGCAGTGCAGTGAGTCCAGAGAGTGCACTGGCACCACTGGGGATGCAGTGCAGTGAGTCCAGAGAGTGCACTGGCACCACTGGTGATGCACTGCAGTGAGTCCAGAGATTGCACTGGCACCACTGTGGATGCAGTGCAGTGAGTCCAGAGACTTCACTGGCACCACTGGGAATGCAGAGAAGTGAGTGCAGAGAGTGCACTGGCACCACTGGGGATGCAGTGCAGTGAGTCCAGAGAGTGCACTGGCACCATTGGGGATGCAGTGCAGTGAGTCCAGAGAGTGCACTGGCACCACCTGTGATGCAGTGCAGTGAGTCCAGAGAATGCACTGGCACCAATGGGGCTGCAGTGCAGTGAGTCCAAAGAGTGCACTGGCACCACTGGGAATGCACTGCAGTGAGTCCAGAGAGTACACTGGCACCACTGGGGATGCACTGCAGTGAGTCCAGAGAGTGCACTGGCACCACTGGGGATGCACTACAGTGAATCCAGAGATTGCACTGGCACCACTGGGGATGCAGTGCAGTGAGTCCAGAGAGTGCACTGGCACCACTGGGGATGCAGTGCATTGAGTCCAGAGAGTGCACTGGCACAACTGGGGATGCACTTCAGTGAGTCCAGAGAGTGCACTGGCACCAGTGGGGATGCAGTGCAGTGAGTCCAGAGAGTGCACTGGCACCACTGGGGATGCACTGCAGTGAGTCCTGAGAGTACACTGGCACCACTGGGGATGCAGTGCAGTGAGTCCAGAGAGTGCACTGGCACCACTGGGGATGCACTGCAGTGAGTCCAGAGAGTGCACTGGCACCACTGGGGATGTGTCCAGTGAGTCCAGTGAGTGCACTGGCACCACTGGGGATGCAGTGCAGTGAGTCCAGAGAGTACACTGGCACCAGTGGGGATGCAGTGCAGTGAGTCCAGAGAGTGCACTGGCACCACTGGGGATGCAGTGCAGTCAGTCCAGTGAGTGCACTGGCACCACTGGGGGTGCAGTACAGTGAGTCCAGAGAGTGCACTGGCACCACTGGGGATACACTGCAGTGAGTCCAGACAGTGCACTGGCACCACTGGGGATGCCCTGCAGTGAGTCCAGAGAGTGCACTGGCACCACTGGGGATGCAGTGCAGTGAGTCCAGAGAGTGCACTGGCACCACTGGGGATGCACTGCAGTGAGTCCAGAGAGTGCACTGGCACCACTGGGGCTTCAGTGCAGTGAGTCAAGAGAGTGCACTGGCACCACTGGGGATGCACTGCAGTGAGTCCAGAGAGTGCACTGGCACCACTGGGGATGCACTTCAGTGAGTCCAGAGAGTGCACTGTCACCACTGGGGATGCAGTACAGTGAGTCCACAGAGTGCACTGGCACCAGTGGGTATGCAGTACAGTGAGTCCAGAGAGTGCACTGGCACCACTGGGCATGCAGTGCAGTGAGTCCAGAGAGTGCACTGGCACCACGGGGGATGCGGTGCTGGGAGTCCAGAGAGTGCTTTGGCACCAGTGGGGATGCAGTGCAGTGAGTCCAGAGATTTGCACTGGCACCACTGGGGATGCAGTGCTGTGACTCCAGAGAGCGCACTGGCACCACTGGGGATGCAGTGCAGTGAGTCCAGAGAGTGCACTGGCACCACTGGGGATGCACTGCAGTGAGCCCAGAGAGTGCACTGGCACCAGCGGGGATGCACTGCAGTGAGTCCAGTGAGTGCACTGGCACCACTGGGGAAGCAGTGCAGTGAGTGCAGAGAGTTCAGTGGCACCACTGGTGATGCAGTTTAGTGAGTCCAGAGAGTGCACTGGCACCACTGGGGATGCAGTGCAGTGAGTCCAGTGAGTGTACTGGCACCACTGGGGATGCACTGCAGTGAGTCCAGAGAGTGCACTGGCACCACTGAGAATGCACTTCAATGAGTCCAGAGAGTGCACTGGCACCACTGGGGATGCACTGCAGTGAGACCAGAGAGTGCAGTGGCACCACTGGGGATGCACTGCAGTGAGTCCAGAGAGTGCTTTGGCACCAGTGGGGATGCACTGCAGTTACTCCAGAGACTGCACTGGCACCACTGGGGATGCAGTGCAGTGAGTCCAGAGAGTGCACTGGCACCAGTGGGGATGCACTGCAGTGAGTCCAGAGAGTGCACTGGCACCACTGGGGATGCACTGCAGTGAGTCCAGAGAGTGCACTGTCACCACTGGGGATGCAGTACAGTGAGTCCACAGAGTGCACTGGCACCACTGGGGATGCAGTGCAGTGAGTCCAGAGAGTGCACTGGCACCACCGGGGATGCAGTGCAGTGAGTCCAGAGAGTGCACTGGCACCACTGGGGATGCAGTGCAGTGAGTCCAGAGAGTGCACTGGCACCACTGGGGATGCAGTGCTGTGACTCCAGAGAGCGCACTGGCACCACTGGGGATGCAGTGCAGTGAGTCCAGAGAGTGCACTGGCACCACTGGGGATGCAGTGCAGTGAGCCCAGAGAGTGCACTGGCACCAGCGGGGATGCACTGCAGTGAGTCCAGTGAGTGCACTGGCACCACTGGTGATGCACTGCAGTGAGTCCAGAGAGTGCAGTGGCACCACTGGTGATGCAGTTTAGTGAGTCCAGAGAGTGCACTGGCACCACTGGGGATGCAGTGCAGTGAGTCCAGTGAGTGTACTGGCACCACTGGGGATGCACTGCAGTGAGTCCAGAGAGTGCACTGGCACCACTGAGAATGCACTTCAATGAGTCCAGAGAGTGCACTGGCACCACTGGGGATGCACTGCAGTGAGTCCAGAGAGTGCAGTGGCACCACTGGGGATGCACTGCAGTGAGTCCAGAGAGTGCTCTTGCACCACAGGGGATGCAGTGCAGTGACTCAAGAGAGTGCACTGGCACCACTGGGGATGCAGTGCAGTGAGTCCAGAGAGTGCACTGGCACCAGTGGGGATGCACTGCAGTGAGTCCAGAGAGTGCACTGGCACCACTGGGGATGCACTGCAGTGAGTTCAGAGAGTGCACTGTCACCACTGGGGATGCAGTACAGTGAGTCCACAGACTGCACTGGCACCACTGGGGATGCAGTGCAGTGAGTCCAGAGAGTGCACTGGCACCACTGGGGATGCAGTGCAGTGAATCCAGTGAGTGCACTGGCACCACTGGGGATGCAGTGCAGTGAGTCCAGAGAGTGCACTGGCACTACTGGGGATGCAGTGCAGTAAGTCCAGAGAGTGCACTGGCACCAGTGGGGATGCACTGCAGTGAGTCCAGAGAGTGCACTGTCACTACTGGGGATGCAGTGCAGTGAGTCCAGAGAGTGCACTGGCACCACTGAGGATGCAGTGCAGTGAGTCCTGAGAGTGCACTGGCACCACTGGGGATGCACTGCAGTGAGTCCAGAGATTGCACTGGCACCACTGGGGATGCAGTACAGTGAGTCCACACAGTGCACTAGCACCACTGGGGATGCAGTGCAGTGAGTCCAGAGAGTGCACTGGCACCACTGGTGATGCAGTGCAGTGAGTCCAGAGAGTGCACTGGCACCACTGGTGATGCACTGCTATGAGTCCAGAGAGTGCTCTTGCACCACAGGGGATGCAGTGCAGTGACTCAAGAGAGTGCACTGGCAGCACTGGGGATGCAGTGCAGTGAGTCCAGAGAGTGCACTGGCACCACTGGAGATGCAGTGCAGTGAGTCCAGAGAGTGCAATGGCACCACTTGGGATGCACTGCAGTGAGTCCAGAGAGTGCACTGGCTCCACTGGGGATGCACTGCAGTGAGTCCAGAGAGTGCACTGGCACCACTGGGGATGCACTTCAGTGAGTCCAGAGAGTGCACTGGCACCAGTGGGGATGCAGTGCAGTGAGTCCAGAGAGTGCACTGGCACCACTGGGGATGTGTCCAGTGAGTCCAGTGAGTGCACTGGAACCACTGGGGATGCAGTGCAGTGTGTCCAGAGAGTACACTGGCACCAGTGGGGATGCAGTGCAGTGAGTCCAGAGAGTGCACTGGCACCACTGGGGATGCAGTGCAGTCAGTCCAGTGAGTGCACTGGCACCACTGGGGGTGCAGTACAGTGAGTCCAGAGAGTGCACTGGCACCACTGGGGATGCACTGCAGTGAGTCCAGAGAGTGCACTGGCACCACTGGGGATGCCCTGCAGTGAGTCCAGAGAGTGCACTGGCACCACTGGGGATGCAGTGCAGTGAGTCCAGAGAGTGCACTGGCACCACTGGGGATGCACTGCAGTGAGTCCAGAGAGTGCACTGGCACCACTGGGTCTTCAGTGCAGTGAGTCAAGAGAGTGCACTGGCACCACTGGGGATGCACTGCAGTGAGTCCAGAGAGTGCACTGGCACCACTGGGGATGCACTGCAGTGAGTCCAGAGAGTGCACTGTCACCACTGGGAATGCAGTACAGTGAGTCCACAGAGTGCACTGGCACCAGTGGGTATGCAGTACAGTGAGTCCAGAGAGTGCACTGGCACCACTGGGCATGCAGTGCAGTGAGTCCAGAGAGTGCACTGGCACCACTGGGGATGCGGTGCTGGGAGTCCAGAGAGTGCTTTGGCACCAGTGGGGATGCAGTGCAGTTACTCCAGAGACTGCACTGGCACCACCGGGGATGCAGTGCAGTGAGTCCAGAGAGTGCACTGGCACCACTGGGGATGCAGTGCAGTGAGTCCAGAGATTTGCACTGGCACCACTGGGGATGCAGTGCTGTGACTCCAGAGAGCGCACTGGCACCACTGGTGATGCAGTGCAGTGAGTCCAGAGAGTGCACTGGCACCACTGGGGATGCAGTGCAGTGAGCCCAGAGAGTGCACTGGCACCAGTGGGGATGCACTGCAGTGAGTCCAGTGAGTGCACTGCCACCACTGGGGAAGCAGTGCAGTGAGTCCAGAGAGTGCAGTGGCACCACTGGTGATGCAGTTTAGTGAGTCCAGAGAGTGCACTGGCACCACTGGGGATGTAGTGCAGTGAGTCCAGTGAGTGTACTGGCACCACCTGGGATGCACTGCAGTGAGTCCAGAGAGTGCACTGGCACCACTGAGAATGCACTTCAATGAGTCCAGAGAGTGCACTGGCACCACTGGGGATGCACTGCAGTGAGTCCAGAGAGTGCAGTGGCACCACTGGGGATGCACTGCAGTGAGTCCAGAGAGTGCTTTGGCACCAGTGGGGATGCACTGCAGTTACTCCAGAGACTGCACTGGCACCACTGGGGATGCAGTGCAGTGAGTCCAGAGAGTGCACTGGCACCACTGGGGATGCACTGCAGTGAGTCCAGAGAGTGCACTGGCACCACTGGGGATGCACTGCAGTGAGTCCAGAGAGTGCACTGGCACCACTGGGGATGCACTGCAGTGAGTCCACAGAGTGCACTGGCACCACTGGGGATGCAGTGCAGTGAGTCCAGAGAGTGCACTGGCACCACTGGGGATGCAGTGCAGTGAGTCCAGAGAGTGCACTGGCACCACTGGGGATGCAGTGCAGTAAGTCCAGAGAGTGCACTGGCACCACTGGGGATGCACTGCAGTGAGTCCAGAGAGTGCACTGTCACTACTGGGGATGCAGTGCAGTGAGTCCAGAGAGTGCACTGGCACCACTGGGGATGCACTGCAGTGAGTCCAGAGATTGCACTGGCACCACTGGGGATGCAGTACAGTGAGTCCACACAGTGCACTAGCACCACTGGGGATGCAGTGCAGTGAATCCAGTGAGTGCACTGGCACCACTGGGGATGCACTGCAGTGAGTCCAGAGAGTGCACTGGCACCACTGGGGATGCAGTGCAGTGAGTCCTGAGAGTGCACTGGCACCACTGGGGATGCAGTGCAGTGAGTCCAGAGATTGCACTGGCACCACTGGGGATGCAGTACTGTGAGTCCACACAGTGCACTAGCACCACTGGGGATGCAGTGCAGTGAGTCCAGAGAGTGCACTGGCACCACTGGTGATGCAGTGCAGTGAGTCCAGAGAGTGCACTGGCACCACTGGTGATGCACTGCTGTGAGTCCAGAGAGTGCACTGGCACCACTGGAGATGCAGTACAGTGAGTCCAGAGAGTGCAATGGCACCACTGCGGATGCACTGCAGTGAGTCCAGAGAGTGCACTGGCTCCACTGGGGATGCACTGCAGTGAGTCCAGAGAGTGCACTGGCACCACTGGGGATGCACTGCAGTGAGTCCAGAGAGTGTACTGGCACCACTGGGGATGCACTGAAGTGAGTCCAGAGAGTGCACTGGCACCACTGAGAATGCACTTCAGTGAGTCCAGAGAGTGCACTGGCACCACTGGGGATGCACTGCAGTGAGTCCACAGAGTGCACTAGCACCACTGGGGATGCAGTGCAGTGAGTCCAGAGAGTGCGCTGGAACCACTGGGGATGCAGTGCAGTGAGTCCAGAGAGTGCACTGGCACCACTGGGGATGCAGTGCAGTGAGTCCAGAGAGTGCACTGGCACCACTGGGGATGCAGTGCAGTGAGTCCAGTGAGTGCACTGGCACCACTGGGGATGCAGTGCAGTGAGTCCAGAGAGTGCACTGGCACCACTGGGGAAGCAGTGCAGTGAGTCCAGAGAGTGCAGTGGCACCACTAGGGATGCAGTGCAGTGAGTCCAGAGAGTGCACTGGCAGCACTGGGGATGCAGTGCAGTGAGTCCAGAGAGTGCACTGGCACCACTGGGGATGCACTTCAGTGAGTCCAGAGAGTGCACTGGCACCACTGGGGATGCAGTGCTGTGACTCCAGAGAGTGCACTGGCACCACTGGGGATGCAGTGCAGTGAGTCCAGAGAGTGCACTGGCACCACTGGGGATGCGGTGCCGGGAGTCCAGAGAGTGCTTTGGCACCAGTGGGGATGCACTGCAGTTACTCCAGAGACTGCACTGGCACCACTGGGGATGCAGTGCAGTGAGTCCAGAGAGTGCACTGGCACCACTGGGGATGCACTGGAGTGAGTCCAGAGAGTGCACTGTCACCACTGGGGATGCAGTGCAGTGAGTCCACAGAGTGCACTGGCACCACTGGGGATGCAGTGCAGTGAGTCCAGAGAGTGCACTGGCACCACTGGGGATGCACTGCAGTGAATCCAGTGAGTGCACTGGCACCACTGGGGATACAGTGCAGTGAGTCCAGAGAGTGCACTGGCACCACTGGGGATGCAGTGCAGTGAGTCCAGAGAGTGCACTGGCACCACTGGGGATGCAGTACAGTGAGTCCAGAGAGTGCACTGGCACCACAGATGATGCAGTACACTGAGTCCAGTGAGTGCACTGGCACCACTGGGGATGTAGTGCAGTGACTCGAGAGAGTGCACTTGCACCACTGGGGATGCAGTGCAGTGAGTCCAGAGAGTGCACTGGCACCACTGGGGATGCACTGCAGTGAGTCCAGAGAGTGCACTGGCACCACTGGGGATGCAGTGCAGTGAGTCCAGAGAGTGCACTGGCACCACTGGGGATGCACTTCAGTGAGTCCAGAGA